>NC_069380.1:1850625-2159062 GCF_027475565.1 Acinonyx jubatus | reverse complement strand
TGGCAGAAATGAGACGTTACCTATTTCTTTGCGGGCAGGGTGAGTAGTGTCAGAGGAGACCTGCTAAAACAGAAGATCTAAGAAGACCCGAGGTCACTCGTACCTAAGATGTCCAAGATACAATAAAAAATCAATCATACCAAGAACCAGAAAAACCTCAACTTCAGAGGTAATACAATAGGCACTGGCACAGATGTTAGAATTATCTGACAAGAATTTTAAGACAGCCATCATAAAAATGTTCCAGTGAGCAATTATAAACATGCTTGAAGCAAAATGAAAAATAGTCTCAGCAAAGAAATAGAAGCTATGAAGAAGAAAAATGGAAGTTCTAGAACTGAAAAATACAATAACCAAAATAGAAAATACAATGGATGGGCTCAACAGTAGGTAGAATGGAGGGAACAGAAGAAAGAGTGAAGTTGAAAATAGAATAATGAAATTACCCAATCCGAACAACAGAAAGGAACTCCCCTCGAGGAGGAGAGAACAGAGCCTCAAGGACCTGTGGGCCTAGAACAAAAAAAAATTCCAACATTCCAACATTGGACAAAATACAGAAACCTACAGATTTAAGAAGTTGAGTGACTCTCAAACAATACAAAGATACCCAAGCCAACACCCATCGTAATCACTTCTGAAAACTAAAAGACAAGGGAAACGATTCTTGGAAGCAGTGAGAGAAATGACACCTTACCTGTAGGGAAAAACAAGAAGAATGGCAGTGGATTTGGATTTCTCATCTGAAAATACGAGGCAAGAAGGAAGCGACACGTTTTTCAAGTGCTGAAAGAAAGGAATTATCAATGCGGAATCCCATATCTGATGATAATGTTATTCCAGAATAAATGTAAATCAAGACTTTCTCAATGAAAACTAAGTGAATTTGTGGTTACAGATGGTAGTTACACTTTTGGTGCAATGGTGCATGGCGTAAGATAGAGCCTAGACATTGAATCACGTGTTGTACACCTGAAACTAACGTAACACTGTGTCAACTATGTTTCAATTTTAAAAAAGTAAATGAATTCATTGCCAGCAGACCTATTCCTAGATAATGTCTAAACAACAAAAACAAAAAATGATAAGGATTCTTGCAACATCAGAAAGAAAAGAGAAAGAAGAAAGAAAAGAGAGAGAAAGAAAGAAAAATAAAAGAAGGAAGCAGCAATGACCTGGATCTGTTTCTTCAGAGTTTGGATCCATTTTCCATGTGACTGATCCATTTTCCATATGACTACAGCAGCCATAGCTACTAAGCTTTGAAGGTTCATATTCAATAGGAATATGAAGTATCTGTATCCCAGCATTCCAAGGAAAAGCATCATTGTGCCCCACGGACCCTTGGTGGATCACATAACCGTTCCTGCACCAGTTGCAACCATAGGTATGTGATGTGCTCACTGGCTGAGTTTGAGATGAATCAAGAGTTCCAGCTGGGGCAAAAGGCTGAAAAAGGAGGGATAATTCCCTGGAGGAAAATCAGAGAATTATTAGCAGAAAAAAAGGGAATGCTGGAAAGCAGTGAATAGATGTTTCACTATAATGAATGAGTCATGGTGAATAATAAAATGGAAAAAACAAAACAAAGCAAAACTTCACCACAAAGAAAACACCAAACTCAGATTGTTTCATTGGTGAGTTCTATCAAATATCTAAGGAAGTAATAATACCAGTCTTACATAAGTCTTTCAGAAGATAAAGGAGGAAAGTTTCCAACTTATTTTAGGTACAGCATAACCCTAATGTCAAAACTAACAAAGGCATTACAAAAAATTAAGTTCCAACATAAACATAGGCAAAATAATCCTTAGCCAAACAAAGCAAATCCAGCAATAAATAAAAATAATATATCATGACCAAGCAGGTTTTATCTCAGAAATACAAGATTGGTTAAACATCTTAAAATCAACTAACACAGGGGCACCTGGGTGGCTCAGTCAGTGAAGTGGCTGGCTTTTGATTTCAGGTCACGATCTCACAGTTGGTGACGTCCAGCCCCACATCAGGCTCTGCACTGACAGCGTGCAGCCTGCTTGGGATCCTCTCTCTCCCTCTCTCTCTGCCCCTCCCCAACTCGTGCTCTCTCTCTCTCTCTCTCAAACTTTTTTTAAAAAGAATAAAAAGTCAACTAATACAATCTAACGTATTACCTGAATAATACAGAAAAACCAAACGATCATATCAGTGGATGCAGGAAAAGCATTTTACAAACTTCAGTATTATTAATGGTAAAATGCTCAGGAAACCAGGAATATAAGGAACAAGGAAAAATGCCCACTCTGATCACTTCTATTTACGGTAATACTGGAGGTTCCTATCCCTTTCTGGAGGTCCTATCCTATTTGGTAAGGCAAGAAGAAAAATGAAAAACAACAGAAAATAAGTAAACCTATCCCTATTTGTGGATGACAATTCCTTAGAATATTCCAAGGAATCAGTAACAATGAAAAAAATTGCTATGATAAGATTAGCAAGGGCTCAGGATCAAGGTCAATAGAAACCATGAATTGTATCCCTATACACTAGTATCAAAGGCACAAAATAGTTAAAGGAAAACAAAAGTTTTCCACACTGAAAACTGCAAAACATTGCTGAGACAAGATTAAATAAATGAAGAGCTAACACATTGGGGGAGTGGAAGACTCAATATCTTCAACATGTCATTTCTCTCCTAGATGTACTTACAGATTCGATACAACGCCAAGTGGGATCGCAGCAGGCTTTTCGTATTTTTAGGAAACTGAACAGCTGATTGTAAAATGTCTGTGGAACCATAAAGGACCTAGAGGAACCAAAACAACTTTGAAAAAGAAGACCAAAGCTGCAGAAGTTACATTTCAAAATTTACCCTGAAGTAAAAATAATGGAGACAGTGTGACGTAGGCACAGCTACAAAACAAATGGATGGAACAGAACGGAGTCCAGAAATACACCCACGCTCATATAGTCGATTTATTTTCAACAGAGATGCAGTACGAATTTAAGGCAGGGGGGTATTTTTGAACAGACAATACTGACCCAACAGAGGGAACAAAACAAAAGTGAACTTTGATTCCTACTGGATACCACACACCAAGCAACAGGAGAGAGAGAGAGCACTGAGTTAAATATTCAAGGAAAAACTAAAGCTTTTAGCGGAAAAAATAAAATCGTCATTATTTGGCCACAGGTAAAGATTTCTTAGAATACAAGAGGTGCCTGGCTGGCTCAGTCAGTAGAACATGTGATTCCTGATCTAGGGGTCATGAGTTCAAGCCCCACAAGAAACAACCAAAGCAATTACAACAACAAAAAATTGATAAATTAGACTTTGTTGAAATTGACAAATTCTTTTTTTTTTAATATACTTTATTGTCAAATTGGTTTCCATACAACACCCAGTGCTCATCCCAACAGGCGCCCTCCTCAATGCCCATCACCCACTTTCCCCTAATCCTCCATCCACCCTTAGTTTGTTCTCTATATTTAAGAGTCTCTTATGTTTTGCCTCCCTCCCTCTCTGTAACTTTTATTTTCAATTTTTTTAATGTTTATTTTTGAGACAGAAAGACACCAAGCATGAGCAGGGGAGGGGTAGAGAGAGAGGGAGACACAGACTCTGAAGCAGGCTCCAGGCTCTAAGCTGTCAGCACAGAGCTGGATGCGGAACTTGAACCCACGAACCGCGAGATCAGGACCTCAGCTGAAGCCGGACGCTTAACTGACTGAGCCCCCCAGGTGCTCCCTGTTTGTAACTTTTTTTCCCCTTCCCCTCACCCATGGTCTTCTGTTAAGTTTCTCAAGATCTACATATGAGTGAAAACATGGTATCTTTCTCTGACTTATTTCACTTAGCATAATACCCTCCAGTTCCATCCACGTTGCTGCAAGTGATATGATTTCATTCTTTCTCATTGCCAAGTAGTATTCCATTGTATGTATAAACCACATCTTAAAAACAATAAAAATAATAAAAATAATTTAAAAAATAACAAACCACATCTTCTTTATCCATTCATCAGTTGATGGACATTTAAGCTCTTTCCATAATTTGGCTATTGTTGAAAGTGCTTCTATAAACATTGGGGTACAAGTGCCCCTATGCATCAGCACTCCTATATCCCTTGGGTGAATTCCTAGCAGTGCTATTGCTGGGTCATAGGGTAGTTGTATTTTCAATTTTTTTAAGAACCTCCACATTGTTTTCCAGAGCGGCTGCACCACTTTGCATTCCCACCAACAGTGCAAGAGGGTTCCCGTTTCTCCACATCCTCGCCAGCATCTGTAGTCTCTGGATTCGTTCATTTTAGCCACTCTGACTGGTGTGAGGTGGTATCTCAGTGTGGCTTTGATTTGTATTTCCCTGATGAGGAGTGATGTTGAGCATCATTTCACGTGTCAGTTGGCCATCTGGATGTCTTCTTTGGAAAAGTGTCTATTGATGTCTTCACTGGTTATTTGTTTTTCGGGTGTGGAGTTTGGTGAGTTCTTTATAGATTTTGGATACTAGCCCTTTATCCGATATGTCATTTGCAAATATCTTTTCCCATTCCGTCAGTTGCCTTTTAGTTTTGTTGATTATTTCCTTTGCAGTGCAGAAGCTTTTTATCTTGATGAAGTCCCAATAGTTCATTTTTGTTTTTAATTCCCTTGCCTTTGGAGATGTGAAAATTGGCAAATTCTAACCAAAAACTGTTAAGAAAATGAATTTGACAAGGCTCGGACTGTAAAGAAATAGTCACAAAACAATTTCTGACAAAGGACTTGTATCCAGACACAACTACAATTCATTAATAAAAATGGAAACATATGCAAAAGACTTGAATAGTTACTTCAGAAAAGAAGCTGCACAGCCAAGATGTATGTTAAAATATGCTGAACTTTTGTTAGTCATCAGAGAAGTACAAATTAACAATACTCTCCTACATTGCTGGTAGGAACGTAAACTGCTTTTAAATCACTTTGGGAAATATTCGACAACTTTTAAAACAAGTTTGTTAAGGAATAATTAGCATAGAATAAAATGCACATACATAAAATGTGCATTTTGATAAGATTTTACATCTATACAGCTATGAAAATCATCACCACAATCAAGATAACAAAATAATCCACCACCCCAAAAGTTCCTTATGCCAGTCTGCAATCCCTTCCTCCTGACCCTCCCTGCCTACCCATCTCTAAACCCAGGCAGCCACTGGTCCATCACTATGGCTTAGCTTGCATTTCCTAGAATTTCATACAAATGGAATGTATTTTATGGGGTCATGGGGCTTTTCTCAATCAGCATAATTATTTTCAGATTCACTCAGATCCGATTGTGTTTATCAGGTCATTCATTTGTGTACATTTGTACAAGGATGTACAACAAATGTTTATCCATTCATCAGATGAAAGTGACTTGTTTCTACTTTTTTATTAAAGGTTGATATGAACATTTAGGTCTTTCTATGGACACATGCTTTCATCAATCTTAAGTAAGTACCCAGCAGTAGAGTGGCTGAGTCATATGATAATTGTTATGTTTAACTTTTAAAGGAATTTCCAAGTTGTTTCCAAAGTGGTTGCACCATTTTATATTCTTATCAGTATATAAGTGTTCTAGGTACTCTGTATCCTTGATGACACTTGGTATTGTCAGTCTTTTAAATTTTATACATTCTAATGGATATATAGTGGTATCTCATGGTGGTTTTAATTTGCATTTCCCAAATGACTAATAATATGAGCATTTACTCATGGGTTTTTTTGCAGTCCGTTTTCTTTGATGAAGCATCTGTCCACATATTTTGTCCATTCAAAAAAATTATTTTCCTGTTACTGAATTTTAAGAATGATTTATATATTCTGGATATGAGTCCTTTATCCGGTATTCTTCTTCCAGTCTTTGGCTTTTTTTTTTTTCATTCTTTTAGCAGAATGTCTTTCAAAGAACAGAATGTCTTCATTTTGATGAATTCTGATTCATCAGATTGGGGTTTTATAAAGCATGACTTCATACATTTTTAAGAAATCTTTGCCTAACCCAAGGTCACAAAGAGTTTCTCCCTATGTTTCCTATGGGAAGTTTTATACAAGTTTTAGGTTTTAGATTTAATCCATGATCCGTTTTGAGGTAATTTTTTTTTAATTAAAAAAAATTTTTTTTTAGTGTTTGTTTTTGAGAGACAGAGACAGCATGAGCAGGGGAGGGGCAGAGAGAGAGAGAGAGAGAGAGAGAGACCCAGAATATGAAGCAGGCTCCAGGCTCTGAGCTGTCAGCACAGAGCCCGACGCGGGGCTTGAACTCACTAGCCGTGAGATCATGACCTGAGTCGAAGTCGGACGCTCAACGGACTGAGCCACCCAGGCGTCCCTTAAAATTTTTTTTTAATGTTTTTATTTACTTTTGAGAGAAAGAGAGAACAAACGGGGGGAGGGGGCAGAGAGAGAAGGAGACACATAATCTGAAGCAGGCCCCAGGCTCTGAGCTGTCAGCACGGAGCCCATCGTGGGGCTCGAACTCACAAATGGTGAGATCACGACCTGAGCCGAAGTCAGATGCTTAACCGACGGAGCCAGCCAGGTGCCCCTGAAGTAATTTTTGTATATAGCATTAGACACAGACTGAGGTCATCTTTTGCATATGAATACTCATTTGTTCCAGCACCAGGTTTGAGAAAAGATTATCCTTTCTTCACTGCATTTCCTGTGTGTATCTGTTAAAAATTAATAAATTACATACGTGTGGCCTATTTATGAACTTTCCATTTTATTTGTCTGTCTTTATGTCAACACCACACTCTCTTAATTACTGAAGCTCTACATTAAGTCTTGAAATCAGGTAGTATTAAATCCTCCAACTTTCTGTATTTCAAAATTGTTTTTGTTATTCTAGGTCCTCTGAATTTTCATGAATTTTAGAATTAGCTAGTCAATTTCTACAAAATAAGAAAAAAACCTATTGGGACATAAAATGGGATTACATTGAAACTATAGATTACTTTTGGTAAAATTGCCATAGTTACCTTATGACTTCTGACTAATGTGCACAGAATATCTCCATTTCTTTAGGATTTCTTTGACTTTCCTCACTTTATAGTTTTCACTGTACTGGTATTGTACAATTTTTTCAGACTTTTTCTAATTATTATTTTTAAGAAAATGTTTATTTTCGAGAGAGATAGAGTGCAAGCAGTGGAGGGGCAGAGAGAGAGGGAGACACAGAACCCGAAGCAGGCTCTAGGCTCTGGGCTGTCAGCAAAGAGCCCAACGCGGGGCTCAAACCGACAGACGGTGAGATCATGACCTGAGCCAAAGTCGGACACTTAAACTGACTGAGCCACCCAGGTGCCCCAACATTAAAACAAATTTTAATTACCCTAATTAAATTATAAAGTACCCTCCATATAGGGATCCAAGGTATTAGGAGTAATACAAATGTTCGCAGACTTGTTAATTCTTTTAACCACTTTCCACCTCCGCCATCCAAATTCAGTGCTTAGCTGGATTATTTTAATAGCTACCAGGTTTTTCTATTCGTAGTCATTTCTTCCACTAACCCATTGTCCACAATGCTCCCCATTATTTAACGAATTAAGCATTTTCGATGGCTCCCCATTACTTACAGGATAAAAGCCAAACTTCTTAAAGTGTCATACAGGAACTTTCATATTCTGGTCCTGCTTACATCCTTAGCCTGTCGGTCACTTCTCCTCCCCCACTCACAAGTAGCCTACATTGCAACCACTGGCAATTCTATGACTAATCATTAGACTGTTACTTTTGCCTCTACTTCCTGCCACACGCTTGCCAGGCAAATTAAGAATCCGTTCGAAGATCGTCTCAAGTGTTTCCTGACTGTTCAGGGAAGGTTGATAAATGGCCCTTTCGCTGGACTCTTATTACACCTTGTGTCCATGAAGTCAGTCATCACACCGTATTACTTATGCAGTGCGTTTCATCCGGTGAGACAGTGAGCTCCTTGAGGTTAATATTCACAAGGTGAACAACCGGATGACACAGAGCCCTTGGAGCTCTAAGCCAGCGACTGTTCAGAAGGCACAGGCTGGCACAGATCTACTCAATTAGGCATGTAACTATAATCAGCTGAGGGCAATGAGCTCTGTTGTTAAGAAAAGATGAACTCTAGGATGGCTATGGTGTTAACAGTTGTAGACTCGCGGGGAAAAAAATCAGATGTTTCAACAGCATTGCTTTGGCCAAGAAGTGATTAAAACACAGCTGTGACCTTGTATTTACAGCAGTTAGTGTACTGTATTAAAATGCATATGATCTTTAGATAAACCTAGTCCTGAATTCTAGTTTTACCGTGTTAGCCGTGTGAACGTGACAGTGTTGCTGACATTTGAGCTTCAGTTTCTAACCTGTACAGTGGAGACGACTACTTCACGAGACTGTTTTACAACTGCAATGATTATACATAAAAACCTCTCCTCTCATGAACTGCCTTCTATTTCTTCAGACCCAAGATTCTAGCATCTTTTTCCTTCTCTGAGATTCACCTTAACCATTCCTTTTTCAAATTCCAAAGTTTGAGTTACACAGAGATCGAAGCAACAGAAGTAGGTACATTTTTTTTTTTTTTTTTGAGAGACAGAGTGTCTGCGAGAGGGAGAGGGGCAGAAAGAGAGGGGGAGAGAGAATCCCAAGCAGGCTCTGTGCTGTTCAGCACAAAGCCTGATGTGGGGCTCAATCTCAGGAACCGTTAGATCACGACCTGAGCTGAAATCAAGAGCCAGACGCTTAACTGCCCAGGCGCTTAGTTAACGATTTTATGTGAAACAGTTACAGTTCTAAGGTTCCCCTGAGCCCCCTTCCTTCACCTTTCTCCTAAACAGCATCGGCTGTCACCATTTCCAGGAATGAAAAGAAATGGTCACAGATATTAACTTGCTCATAGGAACCAGAGACATTTTTGTGAGCTATAAAAAGCATTCAATAAGTATACACCACAGAATATGACCTATCAATAACAGAGTTCAGCTTGGTTAAATATTCAACTATCACGTGGCAGGCATTTTTTAGGTGCAATGAATCAAAAAAGTAATAATAATGTCTGCACCACAGCCTACACATCCCAACGGCAGATAATTAAAGGTGAACCATAAATCATTCATTAATGAACAAAACCGTCAACGCTGGCAAATGAGATTCACACTCATACATTGGTCTTGCTGTTTTACAATTTTTCTGGAAAGCCATTGGCAATATGCATCATAACCTTTAAATGTTTGTTTTTAACTCAAGATTCTATTTACCCCTATAGATTCAGTATATGTTCAAAAAGCATATAAAGACTACAAGAAAAATATATATAAAAGATGATTATTTCATCTCTGGGTAATGGGACTGAATTCTTTTTCTTCCGTATTTTGAAAATGTTGTCAAATATAAAGACAGCAGTTGAGATATCTAGATTATACAGAAATTGAAACCCAAGTCACATTCATTACTGGGAACGGATTTTGGACGAGTTTTCTTCACATGTAAAATATACAGGGTATACAACAGTCAAGCCCTTTATAGCATACGATTCGTAATATCGTATATCATACGATTTGGTAATACATGTAAAGGGTATTATACAGTAGAATACAGTATTATATACTGAAAAAGGGAATTCGAAAAGACAAACATCTTCAACTGGTGGCCTGTAATGTCAATTATATCCCAGAAATAGGTTGTTAAAATACAACACACGTAGCAGTTCTGATGAATACCTTTTACTTTATCTAAACGTCTACTTTCAGGGGCGCCTGAGTGGCTCCACCGGTTAAGCGACTGACTTTGACTCAGGTCATGATCTCATGAGTTCAAGCCCCCTGTCGGGCTCTATGCCGACAGCTCAGAACCTGGCACCTGCTTCGGATTCTGTCTCTCCTTCTCTCTGCCCCTTCCCTGCTCACACTCAGTCTCTCAAAAATAAATAAACATTAAAAAAAAAAAAAATTTAAATGTCTACTTCCAGCAGCATCCCAGAAGAAAACGCTGTTTTTAGGAGTATGTTCAACTGAACTTTTTCAGAGTTTCATTTTCATTTATTTCACTTTTTCATTTATGTTTAGGCGATGTTTCCACAGAAGGTAAACAAACTAATTTATATTTTATAAAGCCCCCATCAACTATCTTCATACTGAGGCACAGATTCCAAACCATAGCTCAGTTTTTTTTTTTTTTGAAGCTTCCCTCCAAAATACATTTCATATCCTTTGTGACCCAGGAAATCTCCTGTATCTTCCTATGAGGATAAAGAAAAAGGAAACAATGCGACAGAGATCAGACTCTCAAGTATTAAAGAATTTGGAGCCCCAGATATTCTACATGCAGACCACTACGTTCCTCTTTGCTGTCCATTAAGACTCCGGTCCAAAGGTTCATTTTCTCTCTAGAGGTTAGCTTTTCAGTTCCAGAATCGGGTCACAGAGATGGCAGCCCCGCGATCCGTCCAGCTGAAAGGCGGTGGCGCTGGGTTAGGACCACTTCTTGGTGACATTGAGATGGTCGAGCTGGTCTACCACAAATCTGTGGGGGGGGAACTTGGACACGCTGGCCGCCTTGATGGCCTCGAAGGCCGCCGCCCGGCGCCCCGCGGCGTGGCCGTACTCCTGCTCCGCGGTGAGGTAGGGCATGCTCAGCCAGTAATGGTTCTCCGCCTCTATCTCCAGGCGACGGATCATGTTCTGCTTCGCGTGGAAAGACACGGCGCGCGGCCGCCGGTGCTTCCCGATCCACTGGCTGCCAGGAATGCGATTGCGGAGGAGGAGGGCGGTCACGAACATGGTACCTGCGGGGATACGGGGAAAGTCGCACCAGGAACTGGCTACGCCCTCGGCCGCAGGTGACAGCAGCGCACGCGCGCGACCCCGGCTCTCCTGCCGCTCCGCCACCCCCGAGGACGCACAGCGTGCCCCCAAAGAAGCAGGGAGCCCAACTAGACTCCCTAGGGAAAGAAAGGGACTCCTGAAGCAACGAAGTACGGTCATCAACTCACCGGCCGCGTCGTTCACAATCTCCCCCGCGCGCCAGCGGACGCGACCCCGGAAGCGCGTCCGCCTCCCGGAACCTCCTTGCCGCTTCGCGCGAGACTTCAGCTCTCGCGAGAGAGGGCTCGTGCGACCCCCGCGGAGGCGGGACACTTCCGGCGCCAAGAGATTCAAACTGGTGGCGGGCCGGACCGGAGCGGTGGGATCTGCTCGCGTCCTGCGTCCTGCGTCCTGCCGAGCAGTCCTTATCCATGGATCTGATCCGAAGCTTCCACGCGAAGCTACGGTCTCTGGCCATCACCCTCGACAGCGAGACGGCCCGGCTGCAGCGAGCGCTGGACGGAGAGGAGAGCGGTGAGTGAGGCGTCGGGCGTCGGGGCCTTCGCGGCTCCTGCGACCCGCCCGGGCGCCCGCAGCCCGCCCCGAGTGCGGCGGGTCGGAAGGGCCTTCACAAGTACGAACGCACACACTCGGCCGAGAGTGTGTTATCTTAGCTACAGTGGCGAGGGGTGCCTCGAAAGAGATATGGAAGGGCGGTGGCACACCCATCAAAACGCTCGACGTTTGTCGTCAGCAGGGCCCCGAGGGGCTGCAGGTGTCACCTTTTTATTATTTATTCTTCTGCCCCCTCAAGTATGTTGTTGTGGCTGTTTTCAGTTCTGTGTCCAACCACATTTGCTCTCCGCAAATATTGAAATAGCACTGTCACTGTGTTAGGAGGAGAAACAGCATAGAATAAAAGTGTAAATTAAGTTGGCAGACTGAGTTCATAATGCGCACACTAATTTATACATGATATACTTGAAGTCACATAATGGATATTAATAAAAATACTGTGTAATTAAACAAAATGCAGTTATTTAGCACGGTTCTTTGCTTGTAGACTTTGTCTCACCCAAATGGCCCACAGTTGCAGTAAATGCCTGTATTTTCCCCAGCAACCCGTCAATACTAGTGAGTACCTTTTTTTTTTTTTTTTCCTTTTTTGGAAACCCCGACACCCAGTACAGGGCTCAAACTCAAGACCTGGGGATTGAGAGTCACATGACCTTGTGATTGAGCCAGCCAGGCACCCATCAATACTGCTTAAAAATAAAATTAATATAGCAGAATTCTTCACCACTAACCTTTGTATTAGACATTTAAAAAAAATTGTTGCGGGGCCCCTGGGTGGCCCCGTGGGTTGAGCGTCCGACTTCAGTTCAGGTCGCACGGTTCGTGGGTTCCGGCCCTGCGTCGGGCTCTGTGCCGACAGCTCAGAGCCTGGACCCTGTTTCGGATTCTGTGTGTGTGTCTCTCTCTCTGCTCTTCCCTGCTTATGCTCTCGCGCGCGCGCGCTCTCTCTCTCTCTCTCTCTCTCAAAAAAAAATAAATAAATAAATTTTCAAAATATTGCAAGGGTAGCTCAGGTTTTGAGATTATTTTATAAATGTCATAAATGTAATTTGCCTTAAAACATCGTGCTCTGTAGACACAGACTCCTTTTACTTTTGTTATGTTATGAATAGTGTTCTAGCCATTTAAAAATGTTTATTTTGACTGTAAGAACAATATACATACATGACAAAAAATTTGAGAAATGAAAAGTAGAAAGAGGAAAATAAATATTTTCTGTAACTCAGCCATCCAAAGACACCACTATTAATATTTTATTATTTTTTGTTACATTATTTTTGTTACATTATTTAATGTAAGCTCTACAGCTAATGTGGGGCTTGAATTCATGACCCACAGATCAAGAGTCTCATGCTGTACAGACTGAGCCAGCTAGGTGCCACTTTGGGTTCTTGTGCTAATTTACCTTCTTACCAGCATATTAACTGTGTACGCAAATTTTGCACTTTCTTCTGGTTTTATAAGAAAAAGTTGGGATGATTTTTCTATTTGTGGCCAATATGTATTATAGAAAATACGGTATTGGGGCACCTGGGTGGCTCAGTCATTTAAGCGTCCAACTTCAGCTCAGGTCATGATGTCACAGTTTGTGGGTTCGAGCCCCTGGTCCGGCTCTGTGTTGACAGCTCAGAGCCTGGAGTGCTTCAGATTCTGGGTCTCCCTCTCTCTCTCTGCCCCTCCCCTGCTCGTGCTCTTTGTCTCTCTCAAAAATTAATAAAAACATTTAAAAATTAAAAAATATATATACGGAAATGTGATAGAGAAAATGATCACCAAAAAATTTCAGCTTTTATGAATCATTAAATTGATTGACTTTTTAAACTTCTTTATTGAGATATAATTCACATAATATAAAATTCAGCACTTAAAGGATACAGTCCAATGGTTTTTAGTGTATTCACAGAGTTGTGCAACCATTACAGTAAGTTTAGATTTTCATCATCCTCAAAAGAAACCCTGTGACTGTTAATATCCACTCCCCATGATCCCATCCCCAACTACCCTAGCCTTATGCAACTGCTAATCTGCTTTCTGCCTGTATATATTTGTATATTCTGGGTATTTCATATAAAAGGAATCATACAAAAGTAGGCTTTTGTGACTGACTTATTTTAGCCTCATGTTGCAAGGTTCATCCATGTCACATGTATCAGTGATTCATTCCGTTATATTTCTGAATAATATATTCAGAATATATTCTGGCGTATGGATACGCCACATTGTGTTTATTCATCAGTTGATGAACATTTGGGTTTCCACTTTTTAGATATTATGAATATATGTAAACATTTCCGGTGAACATTATGCTTTCAGGTCTCTTTGGTATACACTTAGAATTGCTGGGCCATATGGTAAACCTATGTTTAACTTTTTGAAGAGCTGCCACATTGTTTTCTAAAGTGGATGCACCATTGTACATTTCTGCCAGCAACGAATGAAGGTTGAGGTTTCTCCACATCCTCATCATTTATTATTACCTGTCTTTTGAATATAGTCCTTCTAGTAGGTATGAAGTATCACTGTCACGTTGACTTGCGTTTCCCAAATAAAAATTGGTCAGCTTTAACAGGTGAAAGGAGATCTTCAAAGGAGGCATGTTTTAGAAAGAGAAATATAATTCTTTAAAAAACTGCTTTTACATGATGTATAGTCTATATATTGCAACCGATTAGTAAGAAAGGTGACAGTACAGTGGATGAAGGATGTCCTTTCGATAAATGGTGCCAGGTCAGTTGGACCTGGAAATAAGAGTGGAAATGGAAAATAAGAATGGATCTTGATCCTTACCTCATGCCATATAAAAAAAAAAAATCAATTCCAGGAGGATTGTAGCTCTGAATGCAAAAGGCAGAACAATAAAGCTTTTAGAAGAAAACGTAAGTGTTGTCATTGGCAAAGATTTTAAAAACAGGAACCAAAAAGTGCTCATTATAAAAAAAATTGCTAGGTGGAATTACATTTCCTCCTTGTCCCCTCCCTCCCTCCCTTCTCTCCTTCTCGATCTGAGTGCTAATTATTTAGGTATGTTCACTTGGAAAGTTCATCAAGCTATATACTTATGATTTTTGTACTTTTTTGTATGGATGTGATAATTTAATAACTTTTAAAACAAAGGCTGTAATACTTTGTAATTGATACGAAACAAATGATAAATATCTACAAGGATTTTATAACTCTAAGAAACAATACTAAATTATATTTTCTATTCTTTTTCCTCCTTTTCCTTACTGTACTTTTTCCATATTGCATTTTTTCCTTTGTCTATTCATATTGAAGACATTGAAGATTATCCAGTGAGAATTTTATGTGACCTTCTTTCTGAA
This sequence comes from Acinonyx jubatus, assembly GCF_027475565.1. Taxonomy (NCBI): domain Eukaryota; kingdom Metazoa; phylum Chordata; class Mammalia; order Carnivora; family Felidae; genus Acinonyx; species Acinonyx jubatus. Next base: position 2,144,376 of record NC_069380.1, on the reverse strand, counting down.
GTCCAGACTCTAAAGGTATGGGTCCTGCAATATGAATTTATCATCTTTGTGTGGTAATTTTTAAATAAACTTAGTCTTTTAGTCTTAAGACTAAGTCTTTTGATAGAAAAATTCTAATGTACTTTTTTTCCTCATAAAAGGATGATGTCATTCTTCTTCTTGATAAAGCAAGTTCGGAAAGTCAAGAAAGCATTGGTTTCATAAAGGCAACAAAAGTACTAATGAAAAAAAATTCAATGGATATCATGAAAATAACGGAGTTTTTCCAGAAGTATGGATATAACCCGCGTGCCAAGGAAAGCTCAGGTGTGAATGCTTTGCATTTTATGGCATTTGTTTTAGTGTTAAAGAAGGAAGGCAGCGTGATTCAGTGCGGTTACTCTGGTTCTGGCTCCACCATTATGTGACTTGTCATGTGTGGTCATTTATTCATCAGTCTCTGTGCTGGATGCAGTGGCTGACTGGTGGTGGCAAAACAAAGACAGTCCTTCCTCTCCTTTCCAAAATGCTAGATTAAAGAAGAGTACAAGAGGGGCGCCTGGGTGGCTCGGTCGGTTAAGCGACCCACTTCGGCTCAGCTCACGATCTCACGGTCGGTGGGTTCGAGCCCCGCGTCGGGCTCTGCAGACCGCTCAGAGCCTGGAGCCTGCTTCGGATTCGGTGTCTCCCTCTCTCTCTCCGTCCCTCCCTTGCTCATGCTCTGTGTGTCTCTGTCTCTCAAAAATAAATAAACGTTAAAGAAGACTACAAGATAGATCCACATGATTTTAGGATGGTTGGTTTCTAGTCAGCTCTGCCAAAAATAGCCGAGAGACTGAAGGTAAGGCGTGCTATTTCATTTTTCTTGTTCTCAGTTTTTTCTTCCGTAGAACAAGAAATTGGGGGCAATATAAACTGATAAAGTCCTTTTTTAAGTTTTACAGTTCTAACGAAGGGTAGGATAACATGGTGTTTTAGAAGTAGAGCCAGACCATCTGAATGCAAATCTCTAATCCCACCATTTACTAGCTGTATTCTCTTTGACCACTTACTTAACCTCGTACCTCAGAATCTCATCTATAGAGTGGAGATGTTTAATACTACTTACCTTTGAGGTTGTGAAAGGATTGAATGAGATAAAGTTTGTCTAGAATAGTACCTGGCATGTTAATTGCCTGGTGTTAACTATCGTGGGGCCCATACCCGTGAGGGACTAATTTCAGCATACTTCAGTGTCTTTGTTTCCGTTATGAGAATGATCTTTGTACATAAATCAACCATTAATTACGTTCAGCAAATACATATTGGGGATCTGTGCGGAGGGTATATTAAACAGTCTGTGTGGTGCAATGGAAAGAATTCAGCTGACTTTAGCGTGAACAAGCTATGGATTCAAATCCTGGCTCCACCAGTTGCTACAGGTGTGTGACCTTGGCTAATTTCTCTGAATTGCTTTTTTCTCACTTGCAAAATGGGGATGATGGTAACTCCCTGTGAGGCAGTGATATCACGATGATTTTATTAATCTTATCGGCGACAGCCTTGTGATAAATACAAGGATAAGTTTTTGGTAGCTCTTCTAACATTTCTCAGAATTAACAGAAAGCAGAAAGCACAATGCCAAAACAGAACGCTGTGAATCAGCAGCTCTTCCAAGGGCCAAAAGCCATGAAACCAGAGTCTATAACCTTTTTTTTTTTTTTTGGTATGGTACATACTCCATATTTAACACGTCCTGGTTTATCATGCATGCGAAAAGTGTCCTATCCTAGTTTGTTTCCTGTTGCCAGTCAGAACAAAGAAAACCCTACCTTCAAAGAGAAAGTGTGCACCCCTTCACTTCCTCCAATCTGTTTGATCTCTTCGCTGGCTAATTAAATGTACAGCCTAAATTCATCCCTTTTCTGTTCCTTTGGACCCAAAAGATTCTGACTGGGATCTATGCCAATGTTTGATAGACCCCATCTAACTCTAACTATAGACTTTCCTTTAAAAGATGAAGAGAAACAAAAAAGATCATTATCAGACTTAACAAAAATACATTCCGATTCATAACAAAAGTACAAGTACTTTCTTCTTAAAAAGAATACAACAAACAAGGTATTTTGGAGAAACGTTTTCCCATCTCCTTCAACAAGTACAGTTGTTGCAATTCATATTTCTAATTTAGCAACCAAATGATATCTATTCAAGGTTGGCTAAACCAGATCTTTGTAGTAACTCCCTCCCTCCTTATTCTTAAACAAATGGTAGCGTTTGGAATGAGAGGATGTGAGGTCAAGTTTTGGCTCTTTACATTGTATCAGCTGACTGTTTTCCAAAATGTTGTTTGGTGCCTTTATAAAAACAAAAAAATATCCTAGGATATTTTGTGCTTGAAATAGTTAATATGAAAATTAATTGGAGTGAAACATTCAAATGCCTGTCCCATGGGGGATGCTAAACACATTTTAATTTCTCTTCCTTCAGCTCACCCCCTCCATTTTCTCTTCCTTTCTTGTTACCCTAATTACTGGCTCATTTTTCTTCTCCACTTCCTGCTACACATTTTACATTTGTCCCGCGCTTTCCTAATACCCATCCCATTCTCCATACCTTGCTATCTCACTGAAACCCTGTCATTTGTTGAGTTATCTCTGCCCATATCCTGGCCAAATCCACGTATCTTCTTTCTGATTATCCTGTTTGGCTTTCTGTTGTCTCTCACACTAAAAGCTAGTGGTTTTCCTTCTCCAGTTCCTTGGCATCATAGGTGCTATCCTGGACCTTTTAACTGCAACTTGGGTCCCACACCAAATTCACTAACCATTAATGTATGCAGGAAATGGCAAAGGATTGTGGGGGAAAAGCATAGTTGTTAGTAAATTATTTAGTTTGAAATGTACAGTGTGGTGATTAACCATATGGGGTCTGGAGCCAGATATGACCTTTTCAGGGTTGAGAAACGACGTATCTTTCTAATGCTCTCCTATTATTTTCCTCAACCAGACTTTTGATACAGGCGTTCCAGACTAAAGATAAAAACTTATCTTGGTGTGACAATCTTTCCTTTTAAACTTAGGCATCTGTAAATGAATAATCTAAACTAATGTTATACTTTGTGTTAAATCTAGATCATAGTTAATTCCACCCTGTAGTTAATGTCATCAAACGATAAAATAGTTCAGAATTCATTAAGAAAGATTGGTAAATCACATTAGCTGGGGGAGTAAGGATATTGGACTTTCATTTGCATTGATTTTTCATCTTTTAATACTTTAGTTTACTTTCCTTCTTTAATGTGTCATCAAAATGGGATCTGGGTAGACAAAAGGTACATGTCAGAAATTTCCTACAGGGACAATTGAAATAAAACTTTAGAGACTAAGGAGGGAATCAGGACTTTTGCTGATTGGGGACATTTCAGATGGAGCTATTTTATGTGGCTTTAGTACTTGGGATTTTGTGGTTTGATGTTTGACCAGAATATGACCTCCTTGGTTTTTCCTCACAGCGGATGAACAAGAAATCACTGACTCTGACTCAGAGTCCACTAAGCATGAAAATGTCCAAATGCCTGATGTGAAGGACAGTCTGTCCAATCCTGCTGTTCCAAGCACTGCTAGTTCTGAGAAGTCTCCACGGAGTCCCCAACTTTCAGATTTTGGGCTGGAGCGGTACATGATATCCCAAGTTCCACCAAACCCTCCACAGGCAGTAAACGCCCATGAAGAAGAGCCCAGAATTGTAATTCCATCTTCCAAGCAGTCCGTAGTTAAAGTACTAAAAACTCCAAAATGTGCCCTAAAGATGGATGATTTTGAGTGTGTAACTCCTAAATTAGAACACTTCGGTATCTCTGACTGTACTGCGTGTTTGAATGAAGATTACACGATGGGACTTAAAAATATGAAGGAGAATAAAAGGTAAGCCACTTTAAAAAAAAGTTTATTTATTTATTTTGAGACAGAGCAGGAGCGGAGGAGGGGCAGAGACAGCAGGAAAGATAGAATCCCAGGCAAGCTCCACATTGTCAGCACAGGGCCCACTGCAGGGCTTGAACTCATGAACCGTGAGATCATGACCTGAGCCAAAGTCAATAGTCAGATGCTCAACTAACTGAGCCACCCAGGTCCCCTGAAAATAATCATCTTTAAAAAGAACTGTCACTATCAGGGGTCTGCAGACTACTGCCACAGGCCAAATCCAGCCTGCTCCCTATTTTTTGTACATAAGGTTTTATTGGAGCACAGCCTAAAAAAGTTCTTTTTGGGGGCACTTAGGTGGCTCACTTGGTTAAGTGTGCAACTCTTGATCTCAGTCCAGGTCTTGATCTCAGCGTCGTGAGTTCTGCCCCATACTAAGGCCCCACGCTGGGCTCCGTGGCCGACATGAAACCTACTTTAAAAAGTTGTTTTTCTAAAACATCTAAGACAGAAAACACTGAGGTTAGTTTATGAGGTTGACATACCCTTGATACACACATTGACAGAGCATGCAAGAGAAAACTATAACCAGTCCACTTGATGAATAATAATGTAAAGTCCCAATTAAACTACTCACAGATTGAATTCACAGAATATTACAAGCATAGTAGATAACTTACAAGTTAAGCTTATCTCAGGAATGCAAAGATAGTTTAATACTTGAAGCCCATAACATACATTTTAATGATTGGATTTAATAAGGGAAAAAAGGATAATCTTAATAGATGCCAATAAGGAATTTGATAAAAATTTTTTTTTAAGTTTACTTATTTTGAGAGAGAGAGAGTGCAGATGGGGGAAGGGCAAAGAGAGAAGGAGAGAGAGAATCCCAAACAGGCTCTGTGCTGTCAGAGGGCTCAATCTCACTCATTGTGAGATCATGAACCGAGATCAAGAGTCAGACGCCTAACTGACTGAGCCACCTGGGTGCCTTAAGGATTTGGTAAAATTTGATACCCGTTCCTTTAAAACGTTTGGTCAAACTCCAAATAGAGTACTTCATTAACATGATAAATTATAAGTATCTAATAATAGTGAAGCTATCTGTCACCATTATTTAACATCATTCTTGATAACTCTGGCCAGTAACAAGTATTTCTAGGCCATGTTTTGTACATGGGCAACTCAAAAAATTCACATCTCAAACTTCAAGAAAGAGGCTCATAGAAGATATATTTTATATAGTGGTAAGTTGACCATTTAAAATAATGTTTTCCTATATTTTATTAATAACTAGTTCCTAAACGGAGTAGAAAAAAATCCATTCAAATTTGCGACAAAAAAGTGAAATACTGATGCCAGTCGTGGGTAAAAAGATCTACATGATAAAAACCATAAATATTTCTGGGTTAAGTAAAGGAAAAAGTGGGGAATATAATGTTTTTTCTTCATCCTGATAGACTGGCTGAATGTTGTTAAGATGCTTAATCATGACAAATTAATTTATAGATGTTGTGCATTTACAACAAAGCCTCGATAGGATTTTTTTAAAGTAAATGATAAAATGACTCTAAAATTTACTTGGAAGAATAATAAGTAAAAGTAGCTAAAAAGGGGGTGCCTGGCTGGTTCAGTCGGAAGAGCATGCAACCCTTGATCTTGAGGTCATGAGTTCGAGCCCTATGTTGGGTGTAAAGATTACTTAAAAACATAAAATCTTAAAAAAAAGAGTAGTGAAATAGTGATAAAAAATAATAGTAATGAGGGAATATGACCGAAGAGTAAAATATATAATATACAGATACATATAAATATATATATTACAGAAGTAAAAATTATTCAGTAAATTATGCCAGGACAATTGGTTAGTTGAACCATCTTATACTTATTTGATGATACTCCTCTTTAATTCCAGACATCTGAGTAAATGGCTAGAACATCCTTAGATGACAGGGATCAGTCTTTTTTAGTCTAAAAAAAATGACAAGTTCTTAATTTATATCTGTAAACTGGTTGCAAAATTCCACTTTATGGTTTTGAAACCATGAACTATGTAGCTCCTGTATTTGAACTGATGAGTTAAACTTACAGCTTTCCCTTAAGTCAGGGGTGCTTAGCCTGCTTCGCAGTCAAGGCTGTCAATACCAAATGGTTCATAACCTTTTTTGAGCCATGTGTGTACATTAATTAAGAAAAAAACACACAGTTCAATGGGACTTGTGTTACACAGAATGGAACTGAATGTTTGTCTACACTGGACCGTATATAGCAAGACTGAATTTTTTCCCAGAGGTTCAATATTAACTTTTTTTTTTTTTTTTACACCTTATAATTTCCCTATGAATCACACCAGTGAGGAGGCCATAGAATCAGAACCGGTGACCAGTAATCATTTCTTTGCTACTCCTGGCCTCATAATCCAGCAGTTGAAAAAAAATGGTGAGTATAAGAATCACATTACTTCTCAGCTATCCTTTTTCTAGATTATCTTTGTACAAAAATGGTTCTATCATCTTAGACACCCCCATAGTCCTTCTGCGTCTTGTCAGTTCATGCTATTGAGTTATGTAAAGTTCTATCCCATTGGGTGCGGCATGATTTCATACTAGAGAAAGAGAATTTTCCGGTATGCTTTTCATAGTTTTCCTGATTATAGCCAATATTTATCTGGAGCGCCTGGGTGGCTCTGTTGGATGAGCATCTGACTTCAGCTCAGGTGATGAACTCACAGTTCGTGAGTTCAAGCCCCACGATGGGCTCTGTGCTGACAGCTCAGAGCCTGGAGCCTGCTTTGGATTCTGTGTCTCCCTCTCTCTCTCTGCCCCTCCCTTGCTCATGTGTGCTTACTGTCTCTCTCTCTCTCCCTCTCAAAAATAAATAAACATTAAAAAAAAATATTTGCCAGCCTGTTTGTTTCTAACATTTTAATTAAAACATAAATATATATTCATTCACCAAACTTCTGATACAGAATCAACAGTACCTTTTTTTTAAATTTAGCTTCAGCCCATTGATCAGATTCTACATTATTTTTCTTACATAAACTACACTTAGAATACAGTAGCTACCATTTCAAATTGTTTTTTTAAAACACTACAAGAACTTAAAGAAAAATTTCATACAGTGTTTTCATATTTGTCCCACCAACTACAAAAACATCAGTTTTCACAAAAATATAAAAGAAAACATTCTAGAGTTTTGTGATTTCTTGATTAAGTATAATTGTCTAATCTCTGTCAAATTTATTGCCACATTTAAAAAAATTTTTTTTATGTTTATTTATTTTTGAGAGAGAGTGCAAGCAGGAGAGGGGCAGAGAGAGAGGGAGACACAGAATCCGAAGCAGGCTCCAGGCTCTGAGCTGTCAGCACAGAGCCCGACTTGGGGCTCGAACCCACGAGACGTGAGATCATGACCTGAGCCGAAGTCGGACGCTCAACCGACTGAGCCACCCAGGCGCCCCTATTGCCATATTTTTGAAAGTAACTTGTCTTTATCAAGTCTTCCAAACTTAGGAACATCTTTTCAGAAAAATTCTTTTTGTACTAATTTCACTGACATATTAAATTATGTTATTAAATTAACAAGTATTTCTGGCATCAACAGGTGTGAAGAAAGACAAATGACTGACTCATAGTAAACTTAGAGCTCAGCTTGTAGGAAAGAGCCTGTCTGTACCAAAGAGGGAGAGAGTGGACCATCTCGTACATACCAAGAGTCAGTTCCCAGTGGAGCATAAACTTCTTAGAATATGATGAGCGGGGGGCACCTGGGTGGCTCAGTCGGTTAAGCATCTGACTCTTGATTTCAGTTCAGGTCATGATCTCGTGGTTCATGGGTTCAAGCCCCTCATGGGGCTCTGCGCTGACAGTGAGGAGCCTGCTTCCGGTTCTGTGTGTCCCTCTGTCTCTTCCCCCCCCCCCCCATCTCACATGTTCTCCCTCTGTCAAAATAAATAAATGAACTTTAAGCAAAAAAAAAAAAAAGAAAGAAAGGAAATGATATAGGAGAATATTTGTGTATTACTTCTGAAGTGGGATGGATTTTTTTTAAACATCTTTTTTAAAGTTTATTTATTTTTAGAGAAAGAGCACGAGTGGGGAAGGGGCAGAGAGAGGGAGAGAGTCCCAAGCAGGCTGTGCACGCTCTATGCAGAGCCCAGTGTGGGCTCACTCACAAGACGTGAGATCGTGACTTGAGCTGAAATCAAGAGTCTGAACCGACTGAGCCACCCAGGTGTCCCCGGGAGGGATTTTTTAAAGAACAGCTCACTGACGAAAAAACTTCCGTATACCACAGGCAGTGTATTTGACGGAGGGAATGGCAGGCTTAGGTTTATCCATTAGAACTTTGGTTCAGTGATGGCTGGTCAAGAGAGACTGTATCGTATTTTAGTTTGACTCTATTCGTATGCCACAAAAGTGCCTTTAGTATGATTCTTAGAGTCTATACCTAGTGAAAATTCGTCATTTGTTTACCATTTTCTTTATTTACTGTTGCTTCTTACATCCCACTCACTCCTTCTGGGTCTAGTTTTCTTCTTGTGAAAGCACAGCCTCCAGCACTTCTCTGAGATACTTCTCTTCTGTGAGAAGTGGTCTCTGGTTTTGTGTCTGCAGATCTCTTTTTTCTTTCTCTGTCATTCATTTTGGAACAGTGATTTAGCTGGAAATAGACAATAGATAGCTGACTTTCTTCAAAATTTTATACAGAAATTATTTCATTGTGATCCGGTGCGCATTCCTGATGAGCAGAGTCCTGTGGGCCTGGTGTGCTTTCCTGTGTAGATCTGTGGTCTTTTCTTCCCGGTCGTAAGATTTTTGTCATTATCTTTGATATTCTACATTTCTCTGTAATTTTACAATAAGTTTATTTGTTTTTATTTATTGCGTTTAGAATTTGGTATGATTTTCAAACTAAGAACTCATGTCATCAATTTTGGAAAATACTCTGAGATTATCTCTTTAATAAGATTACCTCTTCCCTAAGTCTTCAATTTTTTTCTACTGGAATCTCTGTAACAGATTTTAGAATGTTCTCCTTCAGTCTCCTTGGTCTGTTAACTTCCCTTTGATATTTTCCTTTCCGCTATGCTACCTTGTGCTTTAGTTGGAACTTTCTTCCACTTTGCTATTTTTCTTTTATACTGAGTCTAAATTATTATTTTAATCTATTGAATTTTTATTCCAGGGACTACATTTTCTGTCTTACATGTTTTTCCCTTCAAATGTGACTGTTCTTTTTTTTCCCTTCCATAATCCTGTTCCCTTGCCTTATGATTTCTGTGCCTTCCTTTATCTCTGAACATTTTAGACCCATGTATTTGGAAAACAGTTTAAGGTGTTAATACTTTTGTTTATTGCTCTGATTCTCTTTCTTGGAGGTGCGTTTCCTTACAGGCTTTTCGTCTTTTTTTTTTTTTTTTTTTTTTCATCTACCTCCAAGTTAGCATATAGTGCAACAGTGTTTTCAGGAGTAGATTCCTTATTCGGGGTCTTTCCTGGTTCCATAGAAATTTTAGGATCGTTTGTTCTAGTTCTGGAAAGACTGCTGGTGTTATTTTGATAGGGATTGCCAGGCTCTTAGTTTTTAACTCCTCTCAGATGAAGTTGTTTTCAGTGTCATGGGTTGTCACGGAGTCCTGTGGAACCATTTCATGCTTGCCCCAGCCAAGGCCCCACGGGTTTACCGATCGCACACGTTTTTATGTTAACTGCTTGACTCAGGTCGCCTGCACTGGACACGTAGAGTGAGCTCAGAACCCACGACTCTACACCGTTTGGAGCTGCTACTCTGGTTTTCCGTTTCTTGCAAAGACTAGACTTTTAGCCTCACTTGCTTTCATCCTGTTCCCCTGGAGTCAGTGCCACTGGGCAAGCATTTTCCAGTTCCTGCTTCACAGACCTCACTGCTCTTCCAGGCTCTCAGCTTGATGCACTGTCTCCGTTCCACTGCCTCTTCAGAGGCTGTCTTAGAGTCCCACGTGTTTGACTGTCTCCATGCAGATTTCAGATTAAATAGATGTTAGCATCGTACTACATTTGCTTCAGATCTTTCTTTTACCGTTACACATAAAGCTAAATCCCTACTCCATTATTCTCCTTCCCTTCCTCCCCTAAAGTGATGATTATTCTAAAGTATAGTTGTGTTGTTTGAAAATTTTATTGAAGTTACAACATCCAATTTTTATTTTGTCACTTGTTTTTTTTTCGTTCACTCCATGTAAATCCAGTTCATCTTAATTTTTAAGTGTTACATGAATAAGCCAAATTTCATTTATTCATTTGCTTATTAAGGGGTAGTTGTTTTTTACTTCTTTACTCCTACAGGCAGTGCTCTGATGACTTTGTTCCTTGTGTACATGTGTTACATCTAGGAGTGGCATTTCTAGATCAAAGGTGATGCATATCTTCCGTATTCTGGAAAATGCTTAATTGCCACCCAAGAGCGGCTGTTCTGATTCCCACCAGCAGTGTTTCTGTTCCTATTTCTCCATCTTTCCCAGTACTTGATTTTTAGACATAATAAAATTTTCCTAGTCTGATCATTTTTCTAACATGTTTACTTTTTCTCTTTGATTTTTTTTTAAGACTGCTTTCATCATACTATGTGTTAGAGTCATTAAATGTCTGTATACACATGGTTCTGTTTCTGAAATCTCTTTCTTGTTCTGATAGTCCGTTATGGCTTTAGAGTAAATCCTAGTGTCTTAGAAGGTAGGTGACCTCCTTGTCCTCTTCCCTCCCTCTTTTCTTCTTTAGAAATTTGATCTTCTCCAGAAAGTTCATACAGATTTTGATAGAGTTACCTGTAGGTGTCTTGTCTTCTTTGTTGCTGTTGTAAAAAATGTCTTCTCTCATAAACTGAGGGTTGATGGGTGGGTGGGTGGGAGGGAGGGGAAAGTGGGTGACGGGCATTGAGGAGGGCACCTGTTGGGATGAGCACTGGGTGTTGCATGGAAACCAATTTGACAATAAATTTCATATTAAAAAAAAGATCTTCTATCAAATTATATTTTTAATTGCTTGTTGCTCTTTTGCTAGAACTACTGATTTTTGTTTTTGTATATTGCCCTTATACCTTGCTGAACTTTTATTAGTGCCGATGATAAGCGAATATGAAGTTTTGTTTCTTCCTGTCTAGTCAAGCACACACTGTAGCTAATCTCTTGAGTTCTTAAACATAAAGTACACAAATTATATTGACTATAACGTAAAAGTTGAAATCTTGGGATGCCTGGGTGGCCCAGTCGGTTAAGCATCTGACTTCGGCTCAAGTCATAATCTTTTGGTTCGTGGGTTTGAGCCCCATGTCAGGCTCTGTGCTGACAGCTCAGAGCCTGGAGCCTGCTTTGGATTCTGTCAAGTGGTCTCCCTCTCTCTCTGCCCCTCCCCTGCTCGCACTCTGTCTCTCAAAAATAAATAAACATTAAAAAAAATTTTTTTTAAATAGTTGAGAGAGCTCTGACGTGGGGCTCGAACTCACAAGTTGTGAGATCATGACCTGAACCGAAGTTAGCCACCCAGGTGCCCCTCAACTTTATTTTCAAATGTATATTTTCATGCCATTGTTTGTGTCTCTTAGATGGCGACTATACAGATTCCCCCTTGGCACCCACGTTCTGCACTCCTGGTTTGAAAATTCCTTCTACAAAGAACAGTATAGCTTTGGTACGTTTCCATAACCTTGAAAGCTCTGATCTTTTTCCTGATGACCTATATACGCTACTATTTCTAGACGCAGTCTGTTTTAATATTGTCTGTCAACTGTACTTCAGTTAAAAAGGAAAAAAAAACACTTAGACTACTGCAGCCTTTCAGAGTACATTTACATATTTCTAGAGGGGAATTTAGGGGAATTTGGCAGCATATAGCAAAAGCTTTAAAATTTTCATGCCCTTTAACCGTGTCTCAGAATTTACTCTAAGGTACATTGGCACAAAGAATTATAACAAGGAGTTTATAGAGGAAGGAACAGCATTATTTATAAGAGCAAAGCATGGGAAAAATCTAGATGTCAAGTGGTAGCATAGAAGCAAACTACACTAGGCTGTGTATGGTGTTCTGTAACTAGCGTATGTTTTTATTATTTTTTAAAATATTTATTTATTTATTTTGAGAGAGAGAGTGGGAGAGGGCCAGGGGAAAAAGAGAATCCAAAGCAGGCTCCGCACTGACAGTGCAAAGCCAGATACAGGACTCAAACTCACGAACCATGAGATCATGACCTGAGCCGAAAGAAGAGTTGGATGCTGAACCCACTGAGCCACCCAGGCACCCCTAACATATGTGTTAAAGCACAGATAAGAACATAAAAAGAATGTTTTAAAAATACTTAATGATGGAAAATGACATGCATGTGCATGTATACACACACACACACAATACATATTTTATTTCAAGTAAAAAGAATAAAAGAATGGATAAAAACACACCAAAATGTGATTGTCTCCAGGTCACAGATTCATGGGTGATTTTTTTGCTTTTTCCAAATATTACTCGATGAACAAATTAATATAATCATACCTCCTCCCTTTTTTGAAGTCACTATGAACACTTAAGACAACCAACACAGTAGGCTGGGCTATCCGTAAAATGTGGCTAGTACATCTGAGGAGCTAATTTTTACTTTTAAAAACTTGATGAATTTCAAATTAAATCTAAATAGACCCGTGTGGCTTGTTGCTACTCTATTGGACGGAACAGCTAGACGGACAAAATACTAGTATCAGTTGAAGTCCCTATCAGGTTATCTCCTGCTAGTACTTGCCACTTTCAATGAATTCACTCCTTGTGTTCCTGTTCTTGTGGAAGGCCCCCTGCTGATGTGACTCTATTAACTCTGACCCTAGAGAGAGGAGGTGATTTACTGGGTTGTTCAGGTTAGCACGAATTGCATGCTAAGTTTACCTCACACGGGCTTTCTTTGTGTCAAGAGTGAGGGCGTGTGGTCACACTTTGCTCATCCATGGTGTTACTCTTACCTGGGACAGCTTAGTGTTGCCTGAAACTGGGTGGGTGAGTCCCTCTAACCTTGTTCAGTCAGGCCTGTTTAGTTTTCATAATAAGCTGTAGCTCAGCCTTTATTAGTAAGAAGAGAGTATTTTGTTCTCCATGTGCCATTTCTTTGTTTCCTCCATTTTCTTTAGTGATCGGTCGAGGAAGAGCGGGTCATTTTTGTGCGACAGAACTAAAATTGACTAATTTTTATTTACTGTATTTTATGCCATCATAATTTAATGATATACTTCTGTTCAATAGGGATCCACAAATTATCCATTATCGGAAACAAATAGTTCATCAAACGATTTGGAAATGAAAGACTGTGCATCGTTAGTTTTAAATTCGGAGAAGTGTTTTGAGAGTTTTGCGGATCCCTCTTCTCCCATAATTTCTTCTTACGAGAATCTGCTGAGAACACCTACACCTCCAGAAGTCACTACCATTCCAGAAGATATTCTTCAGGTTATTTTCCCAGGCTGTTTCTTTTTCTGATACATTCTTTTCAAAATTAGACATTTATATTAACGACCTGAAACTGTATAAAAACCATCTTATTTCTCATCGGGCTAATGTGCTGGTTTGTGTACTGAGAAAATCCGAATTCTGGGCTCTCAGTCCCTTCTGAGAGTACCTGGATAAGGCTCTTCAGACTGAGCATGAGCTCAGGATTTCATCATACTTTTATTTCCTCATGGTGCATTTTCTCTTTACCTTCAACTTCATGTTCTGAAATGTCCTCTTATAATATTTTATAATAATTGTTCAACTGCCATTGCCACGTTGACCATTTTTTCCATTGGAGGTATGGCTGGCAAAATCGGAAATGCCACGTACCCCCCCCATTCCCCAGGGTAGGGTATCACGGATAACATATCAGTGTTTCTTGAACCTGAGACATCTTGGACATCAGTTTGAGAAACACTGACTTACATGTTAGAATATCTGATTCTTTTTTTTAATGTTTATGTATTTATAAGAGAGCACACAAGTGCACAGGCGTGAGCGGGGGAGGGGCAGAGAGAGCGAGGGAAGGAAAGAATCCCAAGCAGGCTCCGCGCTGTCAGCACAGAGCTCGACTCGGGGCTCTGTCCTACGAACTGTGAGATCATGACCTGAACCAAAATCAACAGTCGGACGCTTCACTGACTGAGCCACCCAGGCACCCCAAGAATGTCTGATTGTTTTGTACACCACTTACCTCTAGTCTACTACTGATCTGTAAGGACTACCAACTCTACCCCGTCACCACCAGTCATCCCCACCCTAATAGAAGTTAGAGTGGCAGCTGTCGCTTAGGCAAGTGGAGTCGTTCAGAACCGTTCTCGCAAACTACCTAGCTTGTGGAGAGCCGTGGCTACTTGGAGTAATACCTAAATGCCAAGAGAGCGGACTCATCCTGTGCTATCAAGAAAGTATTTGCTACCCTTTGTTTTCGGTCTTCTCTGTTTTCCTGGACATTAGAAAATCGGGTGTGCGTCTTCTATCTTTATAGGAGTTTATCTAGAGTTTCTACTTTGCTGTGGTCGATCCTCCTTTTTATTTCTACGTGAAAGGGGGGGATCCTTGTATTTCATGTATCACCTCTTTGTGAAAAAAAATCATAGCTGATATTTCAGAGTCTCCTTTTCATAATCTTTAATAGCTGATCATCTTTTGAGCACATATTTTGCCTCTTTCCTAGATACATTTTCCCTGACAGTGTTGTAAAGGCTTAATTTGCTCTCGGGGATATGTTGCTGCTTATTTTACTTCCACTAATCTTAGAGTACATTTTAGAAGGCTTCAGAAGTCAAGCCTCTACATCAAAGTTCAATTTCAAACTCCATCCTTTCTTTGCTGTTGAATGTCTGTGCTGCTGAAAAATTACTGTTTCAAATAACCCATATTTTTACATTTTTCTTGGCTTTTTTTTTTTTAAAGATTTTTTTGGGGGGTAAGTTTATTTTTGAGAAAGAGAAAGTGGGGGAGGGGCAGAAAGAGAGGGAGAGAGAGAATCCTGAGCAGACTCCACACTGTCAGCACAGAGCCTGACACGGGGCTCGAACTCACAAACCGTGAGGTCATGACCTGAGCCAAAACCAAGAGTCGGACACTTAACTGACTGAGCTGAGCCCCTTTTCTTGGCTTTTCTTGAGTATTTTATAACACCTTCCAAGTTTGTTGTGTAGTTCTTGGGACTTGATAAAAAGGAATTTGTTTTGTTTCAGATTTTATCAAAATACAACTCGAACCTAGCTACTCCAGTGGCATTGAGAGCCGTGCCACCCAGCAAAGTGTTCCTTGCCAAATACGGAGCACCGAGCGTCCGAGGTGCTGGCAACAAAGAAAACTGGTGAAGGTAGGCGCCATTCCAGAGAAATCACCTGTGTTATTGGAGGAAGACACTTACAAATGAGCATTCAGATGGTAGTAAAATGTTTTGACATTTGCCAGCTTAACAGGTTAACAGCCCAACTCTGGCTCTCGGGATACTGAGCTTGCTGTCCCTGCAGTTCAGATCCCCACACTAGCAAGTAGGATGATGTCACTGGGCACACGATTTTCTAAGTGCAAAAATACATAGTCACAGTGTTCTGTCATTTGTGTTGTTGATGTCTATTGTAGCTCATGGATTTTTCTTAAACTTTGTATCTTTTTGCAGAAAACTTTGCAAGTTTTGTAGACACAGAACAGAAGGTGGTGGAAGCGGGGCGGGATGGACTCGTCGTGTAGCCCCACATCTTCCCCCTTTTTCCAAACCAGCCCAGAGGAAAGATGAACACGGACACAGATGTGCTTTTTGTTAAGATTTGACTCCATTTAACCTCGATCTTGCTCAGCTATTCCGTCGTTAAAGTTGTCGTTACGACTGCACGGACTTCACATTCACCTGCCTGATCTAACAAAATGGTTGAGAGATACTAGGACGCAGGGTAAAAAGTTTAAAGTTCTTAAATGTTTGTGACTTCCAGGAAGGCCATCCTGATCTCGTGGCGGGGTGGTGGTGCCGTCAGCCAGAGCTGGGCTCCTCCCTTGATTCTGGCTCTGTCCTTGTCCTGCCTCCTCTCACGACTGTCCCTGAGCCTTTCACACCTTTTAGCTCAGCAGCGCTCTCTTAAGACTGTTGTCTACAGATGACAGCTTAAGTTAATTTAGGAAGAGGGAGGAGGCCGCAGGCCTGGGTGACTATACCGCGGACGGCCTCGGGCGGACCACCAGAGCCAGGGGCTCACCCATCAGGACGCGTGCCTTTTGTTTTTACTCACAGCTTCTTCGTACGCGTCAGTTCTGTCCTCTCCAGTCCACTCCATCCACCACGTGGCTGCTGACCCTCTCAGCGTTCCCTCTCTCCAGCTTGGCCACCCAGCACACCCCGAGCCTCTATGTGGAAGGTTTTGAGGACTCTTCCTGGGCCAGGTGCCCTTCTGTGGACTGTCACCTGGGACCCCAGCAGGCAGGGACCCTTGTCTCTTGAGCCCTCTGATAGCTTCAGGCCTCCCTGTCCAAGCCCAGGAAGTAGTTCTAAGTTCATGCAAGTAGTGCTGGCGAACTCCAGATTACAACCAGAGGGAAAAGAAGGGCCTGTCCCTCTGTGGACACCAGTTAAAATTGAGAAGCAGCAGTTTGCAAGTATCTTGACAAGGTGCTTCAGTGTCCCAAACCTACTAACCTTCAAAGGCTTAGGTTTGGGAAATTTGATGCAGGAAGGATGACCCGGCCCTCTTAGGCCTGTGCCTTGGAAGTCCAATGTGAAGACCTGTCCCACTGTGCTCTTTTCATCCTGTTAGAAGATCATCCCTAAAACACCACTTGATGATTCTTTGTTCTAGGAATTACTATGTGGTTATAACTTAATTTTTGTTAAATGTAGTGTAACATAATTATCTGCAAGTTTTTCAGTTTTATTTTTCAAGGGAAAGCTCTGGTCAGTTTTATATATGACTCCCGAATTGCTGTCAACCTCTTGTTGGCAGTTTTCTGGAGCTACACGCACATAGATCGAGGAGCAGATGAGACGGCCGAAGGAGGGAGGGGTGGACTCGAAGCATATTCGGGACTCAAGCCTGGGGTTCCCCTAACTTTGGAAGACGGAAAGAGGCGGAGCAATCTAGCAAAGGAGGTCGAGAAGAGGCCAGTAAGGCAGAAAATAATTCACAGAGAGTGATCAACTCTATCAATATTGCTGAGGATCCGAGTGAAAAGACAGAAGCGACCACTGGGCTTCGCGAAACAGGTCGTTGACGGCACTAGTTTTTTGTTTTTTACGTTTGTTTTTGAGAGACAGAGCGTGAGCAGGGCAGAGAGGGAGGCACAGAATCCGAGGCAGGCTCCAGGCCCCCAGCTGTCAGCACCGAGCAGGACACACAGTTCAAACCCGTGAACCGTGAGATCATGACCTGCTCAACCCACTGAGCCACCCAGGAGCCCCCGACAGCACTAACATTGACGGGGACCCAGGGAAGGAAGTCCGCAGTGGACTGGAGAGAGGGTGGGGGTGAGAAGCCTCAGGTGTCTTAAGATGCGAAATAAAGACCGAAGTAAGCATTTCCGGTCGCCTGCTTTTTTCGCGGCGGCCCCTCGACTTCCATTTGCCCGAGACTTCTCCCCCCGACGCTTTCCACTTTTCCCCCATGGCCCTAGTTCCCGTTACTTCGCGCTGCGATGCTTCCAGCTTACTAAGCTCCTAGGGTTAGGATCCGGCAAGCCGGTCTCCTGGCTTAAAACCCTTCAGTGTCCCCCTGTGCTTTCGAAATGAAACCCAAGATCTCTGAGGCGGCCTCCGCGGCCCTATTCGATCTGACTGACCTTGGGCCACTTCTCCCTCTTCGCTCGCAGCTCGTGCTCTCCGCACAGGCCAACTCGCCTTTTCCGCCCCTTCCTGCCGCGGGGCCCCACACACGCTGCTCTCGAAGGAACTTTCCCTGGCCGCCCCGCTTAGCGAATGCCCTCCCGTGGCTGGAGGTTCCGCCTCAGTCCGCCCACCACCGGCCTTTAAGGGGAAGGGGCATTCCAGGTTTCCCGGAAGAACTCACAGCCGAGCCCCGGGCCACAGCGGCCGGCGCCGGGCCTTTGACGCACGGCAAGCCCGCGAGGGCCGATCCCGGGACTTCGGGGAACCGCCGGTGAACAAAACCGCGCGCCCATCGCCTCGACGTGCCGAGACGCACGGCCGCGGCTGCCAGCCGCCATCTTCTCACCGCGAAGCGGACGGAGCCCCGGCCGGAGAGCGCGAGTCGAGGGGTGACAGCGCCGAGCCCGATCTTCCGGCCGGGCCTGCAGCCGGCCAGCTCCGGCCTGGGGCCTTTCGGTCAAATGCTTCACAAGCTCCTCTGCCTCGCTAGCTGGAGTTTCCGGGCCATTTCAGAGGCGTTGGGGGCCATCTGCCTCCGGTCTCGGGGTAAATGTCACTCTCTCCCCGGTCCCGCCTGGTTCTTTCTGAGCACCGTATTTTCACCCTTCACGACGGGCGGCAGAATTTGTGGTATGTTTGGGTGTACGTTTTTGTCGCTACGAACGGACCGCGAGCTCGAAGACGGCAAGGACCTTGGTTGCTTTTGTTCGTCATGTAGACACCCAGCAACTTAAGCTACTGAAACAGTGGTAACGTCTTACTATGCGAGGCACAGTTCTAAACACGTGAACCAATTTAATTCTTGGATCAACTCCTACGAAGGATCGAGTACTCTCATGCCAACGTGCACAGGAGTAAACCGTGGCTCTACTCTAGTGCCTGACTTTCCTTTGCCAGATCCCGCTTCCAATTCTTTCTCCTGGCCTCACATCTCTGGACGTGTTCCCTCCCCCTTGCCCTCTGCCGCTACTGCGATTCGCACCTAAATTACCGCAGTGGCATCAGACATTTCCTTTGTATCTACTCCAGCCACCAGGCACTTCAGCGCCTACCTCCCCACATCCGTGCCTTTGCCCTTGCCAGATCCCACATGGGGAACAGAAATCCGACCCAGCTGCCCTTAGGAGCTTGACAAGCTCCAGTGCCATTTTCAGCAGTGATTACCTTCGTCGTGACACCTTCCGACCCAGCTGTTACCAGTTACACTTCCGTGACTAGACTGGAAGACTTTTTTAAAAAAAAAATTTATTTTTATTTTTGAAGGAGAGAGAGAGAGAGAGACACAGAATGTGAATGGGGGAGGGGCAGAGAGAGAGGGAGACAGAATCGGAAGCGGACTCCAGGCTCCGAGCACTCAGCACGGAGTCCGACGCGGGGCTCGACCTCACAAACCGAGCTGTGAGATCGTGACCGGAGCCGAAGCCAGATGCTCAACTGACTCCGCTGCCAGGCACCCCTAGACTGAAAGACTCTCTAAGGATCCGTATGTGGCTCAGGCTTATTGGTGTACTGCCAGGCCCGGGCACCTGCTATCCGACGGGCACTCGTTACATGTATTTTGTCCCGGCAAAGTACAGAGAAGCACGAGGGGAGCTGAAGTAATCAGGAACAGCACAGATTCCAACTCCTCCCAACAGGGACTCTACAATTTACAGGTGTGAAAAATGCCTCGGGAGGTTCACCTCATTCACAATTGAAACTGCTTTAATTTCATCAACTCCCATCTGAACTTTTCTTAGGAGCTGCTAGCCTGGACAGGAAATTCTGACAACCGAAGGCACAAAACAAGGGGCCACAAATGCTTTTTTTCTTCTTCCTTAGTAAATAGCACTTTAACTGAATATTCACCATGACGCACACTCAGCAGCATTTCATTGGCTCCTCCCCACAAACTCAAGGTTGGTTTTGTAATAACACCTTTCTATAATAAATTCTGCATAACATTCCCAGGATCACGATTTCTGTTTAACAAAATTATTTTCTTAGTATTTAGTATTAAAATTGCTTTTTAGGCTTGAGCTTATTCCCCTGCCAGGGATTACGGGGGAGAAGAAAATCCCTGAGAAACTTCCTTCGGGTTTGGTTCCGCTGCGGGCTCCAAGAAACTACAGCTATCGGCAAAACCACCCACAGTCAAGCAGCAAAATACAAATCGGAACACACGGACCCCGTCCGGCTGCTCTGAAACTCTCGGTTGGGAGCTCTGGTTTCACTCACGATGGGTGGCTTGGTTTGTACAAACACTGAAACCAGTCTACATACTCCAGATGACTGGCCCCTGGGAGAAACCAGTTGTGGCGGGGAGATTTCCTGCAGGAAGCAGCCCTGCAACGTGAGTGGGAGCCAGGCTGCAGAGGCGAGAATGAAAGAAATCGCCAAAGAACCCTACTTGGGGGAACATACGTTTCAGCTTTTGCTGGGTACCTGGGTGCGCGTGCCCCACAGCGGTGCCCGCTTGAAGCAGGCCCCCACCTGATCGCTAGATGGAACCACAGTCTCCGTAGCTTGGCTGTCAAGGTTCAGTGAGGAAACGCAGTCAAGTTCCTCGTGCCGGGCACAGCCCAGCACTGACTGTAATTCTGAGCAGCTGTTTCCGGGTGCTGCCTCCTCAGTTTCCCCAAAACCAAGTCTGGAATTCGTGTCTGATTGAATAGAAAGAGGCAGGCTAAGTTCAGCTCTTTATTTAAGAATAACAGCGCTTAAATTTTAGAATTTTCAACCTAAGCTAACAGTTTAATAGCTCTCTCTCCCCCTCACAGGCCTGCACGTGCTCACACACACGTGCACACCGCTGTCTCAAACGTCACCTGAGCCAGGGATCACTATGGATAGGACAGTCCCAGTCGTGTTTTGTAAAACCTAAATAGAATGTAATGGCGAGACTCCCTATTGAACATCTGGTAAATACCTCAAAATGCCAAGTTCACATACACTGTGAGGAAACTGGCAAGTTATTACAGGCAACACGTGAACTACAACACATACTCCAAAGGGAAAATTTCAACTCCAAAATACCCTAAGAGCAAGCGAGGCAGTCAGGATGCTACGCACTGAGCATGGTGCTGTCACGGTGACCATTTATTTCTATTTGTATTTAAGGAAGCAGCTCAGTTACTTACCCAAAGCCATACTTACCAAAGCCAAACGTAAACAAGGACTAAGTACAAGTCTTCTGATTCTTAGCATTATAGTCAGTAATAAGTCCATTAGATAGTCCTTAACTGTACTTTCGGTGGAAGACCGCAATCTTTAAAGGGAAAATTCCACGTTGGAACCAAGCAAATAAACCACTTTAAAACTACTAAGACAATAACCTGGAATTACAGGAGAGCCCTCACTGCGGTTCACATCATGGGAAACACTGTCTTACGAAGGTCCTGAATTTAGTTCCTGCTTTTGCCGTCTGCACAGTAAATCAGTTTCTTCCCACACACAGGAAGGGACCATGGCTCTTCTTCTCAAAAAAAAAAAAAAAAAAGGTTGAAATTACTTTTATGACCTCCAGAACTCAAGTCCATCTAGTCTGAATGAATACAGAATCTAAGAGTTTGGGGTAAACTTCAGAGAAGAGGCCCGAGATTAGATCTAAGCTCCAAGCTGGTCTCTGCCGCCTGGTGACGGCCTTCGCGATGGGGGGCCCATCCCGTCACGTTTAAAAGGCTGCTTCTGTGTGTACAAAACGACTGCAGCCGGACTCTGAAATCCACTGCCAGCACCTCGTCTTTCATTCTGGAATATATGCCTTCCATTTCCTCCCGTAATCCACTAACGTAATTTAGGCTTATTCCACAGCGGCCACATGGTCCATACACTTCAAGACGGGAACAAGAGTGCTTCATGGTCCATACACTTCAAGACGGGAACTGGAACGGAAGACCGGTTCCAGTTGTGACTAAACTCGACCTTACGGAAAACAGGTAGGACTTACGGTCACTTACAGGTCAGGCCTTTGCAGACACTTATTCCTGTGTGCCATCATCCCTCTTTTACAAACACACACAGATTCAAGCAACGGGTCCGCGGCTGCGGAGCTCCTGGTGCAACCAGATTACGTCATCCCAGCCGGTCTTTGGCATCACGCTCGCGGACCCTCCAACCACATACTCATACGCAAGCCCGTTCCCCCCCCAACGCCCCCTCACTGGCACCGTCAACGGGATGCAAGAGTATCTCCTACTCGTTCCACTGGGCCTCCTCCCTGGCTCTGCTCCCAGGTCTCAAGATTCTGCTTTCATCCCTCCCTCCATTTTCAGATCTTCAAGGGAAACCTTTCCACCCTCACCTAAGTTCTCACCCTGATTTCCTCGCTAGTGGTTCCTGTCTTCAAAATGTCTATTCTCCCCATTTTTAAGACAGAAAACGCCCCGTGGCACCCATCCTCCTCTAACTTTTTATGTCACCGTACCTTGATTCAGACGGCGCGATCTCTTCCAGCACACATGGCTTCTTCAACTCGCTTCGGCTCGTGCTCCTGCAAGAGGCCTCCGCCAGCCACCTCACCCTAGTTCTACCTGCACGGAGCGGCCGGGCCACGAGCTCACACTCTATTTCGTGCGATACCATGGCTGTGTCACTCTGCCCCACTCGGGCTTCAACACAACATCCTCCACTACTCGGCATAAACCCCAAATGCTAATTAAACCCTGTTCCCATCGCCATGAACTTTCACACTCCGGTTGATTGCACACATGTATTTGACAATACAGTTTTACATCGGATGCTAAGAGCACTTTTCTTCATTATTTTATGGAAGGACCAGAAACACGGACGTTCTGTTAATACCCAACACAGCCAAATCTAATTCCTAAGGAGACGCATTACAATTCGTTTAGAGTTTAAAGGCTTAATGGCAATGACGAGGGGAGGAAAAAGTTTATTTTACATAACTGAACGAAAAATAATTCAAGGAATAGTAAATAAAATTTAATATGGTCTCATGCGCCCTGAAGGAGGCGGTGCCCGATTTGGAGGGGTGATTGCTATGTCCAGATAGTCTCCTATTTGGAACTTCTGCGACTGCAGGGTCATGGAGTCATCAGTCCCCTTCCTCCCAGACATGGTGCTGCCAATCTCCTTTACTCTGCAGAAAAGGAGACCAACTGTTAATGGATCACAGACCAACGAAGCTAAATATGCAAAGTAAACACTGGACTGGATTCGCTCCGTTATCTTATGGCACAGTTATAAATTAATTACTACATTAAGCTGAACCAGACGTTAAGATAATATAAATTTATTTTCTGCCCAATAGGAGGCTCATTAAAAGGGGTTATCCCTATCAATTAAAACATATCAAAGCCAAAAAGATTACAGGAATTAAAAAATTAAAAGTTACCTACCGATAGCCAGGCCTTTTAGGATCTGTAAAAACAATTGCAAAATTGAAGTGTGTGCCCTTCTTTCTAGCTTCTGGGTAGACTTCTTTTACTAAACTAGTCAGTTCTTTCAAAGTTGCATCCATCCTGAATTTTTTTTAAAAAAACATTACATTTGATTAATCAACAATATAACAGTAATATAGCAAGGATATTGACATATAATGAGTTAATTATGTGTGTCTGGATTGTGACCTGTTAGAATTGAGGCTGTCAAGGTCTTATACTTACTTTTTTTTAGGATTTTATTTTTAAGCATTCTCAAAACACACAACGCAGGGCTCAAACTCAGAACCCTGAGATCAGGAGTCACAAGCTCTACCGACAGAGTCAGCCGGGCCCCCTATACTTAATTTTAAAGCGGCTAATACTATTTGCCCCATAAACGCCCCTTACCAGCCTCAATGATTGAAATTTTGATGAACTAAAGTCAGACTTTTAGTGCCAAAAGGGACTTTAAGGGATTACACCTGCTATCTTTCATTGCTATGTAACGTCTTTCTGGGCTAGTGATTTACCTCCTTAAGAATAACTAATCCAAATTAACCTAAACACTTAAAATAACTGTATTTCCTTGTTTCTAAAGCATATATACTTTTCCACATTTTATCATGTCTAAAGTTGAAATGCATCTTAGACTCAATGACAGGAAAGCATTTTTGTAAAGGTGTAACGTTTTTTCTAAGATGGAATCTTAAGAGTTCTATAGATGACGGAGCCAGAAGGCCAATGAAACATGAAATTTTCTTTAGACTAAGCAGAGGCTCCTTTGACAATACATATTCTTGCCCTGAAACGATGTGAACTCAGAACTTAATGGATGATGCGGAACTGAAACAACTTTGCCTATAAGGTGCTATAAAATGAAACAAGGACACCAGACACTCTTCAAAAGCATCACCCCCAGAACAATGCCCTTGCCCTCTTACCACTGAAACTACCAAGACCCACTCAGCCGCTCAGGTCATAAACCTAAAAGCACTGTTAAGTTCTTCCCATCTCTGTTGTTTCTGCCTCCTAAACACAGATCGAATCGTCTTCTCCACTCCCCACCACCACTGCCTTATTTCCACCTCATTACGGAACTCCGTATATGTTGCCTTCAACTCCTCTCCATCTCGGTTTTTAAACGTTTCTGTATAAAACTTCTGTCACACAAGGGACAGCTGTTCCCACCTCCAGGGGAGGAGTCCAATCACGTGGAGGACGGCACAGAGCACACCCGTGCCTTCCAGCAGGAGCAGTAGGCCCAGGATGTCAACCTACTGCATGTTGTGTGGGTACTGGGGTTGCCCAGACGGACCCGACTCACACAGACCACGGAGGGAACGATGCTTTACTCGCACAGAGAAAAGACAACACAAGACTGGCTTGAGAGTGCGGGTCCCTCAGCGCCAGCAGGTCTCGCCCTGGAGCTGATGCGCCGACAGTCTGCACGCACCCTTCCTGTGCTGCAGGTAAAGGACCCCTGGGAACAGACACTGCAGTGGGGCCGGTCAGGTGCCAGACAACGGCCCATCAAACCCAGAAGAGGGAAAGGTACTGCCAGAGAGACACGTCCAGCACAGGCTGTGAGGGTTCTTATCTCTTTGGGGAAAACAAACGAACAAACAAGTAAAAAAGCTCCAGGCCCAGGACACTCTTATGCAGCCACACAAGGATGGGGCGAGAAGCTGCGCATGACTGCCTTTCTCCACTTGACACACTTTACAGAGGAGGAAAAGCTGCATGCACGAATGCAGTAAATTATATCCCAAATCTCACCCACCAGAAATGACCAGTGATGTTAACACCACTGTAGGCATCTTCTTGTACACACACACAATGAGGCAGAAAAAAAAACCTTGAAGATTATCAAGCACATTATACTTGATATGTATTATGAAGTTATAATTCAAAAATATAATTCATTCTTCAAATATTAAACGTATTTTTAACAAAATTCACCATTGCATTTAACAGAAGAAAAAACAAGTAAAATAGAAGGAATTACAAAATTTCAGATAAAGAGTCACACTGCTACCCTCCTATCACCTCCTAATTTTGTAGCTTTTTTTCTTTTTTAACGGTCAGAGTTCTACTCTATTCTGCAACAACTCCCCTGCCTGTTTTAGCTTTGTCCCCATGAAGTCTGAGATCAAGCTGATTTTTTAATCAGTCTTGGAGGTGACCTTTATTTTCACCTGACGTTAATTATTCCCTGGCACACCTTATATACTAATGCTGTGCACCACGAAGAGTTCTTTCTTCCTTTCTAAAAATACTTCCCATACCGTCACCTTGTCCTAACGAACTGAGGGAATCTGGTTTACATCCGTTATCAGTTCTGACAGTAAATCTCCTGCAAGCTTCCAGCCTGCCGACGACCGTCTCCCTCAACTAATAGCTGGGAATGCCAAGCGTTGCTTTCTGACCACCGGTCCGAAGCTTGAGTGCATGGATGAAGAAAGAGCTCTCTGTAAGAGTCAGTTTTATGCGTCAACGTGGGAAAGCTATAGCCCCGGTTATTCCATCAAACACTAATGTAGGTGTCGCTATAAGGTATTCTGTGTATGTGATGAACGTCTATAACCAGTTGGCTTTAAATTAAGGAGATTATCCCAGATGATCTGAGTAAGCTTCATTCAATCAATCAGAGTAGGCCCGATTCAATCAGTTGAAAGGCCTTAAGAACAGATGGGAGGCTTCCCTGAATGGGAAATGCAGGTTGCTGTGGGCAGTTTTAGCTCCTGCTCAAGTTCCAGCCTGGCCCTTCCTGCTAGCTCGCCCTGCAGGCCGGGATCTAGGTACCTAGGCAGTCTCCATAATTATGTGAACCAAAGCCCTTCATGCAGATCTCCTGCTGGTTCGGTTTTTCTGACCGAACCCTGACACAGCTTACCTAACTACTTCTCTTTCAATAACCTGTTTAATGACCATACAAGCACAGGACATTTACCACTCCCGCGGCATCTGGCTTATTATTACTACCCCAACTCCATACAGTGCCCTGAACTTCGGCACATTCAGTTTGCTTCTGCTAGGGCCTTCTGGACTGCACTCTTCTTTCTTGGACTTATCTTAGGGCTGCCTATTTAGTCCCTCAGTCTACTTGTACAAATCAAGAAGTCCCAAGATTTATTCACTCATCCTCCTTCAGTACTGCTCTTAGGCACAGGGGGCAGGGCTCTGTGCTACTATGACACCAACTACCCAGTCTTTCAGAATCTGTCTTTGGCCGTCACTTTGAGATACAACATAGGTGGTCTTTCCTTATTTGGTTGCACTTTAAGGACAGGACAGTCTAGGGCAGAATTTTTTTG
Organism: Acinonyx jubatus; assembly: GCF_027475565.1. Lineage (NCBI taxonomy): Eukaryota > Metazoa > Chordata > Mammalia > Carnivora > Felidae > Acinonyx > Acinonyx jubatus. The sequence continues at coordinate 2,117,982 of NC_069380.1, read as the reverse complement.
TAACTTTTCTTCTGGATTAGGAGCAGAAGGTCTTTGGTAAAATCTCACTCTGCCATCTTCACCCTGAAGTATACTTAGTATTTCTTCATGGGCTTTCTCCACTAGACTGAGCTTCCTGTAGGAAACCACGATACCTTCTTTACTTCATACCCTCAGAATCTAAGCATAGCACCCGGCAAACAGGAACTCTTGTTTGTTGGAAGAAGCATACATTTTCATCTCTGAATAGAGATTTTCAGCAACCCTTTAGTAACAGTTCTTCCCTGTAAATTAAATCAATCTCCCTAGAACTTTTATCCTGGAATGATGCTGAACTGGAAGCACACTACAGGGTACCTCCAAAAAGACAAATAAGGTCCCAATGTTTAAAGAATCAAGTTGTACTGTGCTGGGCTCACAGTTTAAAATTACATACCCTTCCAGAACTATAAAATGGTGCGGCTGCTGTGAAAAAGGTTGGTGGTTCCTCAAAGAGTTAAACATATAACTGTACATTCCAGCAGTCCCATTTCTAGGTATATACCCAAAAGAATTGAAAGCAGGGATTAAACAGATCCAGGTCCATAGCAGCATTATTCACAAAAGCCAAAAAATGGAAACTCAAGCGCCTACCAGCAGATAAGTGGACAAAATGTGGTATATCCTACAAGGAAGTATTATTCAGCCATAAAAAGAGAACGAAATATCACGCTAAGTGAAATAAGGCAAACCCAACAAACACGGTTATGAGTCCTCTTGTTTAAGATATCTAGAATAGGCAAATTCTAGATACCAGGGCGAAGAAAGGAATGGGGAGTTACTGCTTATTAGGTGTAGAACTTCTGTTGGGGGAAATGAAAAAGCTTTTCTAACAGGTTAAGAGTTGCACAATGTGAATATAGCTGATGCAACGGAGTCCTTACCGTGGCAAATGTAACGCTACATATATCTTTATCACAATAAAGGCATCGTTTTAAGAGTTATTAACCTTTTTCTGCTACTAAACAGCCATTATGATGTGAAACTAAGGAAATACGTGCAGCACTAAAGAGATGTCTGCAGTATGTACTGGCCCCGGACAGACTTGGGGGTATGGAAGGTACCCACCCATGAGAGAAATATTCAGGGGCAGGCTTTACTGAACACGCATCACAATCTTTTCCATCAAGCACCAGATCAAAAATCGACCTGTTTTTTCTTTGTTTTCTTTTTTTTAAACGCATGGCACCTAAGGATTAATATCACACATAAAAATGCTCTCGAGGATAAATATCCCATGAGTTCCCTTTACTTCCCTTTATCCCATGACCATGAGCCCCTTAAAGAAGGCCGCCGCATTTTCTTTACGTATTATTTCTGTACCCAGCAGCCACAACAAGCGACAGCAATCTTGGGTCTGTCAATTCTTCACAACTCAAAAAAGCTTGAACCTTAAACGTGTTACAAGACAGGCCCCTTTTACCTACCAGGTAAAACCTCCAACTTTCTGAGAGCTGGGCCCAAAGGCCCCGAGTGGAGGGGAAAAAGCGAAAACACGGAGGACACTTCTTTCCCGGCACAGGGAATTACTTAATGTCCGACCGCCCCCCAGGGCCGCGCCCCCCGCGGCCCCAGCACTCTCACCAAGTGTAGATCTGCAGTTCGCTGGACGGTACGTTTCCGCGGGAGAATTCGTCCATTCGGTGGTGGCGGCCGTTATTGGTGGTGAAAACACGCAGCAGCAGCGGGCACGTCTGGGGGCGAAAGGAGGAAGGGCAGAAGTTAAAGAAAGCGGCTGCGAGCCCACAGCTCCCTTCCCCTCCGGAGGCGTCGCGGCCTCCGAACCGCCCGGGGAGCTGGAATACCGCCGCCTTCGGGAACAGGCCGCGCTCTCCGCCCCGCCAGGCCCACCTCCACCTCTTTCCGGACCCCATACTTTCTCCCGATCGATCGGTTTCTCCGGCTCCTTCTTAATTTCCTCCTGGGTAACGCGCGACTCCACCGCCATCTTCCTCCTACGGCCCGCGAGACGCTCGCTCTGACCTCCGACCCCTGCAGCGAGCATGAGAACGAAGTCTCTCGCGAGGAGAAGCTCGAGGCTTTATAGAGGACCAGAGGAGGAGGGGCGGGGCGTTTGCCGGCGCAGGCGCAACTCATTGTGCGGCGCGGGAGCTCGGGTCCGGCCGCGCCTGCGTGTTGCGTCCTCAGGAAAAAGGCGGGCATTGGCGTCCGCGGGGCGGAGCTTCTGAGGGAGGCGGTCGTTCGCAGGCCGTTGGTAGCCTGGGAATTTATTACCTGAAATATTCACGGGCCAAAGAAGCCTGCGGTGGCACTTTTCGCATGTAATGAATAAGTTAACAGACGCAAAACTCTTACGAGTGGTACAGGAGGTAAGTAAGCAAAAACATGACTTTATTAGCAAAGTATCGAACTCTTTAGTAAAGGAATAACAAGTTGTGTAACACACCCTTGAACAGTAAATGCTCACGGAATAGTTGTCTGTATGGGGGAATAGTGAAGTGAGCCATTCCCCCACCACAATAACACGATTTCGGATGGATCGAAGACTTGAAAATGAACAGAAAAACTAGAGCTTTTGGGATATAAACCATCTTCGTGACCTATGGATTGGGATACGTGATACTAACCAGAAAAGATTGATAAATCTGACTAAATTGGAAAAACAAAACAAAACCTGACCTTCAAAATTCATCATAAAGAAAGAAAAACATAAACCACAGAGTGGGAAAAAATATCTGTGATGCATGTGATTGGCAAAAACTAGTGTCCAAGATATATAAAGAATAGGACAGACATCCCAATAGAAAATGGGCAAAATAACTGAACAGGTGCTTTTAAAATGAAGAATTCCAAATGGCCAATAAACATATAAGGTGCTCAGGAATAATTATCCAGGGAATGCATTAAAACCATAGTAATTGGCTTGAATTGATTGGTTCGAAACAAACTACACTCACTAGCTTGGCAAAAATTAGAAACTCTGACATTTGCTGGCAGACTTAATGGGAATTCTCCGATGCTGGTGATGAATGTGTAAACTGGTATACCTACTTTGGAAAGTGGCTTAGGGTTATTTAGTAAAGTTGAATATATGTATACTTTAGATCTATAATTCCACTCCTTGGTATATGCCCTAGAGAAGATCTTGCTGAAGTGTATCCAGAGACATTACAATAATGTTCTTGGCAGTTTTGTTCATAAGAACAAAAAGCTAGAAACAACCCCAGTTCCATCATGAGTACAATGAATCACGAGTTCAGTGACTCACGGTATACCGTACAGCAACAAAAGTGCCGAACAGCAATGGAACACCGTATGGCAACAAAAATGAACTACAGCTACATGAAACTACAACTATGAAACAACAGGAATTTCGCAAACGTCATAGTGGCTATATGGCATCAAAGCTAGAAGAATATATATACTGTGTGAATCCATTTTCATAACATTCAAAAGCAGACAATACTAAACTATACTGTTCAGGATGATAAAACTATAAAAAGAAAAGCAATGAACTAATCACAGAAGTCAGAATGGGAATTACCTCTGAGAAAAGAAGAGTACGGTGATGGGGGTGTGTGCAAAGAAGGTGCTTCTGAAGTATTGGCAACATTCTATTTTTTTTTTTTTTACCTTTATGGTGGTTACACAGTTGTTAGATTTTAAATTATTCTTTAAGCAGTATGTTTGTGTTTTATACTCTTCTGTATGAATACTATATCTTGCTATTTAAAAAAAAAAAAAGCCCATCCCAAAAGAATGCCTATCAATTGATAAAAAAAAAAATTTTCAAACAGTCCATTAGAAAAATGGGCACGAGTCATGATGGGCATTTCATAGGGGAGAAGAAACACAAATTACATGTAAACATTTGAAAAGCTGCCCAACCTCGTGAATAATCATAGAAATGCACATTTGAACCACAACGACATTTTACTCAGATTGGCCAAAATGTAAAAATCTGACAACCAAGTTCTGGCAAGGATATGGAGAAAATGGAATTCTTATAGACCACTCTCATCCACTGTGGAAAGACTGGTGTTACCTGGAAAGATTGGCTTTATGCACAACTTAAGATACCAGTTGTATTTGTATTTGTATACAGTTGTATTTGTATACCCAGAGAAATAGTCACATGTGAGCACCAGGCAACATGTTGAACAACATTGAAACATTTATTCTTCATAACTAGAAAAAATCTGAATGTCTACCCAGAATATATTCATAAAATGAAATTTCATAAAGATTTGAAAATGGATGAATGCATCCATATGCTTATTTAAAAAGTAGACTAAAAAAAGCAAGTCACAGAACAATACATACAATAGGATTCAATTTATGGAAAGTTAAAAAATAGGAACCTTCTCTCCCCCTTCCCCCAAATGCTGTTTAGGAAAACAAACACAAAGTGGTAAAACTATAAAGAAAAGCAAGGCAGTGATTAACACTAAATTCAGGACAGTGTTACTTCTGAGTGTAAGCTAGGGTAATGCAATTTATGAAGGGCACCTAGGGAGCTTCTAATGGACTAGCTAGCATTTTCTCACTAGAGGGGTTTTGTGGCGGGGGGGGGGGGGGGTCATTGGTCACATTGTGGCCATACGTTTTAAATACTCTTGTGTGTGTGATTTAGATCTCTGTTAAAAAAAAGTGTTTTAACTGCTTAAAGATGGGTCCTTGCATGAAGTGAATATTCAGTTTTTAAAAAGATCTTTAAATTTTCTCCCCAGTTTTATGATTCTATTTTCTTAATTTTTTTTACTTAAGCTTTTATTTTAGTTCCAGTTAACATACAGTGTCATGTTCGTTTCAGGTGTACAGTGTAGTGATTCAACACTTCCATACATCACCCAGGGCTCATCACAAATATGCTCCTTTCTCCCCATCACTTACTTCAAAACTTCCATAGTATAAAAATATAGACACATGAGGGCACTGTAATCAATCAATTAAAGGAACAACAATGAAAGTGGGGAAATGAAGAACCTCACAACGTATTATTGGCATTATTGGGGAGGCATAGTGGGGAGGCATTACTGGGGAGTTTCTTAGACGTAAGCTCTCATTTGGACCTTTCCAAATGACAGGCCCTCATCAAAACAGAATTTCCCAGTACCTTGAAGCAGTGGAACCGCAGGTACAGTTTAGAAGTTAAGGTGGATTTTCAGCATGCTTCAATCCACCTACTTGAGCTTCTAGATCCAGCTCTGAACACAAATTATAATATTTAAGTATATGCGTCTGTTCTCTTTAGAATTTACACGCATGAGTATTACACTTGTAGGTATATGCCCCAAAGAATTGAAAGCAGGGACTCCAATCAGTATTTGAATACCAGTGTTCATAACAGCATTAGTCACAATAGTCAAAAGGTGAAAACAACCTAGTGTCTCTCAACCAATGAATTGATACACATTAACGGAATATTATTCAGTCTTAAGAAAGAATGAGGTACTGATACATGCCAACAAGGATAAAGCTTGAAAACATTATGCCAAGTGAAATAAGCCAGACACAACAGAGCAAATATTGTATGATTCCACGCATATGAAGCACTCATAATAGGGAAAATCAGAGAGACAGAAAGTAAAATAAATGTCACCTGGGCCTGGGGAGGTGGGGGGGATGGGAAATTACTGTCTAACGATACAGAGTTTCTCCTGGGGACGATGAAAAGTTCTGGAAGTGAATAATGGTGATAATTGCACAACGTTGTGAATATACTTAATGCCACTGAATTGTGTGCCTAAAAATGGTTAAAATTACAAATTCCGCGTTATATTTTGCCACAACAAAAAATGTTTAAAGAATGAACATTTGAGGTATGTGTCTCCGCCCATCCTCTTCGCTCTTCTTCTGAAACATGTTTTGGCATTTTCAATCAGGGCGCAAGTAGATTACCCTAATTAAAATCAGAAATATGTAAGGTGAAGTTTTATAGAATCTGCCTCAGTCAATCACTATAACTCCATGGCTTTTTCTGCTGTTGAGATTCAGAAGGACAGCTTTCTGATGGCAGGAAACAGATATTCATGAACGTGTACAAACTGTTTCTGGAAAAGATTTAGTGGAATATATTTTTCATAAAATTTTCTGACTCTTTTTTTACAAAAGCTGTGGGTTGTAAATCTGGATATTTCTGGGGAGTTATGAAACCTTTTTAAAATCTCTTCAGGTGCATCTGTGGGAGACTAGGTATATGACATTTATAAGCACAATATTTATGGGTTCTTTTTTTGGACAGAAGTGTATGTAAATACTCTCAGTAAAGCATCTGCTTGTTACCAAGAGTAGCAAAAATATGTGAATTTCCATAACGATTCCTAGAAAAATTAAGCCTAGAAGCAGTATAATTACTACTTAGAAGATACATTGTTTTATGTTTCCCTAAAAGTTGTATTTTTACAAATAAGCATACATGCCTGCTTGGCATCAGCCCTAAAAGCAATGCCGCCATGAGCCAGTCCTGACACTCCTAGCTGGTCTCTGTGTCACCCCTTCAGCCATTGCTCACACTAAAACCAGAGAGGCAGTGTTTGTAAAGGCTGTTCCCACTAAAATGTGCTCTGGGGGATGGTTTTGGGAATCCACTTTTTTTGTTTATTTTAATTAAAGGCTTTTGTTTTTAAGTAATCTCTACACCCAACGTGGGGCTTGAACTCACAACCCTGAGATCAAGAGTCGCACACTCCACTGACTGAGCCAGCCAGGCGCCTCTGGAATCCACTTTTTAACTAGCTTCTCAGGTTGTTCTGAGAACCATCTCATTTACAGTACATTTTAAGCCAAGGGAATGAGGGCACATTGGCATTTCAGAGGGTTGAAATATCTCTCACTTTACCCCTACTTTAAGCTTTTGAATCATTAGATTGATAATCGTTTTTCAACAGACATCCTCATCCTCAAGAGTCTGCAGTGTCAACAACATATTCACCAGAAGCAAATTGTAGGGAGCAACTAAAAAGCTTACTTAATGGTGGGGCACCCGGGTGGCTCAGCTGGTTATGCGTCTGGCTCTTGATCTTGGCTCAGGTCATGATCTCACGATTCGTTGGATCGAGTCCTGCATCGGGCTCTGTGCTAACAGCACGGAGTATGCTTGGGATTCTCTCTTGCTCTCTCTATCTCTCCCTCTCTCTCTGCCCCTCCCCCACTCGCACTCTCTCTCAAAATAAATTAAAAACTTAAAAAATAGTTTTAAAAAGCTTAATTAATGCTTAAAAATCTTAGTCTTTGAATTTAGATAGATCTTTATTTAAATTTTCGCTTAGTCACTTGCTAGCTGGTTAATCTTGAATCACTTAACTGTTCTGAGTCAAAGATTCCTGATCCATAAATTAGGATAATACTTAATGAGGAATAAATGCATCTAAAATAGTTGGCACAGTGGCTGCTATAAACTAAACGCTCAACAAATGTGAGCCATTATATTCATCATTATGTAGACTGCATCATCTTTTGCAAAGAGGCAAGGGGGCAAATTAAGAGGCTAATTCCCTGTCAATTGCCTCTATTGCCAAAGGATAGCTGATTTCGTGAAAATCTCATGGAAAAAAATAGCATTGCTCTCATGAGTACTTAATCATAAATCCTTGCCAATTCATTATCATGTACATTCAAATAGATATGCACTAATCTTTTTTTAAGTTTATTTATTTTGAGAGAGAGTGTGAGGGGGGAGGGGTGGGCAGAGAGAGACAGAGAAAATCCCAAGCAGGCTTCACACTGTCAGCGCAAAGCCCAAGGCAGTACTCAATCTCACGAACCATGAAATCATGCCCTGAGCCAAAATCCAGAGTCAGATGCTTAACTGACTGAGCCATCCAGGTGCCCCAGATATGGGCTCATCTTAAATCACTGCAAAATACCGAGAGCATTATTCAATTGGGGGGGAAAAAAAAAAGCTATGGAAGGTATTTGGTTTAGGTATTTAAATATCAAATCTAGAAGGAGTGATACTTTGGGAGACTTGGGTGGCTCTTCTGGCCCTGATTCTAAGGTTGCACATGAAGAAAGATCTCCAATAACGTGTCAGTTCTTTGAGATTTGGAAATGCATGTGATAGATGTCTTCGTGGTATTGATACCGTAATACCATACGTAAAATTTAAGGCAGGCCTTTGTATATACCCAACACTAAAGTATCTATTAAATGATTAAAGACAGGTGTGCCTCGGTGGCACAGTTGGTTGAGCGACTGACTCTTCTCATCTAGGCTCAGGTCATGATCTCGAGGTTTACGAGTTTGTGTCCCTCATCGAACTCTGCACTGATGGTGCAGAGCCTGCTTAGGATTCTGTCTCTCCTTCTCTCTTCCCCTCCCCCACTTGTGCACACTCTCTCTCTCTGTCAAAATAAATAAACCAAAAAAAAATGATAAAAGACATTTTAAAGTGCCTCGGTAACTATCTCAAGGTCATATTCTCATCTTTTAGATTTATATGGTAAGAATTATATCAGTTCATATTTATTGATCACTGTATCAATTATCTTCTTAGTGCTATGTAACAACCACCTGAAAACACAAAAGCTTAAGACACCAGCCATTTTATCTGGGCCAGGCTCAGCTGGGCAGTTTTTCTGGTCTCATCTGGCTTCCCTCATGCCACTGTAATTATCTGATCTCTAAGGACTTTGCCTCCCAGGTAGGTAATAGTGCTGGGTCATGTGTCTTTACCAGGATAATTCAGGCTTCTTCACATCATAGTCTCAAGGTTCCAATAGAGTAAGAGCATCTTGAAGACTTGGCTCATTAGCTACACAACTTCACTTTTGCCACGTTCTCTTGGTCAAAGCAAGTCACAAGGCCATGACAAAAATGAAGGAAGTGGAGAAATAGACTTCACTTCTTGGTCAGAGTTGCAGCTGAGACACTCTACTCTCTTGTATTTTACTCATTTTTCATAATAAGCATATATTTACTTTAGAAATGAAAAGTAATATTTTAAAAAGTAAATTTCTGGGGCGCCTGGGTGGCGCAGTGGGTTAAGCGTCCGACTTCAGCCAGGTCACGATCTCGCAGTCCGGGAGTTCGAGCCCCGCGTCAGGCTCTGGGCTGATGGCTTGGAGCCTGGAGCCTGTTTCCGATTCTGTGTCTCCCTCTCTCTCTGCCCCTCCCCCTTTCATGCTCTGTCTCTCTCTGTCCCAAAAATAAATTAAAAACGTTGAAAAAAAATTTTTTTTAAAAAAGTAAATTTCTAGCAAAAGTCACACAAGAAGAAATAGTTTTTCTTAATAGACATATATCCGTTAAAGGAGTGGAGTCAGTAACTAGCAACCTCCTGAAAGAGAAGCACCAGGCTTACATGGGTTCACTGGTGAATTCTACCAAACATTTAAGGTAGAAATTATATGAATTCTCTACAATCTCTTCCAGAAAGTAGGAGCAGAAAGACTACTTCTTAGCACTACTCAGAAGCTTTTTATCTTGATGAAGTCCCACTAGGTCATTTTTGCTTTTATTTCCCTTGCCTTCGGAGACATGTTGAGTAAGAAGTTGCTGCAGCTGAGGTCAAAGAGGTTGTTGCCTGTTTTCTCCTCTAGGGTTTTGATGGTTTCCTGTCTCACATTTAGGTCTTTCATATATTTTGAGTTTATTTTTGTGTATGGTGTACGAATGTGGTCCAGTTTCATTCTTCTGCATGTTGCTGTCCAGTTCTCCCAGCACCATTTGCTAAAGAGACTGTCTTTTTTCCATTGGATACTCTTTCCTACTTTGTCAAAGATTAGTTGGGTATATATTTGTGGGTCCAATTCTGGGTTCTCTATTCTGCTTCATTGGTCTATGTGTCCGTTCTGAGGCCAGTGCCATACTGTCTTGATGATTAGTAGATGATTAGCTTTATAGTAGAGGCTAAAGTCCAGGATTATGATGCCTCCCACTTTGGTTTTCTTTTTCAACATTACTTTGGCTATTCAGGGTCTTTTGTAGCTCCATAGTGTTGTGATCTGAAAGTATGCATGGTATGATCTCAAGTCTTTTATATTTATTGAGGGCTGATTTGTGACCCAGTATGTGATCTATCTTGGAGAATGTTCCACGTGCACTTGAGAAGAATGCTGTTTTGGATGAAAAGTTCTGAATAAATCTGTCAAGTCTATCTGGTTCAGTATATCATTCAAGGCCATTGTTTCTTTATTGATTTATCTGCCCAGATGATCGGCCCATTCTGTAAGTGGAGTATTAAAGTCACCTGCAATTACCATATTCTTATCAATAAGATTGCTTATGTTGGTGATTAATTGATTTATATAGTTGGTGTTTCAAGTTGAGGGCATAAACATTTACAATTGTTAGCTCTTTTTTGTAAGCTTATCTTTAATTTTTAAAAAATGTTTATTCATTTTTGAGAGAGAGAGAGAGGGGGAGAGAAGGAGAGAGAGAGGAAGAGAGAGAAGGAGCAGAGGAGGGGCAGACAGAGAGGGAGACACAGAATTGGAAGCAGGCTCCAGGCTCTAAACTGTCAGCACAGAGCCCAGTGTGGGGCTCCAACCCATGAAATGCGAGATTATGACCTGAACCTAAGTCAGATGCTTAACCGACTGAGCCACCCAGACACCCAACAATTGTTAGCTCTTCTTGAAGGATAGACCTCGTAATTATGATACAATGCCCTTCTTCATCTCTTGTTATAACCTTTAATTGAAAGTCTAGTTTGTCTGATAAAAGTATGGCTACTCCAGCTTTCTTTTGACTTCCAGTAGCATGATAGATAGTTCTCCATCCCCTCACTTTCAATCTGAAGGTGTCCTCAGGTCTAAAATGAGTCTCTTGTAGGCAGCAAATAGATGGATCTTAGTTTTTTATCTATTCTGATCCCTATGTCTTTTGATTGGAGCATTTAGTCCATTTACATTCAGAGTTATTATTGAAAGAGACGGATTTAGTGTCATTGTGTTATCTGTAGGCTTCATGCTTGTGGTGATGTCTCTGGTCCTTTGTAGTCTTTGCAGCATTCCACTCACAGAGTCCTCCTTAGGACCTCTTGCAAGTCTGGTTTAGTGGTCATGAACTTCTTCAGTTTTTGTTTGTCTGGGAAAGCCTTTATCTCTCCTTCTATTCTGAATGACAGCCTTGCTGGATAAAGGATTCTTGGCTACATGTTTTTCTTATTCAGCACATTGAATATTTCCTGCCACTCCCTTCTGTCCTGCCAAGTTTCAGTAGACAGGTCTGCTACTACATTTATGTGTCTACCCTTGTAAGTTAAGGCCTGTTTGTCCCTAGCTGCTTTCAGAATCCTCTCTTTAGCTTTGTATTTTGCCAGTTTCATTATGATTCACCATGGTGAAGACCTTGTTGATTCTGAAGGGAGTCCTCTGGGCCTCCTGGATTTGGATGTCTGCTTCCTTCCCCAGATTAGAGAAGTTCTCAACTATAATTTGTTCAAGTAAACCTTCTACCCCTTTCTCTCTTTCATCTTCTTCTGGAACTCCTATGATACAGATATTATTACATTTCATTGAATCACTTAGTTCTCTAATCCTCCCCTTGGGGGCTAGTATTTTCTTATTTCTCTTTTTCTTGGCTTCATCATTTTCCATAATTTTATCTTCTATTTCACTGAATCTCCCCTCTGCCTCCTGCATCCTTGCTGTCACTGCATCTAGTTTATTTTGCACCTCATTTATGGCATTTCTTAATTCGTTGTGACTATTTCATAGTTCCTTGATCTCTGAGCAATAGATTCCCTGCTGTCTTCTATGCTTTTTTCAAGCCCAGCTATTAATCTTATGACTATTATTCTAAATTCTTGATCAGATATATTGTTTATATCTGTTTTGAGCAATTCTCTAGCTGTCATTTCTTCCTGGAATTTCTTTTGAGAAGAATTCTTCCTTTTCATCATTTTGGCTAGTTTTCTGTCCCTTATGTGTTTTAATAGCTTATTACATGTCCTGCACCAGCGAGCACTACTATATTAAAAAGGGGTCATACACTGTCCAGGGCCTGGCCCTTCAGGAGGTGTTTTTGGAATGTGTTGCATGCTCTCTGTTGTTGTAACTCTGGTTGCCTTATGTCCCTACTCATAGTGGTGGTTTGGACCTTCCACCAGCTGTGCTTTGATTTTTTCATTGAAGTAACCCTGGAAAATTTAAAAGGGGGTGGAAGAAGTCCTATCCCATACAAAGAAAGAAATGACAGGGGCGGGGAAAAGCTAATTGTTTCTTAAATTCATATAGCTATTGCATTCAGATAAGGATTTCTCATCTCACTGGAAAAGAAAAAATGAAATATATTAATAAAGAATGTAATTGAATATCAAAAAAATCTCAATTTTTACAGTTTTACTTTGTTTTACTTTCAAACAGCCTAAGTTAACTAAGTTCTACTTAATGTCTGATATAGTTCCTGGTAATTAGTTAGTTGTCTAAGCAAACATCTCAATGTTTTAGCCTTATGCAATTTAATAAATGGTTCCTAAATAGTCTCCAATAGCCTAAAGGAGTCAATGCACTAACTGCCCAATTTACTAATGGAGGACCTCATGCCTGGGGACTTCAAAATCCATTAAAGGGAGATTCAATATCATACCTTGAAGTGATCAAGCACACTATTGAGTAATTTTTTCCAGTAGGCTGGCAAACCAACAATTACAAAATTGTAAAACTAAGAATTGTGGCCAGAATTTGAAACTGGAATTCACTAATATGGGTTGTCATTTTTCTATAAAAATATACCTGTTGAGTATTACAGATATTTTGGGGTTCCATAGACTAATAAAATTATTTTATAATAGGCAAATTTTTTTCTGACTAGAGTTAATATCTATTCTCTCAAACTATTCTAAAATATAAAAGAGGAGGAGGCTTCCAAATTCATTCCATGAAGCCAACATTACCGTAATACCAACACCAGATAAAGACTCTACAAAGAAGAAGAAGAAGAAGAAGAAGAAGAAGAAGAAGAAGAAGAAGGAGGAGGAGAGGAAGAAGGAGAGGAACTATAAGCCACTATCTTTGATGAACATAGGTGCAAAATCCTCAAAAAAAATATTAGCAAACCAAATCCAACAATACATTAAAAAATCATTGGCCATGATCAAATGAGATTTCCTCCTGGGATGCAAAGGTGGTTCAGTATTCACAAATCAATCAGTTTGAAACACACACATCAAGAAGAGAAAGGGCAAAAACCATACAAGCATTTCAATAGATGCAGAAAAAGTATTTGACAAAGTACAACATCCTTTCATGATTAAAAACCTTTAACAAAGTAGGTTTAGAGGGAACATGCCTCAACATAATAAAGTCCATACATGAAAAAAACCACAGTAAGCATCATACCCAATGGTGGAAAATGAAGAGATTGTACCCTAAGACCAGAAACAAGACAAGGATGTCCACTCTCACTAATTTTATTCAGCATAGTACTGGAAGTTCTAGCCACAGCAATCAGACAAGAAAAAGAAATAAAAGCCATACAAATTGGTAAGGAAGAAGTAAAACTTTCACTATTTGCGGATACATGAAACTATGTACAGAAACCCTAAAGGCTCCACTAAAAAACTACTAGAACTGGCAAGTGAATTGAGTAAGGTCACAGTGTACAAAATCAATATACAGAAATCCATTGCATTTCTATACACTATAGTGAAGCAGCAAAAAGAAAAATTAAGAAAACATCCCCATTTACAATTGCACCAAAAATAATAAAATATCTAGGAATAAATTAACCAAAGATGTGAAAGACATGTACTCTGAAAACTATAAAACATTGATGAAAGAAATTGAAGATGACACAAACAAATGGTAAGACATTCCCTGCTCCTGGATTGGAAGAACAAATATTGTGGGGTTTTTTCCCCTAAATTTTTGTTTAAATTCTAGTTAGTTAACATATAGTGAAATACTGGTTTCAGGAGTAGAATTCATCACTTACATATAACTCCCAGTGCTTACCACAATACATGTCCTCCTTAATACCCATCACCCATTTAGCCCATTCCCCACTTCCCTCCCTCCATCAACCCTCAGTTTCTTCTCTATCATTAAGAGTCTCTTATGGCTTACTTCTCTCTCCCTCTCTCTTTTTCCCCCCTTCCCAAATGTTCATCTGCTTTGTTTCCTAAATTCCATATGAGTGAAATAATATGGTATATTTCTTTCTCTGACTGACTTATTTCACTTAGCATAATACACTCTAGCTCTATCCATGTCATTGCAAATGGCAAGATTTTATTCTTTTTGATGGCCGAGTAATATTCCATTGTATATTTATATACCATATCTTCTTTATCCATTCATCAGTAGATGGACACTTGGCCTCTTTCCATAATTTGGCTATTGTTGATAATGCTGTTACAAATATTGGGATGTATGTACCCCCCCTTTTTTTTTTGCTTTGGCAAATGTCTATACTACCCAAGGCAATCTGCACATTCAATTTGATCCCTATCAAAATAACCACCAGCATTTTCCACAGAGCTAAAACAATTCTCAAATTTGTATGGAACCACAAAAAGCCCCAAATAGCCAAAGCAATCCTGAAAAAGGAGAACAGAACTGGAGGGCATAACAATTCCAGACTTTAAGTTGTATTATAAAGCCATAGTCATCAAAATAGTATGGTAGTTGCACAAAAATAGACACATAGATCAATGAAACAGAATAGAAAGCCCAGAAATAAGCCCACAATTATATGATTAACTAATTAATGCCAAAAAGACAGTCTCTTCAACAAATGGTGTTGGGAAAACCAGATGGCTACATGCAAAATAATGAAACTGGACCACTTTCTCACACCATACATAAAAAGAAACTCAAAATGGATTAAAGACCTAAATGTGAAACCTGAAACCATAAAAATCCTAGAAGAGAGCACAGGCAGTAATTTCTCTGACAACAGCAGTAGCTATATTTTTATAGATATGTCTCCTGAGGCAAGGAAAACAAAAGGGAAGGGAAAAAAACTATTGGGACTACATCAAAATAAAAAGCTTCTACACAGGAAAGGAAACAATAAAACAAAAAGACAACCTACTGAATGGGAGATATTTGCAAATGACATATCTGATGAAGAGTTAATATCTAAAATATATAAAGAATTTATAAAACTCAACACCCAGAACCCAAATAATCCAACTAAGCAATCAGCAAAAGACAGGAACAGACATTCCACCAAAAAAGACATGCAGATAGCCAACAGACACATGAACAGATGGTCAATATCACTAATCACCAGAGAAATGCAAATCAAAACCACTACAAATACCACCTCACACCTGTCAGAATGACTAAAATCAAAAACACAAGAAACAAGTATTGGTGAGGATGTGGAGGAAAAGGGACCCTCTTGTACTGTTGGTGGGAATGTGAACTGGTGCAGCCACTGTGGAAAACAGCATGGAGGTTCCTCAAAAAATTAAAAATAGAATTACCATATGAACCAGTAATTCCACTATTGGGTATTTACCCAAATGATACAAAAAGTCTAATTCAAAAACATATATGCACCTCTATGTTTATTGCAGCATATTATTTACAATAGCCAACTATGGAAGCAACCCGAGTGTCCATTGATAAATGAATGGGTAAAGATGTGGTATATATGCAAAATGGAATATTATTCAGTCATTAAAAGAATGAAATCTTGCCATTTGCAACAACATGGATGAATCTAATGAGTATAATGTTAAATGGAGTCAAGTCATCAGAGAAAGATAAATACCATATGGCTTCACTCATCTGTGGAGGATAGGAAAAAACAAATGAACAAAGAAAAAAAGAGACAAAGGAAAAAAGAGAGTCTTAACCATAGAGAACAAACTGATGGTTACCAGAGGGGAGGTGGGTATAGGAGTGGGTGAAACAGGTGAAGGGGATTAAGAGTACATTTATCAACACTGAGTAATGTATAGAATTGTTTAATCACAGTACTGTATACCTGAAACTAATATAACACTGTATGTTAGCTATATTGGAATTAAAATTTAAAAAGGAATGAATGAATGAATGTATGAATGAATAAATAAATATATAAATATTATTTTTCTCCTCATTTTTAGCATTATATCACTTAGGTTTGATCATTATATCATTTACCTTAGTAAATAAACTTTTCTTCTACCAAATTAAAATATTACAAGTTGCAATGGAATAATTCCTTAAAATCATTTCATTTTGGACAAAAAAATTATTTTTCTTTTAAGATTTTAAGTAATCTCTACACCCAACATGGGGCTCAAACTCACAACCTGAGATCAAGAGTCACATGCTCCACTGACTGAGCTAGCCAGGTGCCCCAAGGGCAAAAAAAATCTCTTAAGAAATTTTTTATGAAGCATATAAAAAGTACTGAAATAGAAACTGCTTGTTTTAGATCTTTACAAGCAGTTTCAATCTTATAAGGGTTATGAAACCATAAACATTATTCAGGTTATTCACCAGTATATGGGCTGACACAAATTTCTTTACTAAATATTTACATGAAGTATAATTTGTATTGTGACTTTCATTAAATAATTGTGAAATTTAACTCCTAGGACTTATCACAAATCCACTTTGGGTTTTCAGACCAGAGGTGTACCGTAAGAAAATTATGCATGTTTACTATGATTTACAAGTACAGTAAACCTCAGATTGCGAGGAACCTGTTCTGCAAGTGTTCCACAAGATGAGCGAACATTTCTAATCAATTTTAACTTGATAAACGAGTGATGTCTTGCAACATGAGAAGTATGTGACACCGAACATCACATGATCACAACTGAACCAATGGTTCTCTCTCTCTCTCTCTCTCCCTCACTGTGGGATTGTGTGTCATTGTCTCCCATTCTCTGACACTCAGTCTCAGACCACGGTTTTGACAGAAATCAGTGATTTTTCAGAACATTTGAAGGTGCCTGCAACTGGCACTAGTGTATTTTTTGTCACTTCAAAGCACCTATGGACAGTCCTTTGCTTTTCCATACAAGAGTAAGCTTAGGAATGCTTTGCTTCATTCTAGGTCAGGCTGCCTGCAGATATAGACCCTTTCCTCTGCTTCCTTATTGCCAGTTACGTTAAATACAGTATATGATAAGAGTTTATGAATACTGTGCTGTAGTCAACATCCATGTGAGCATATACAATGGCCCCCCCATGCAGAAAAAGGTTGAAAAGAAAGGCGGTAAAGAAGAAGATGATTACGGTGGAAGTTAAGAAGGAAATCATCAAGAAGTACAAGTGGCTGAAATTGCAAGATTTTTTTAAATTTTAATTTTAAAATTTTACTTAATTAATTTTAAATTTAAATCTAAGTTAGTTAACATATAGTGTAATAATGATTTCATGAATAGAATTTAGTGATTCATCATTTCCATGTAACACCCAGTGCTACAAGTGCCCAACAAGTGCCCTCCTTAATGGCCATTGTCCATTTAGTCCATTCCCTGACCCAACACCCCGCCGGCAACCCTCAGTTTGTTCTCTGTATTTGAGTCTCTTATGGCTTGTCTCCACCTCTGTTTTTTTTTTTTTCTTATTTTTGCTTCCCTTCCCTTATGTTCATCTGTTTTGTTTCTTAAATTCCACGTATGAGTGAAACCCATATATTTGTTTCTCTGACTTATTTCGCTTAGCATAATACACTCTAGTTCCATCCACATTGTTGCAAATGGCAAGATTTCATTATTTTTGATCATCAAGTAATATTCCATTGTGTATATATACCACATCTTCTTTATCCATTTATCCAAATGTCAATGGACATTTGGGCTCTTTCCGTACCTTGCCTATTGTCAATAGTGTTGCTGTAAACATTGGGGTGCATGTACCACTTCGAATCAGTATTTTTGTATCCTTTGGATAAATACTTAGTAGTGAAATTGCTGGGTCGTAGGGTAGCTCTATTTTTAATTTTTTGAGGAGCTTCCATACTGTTTTCCAGAGTGGCTGCACCAGTCACCAGCAGTTGGAAAGGGTTCCTCTTTCTCCACATCCTCGCCAACATCAGTTGTTGCCAGAATTGTTAATGTGAGCCATTCTGACAGGTGTGAGGTGGTATCTCTTTGTGGTTTTGATTTGTACGAAATTGCAAGATTTTATAGGAAGCCTACATCTGCATCTCATCTGCAGAGGAGGAGGAAAAAAAGGCAAAGGAATCCCCCACCTCAAATGAGATTAGGGAGATGTGTAAAATGTGGGAAACAATGCAAAATTTTGTAGAAAACACGACCCGAGTAAGGCTGTGGAAGTGCGAGTGATGAATCTGTTTAACAACAACGCAATGTCCCATTTCCGTGAAATCCTCCAAAGGAGGCAAAAGCAAGTGTCATTGGATAGGTTTCTTGTTAAAGTTGCACAAAAAGAAAAAGAGTCCATTGAGCAATAGATAGCAGTGATTCTGTTAGTGGTAGTGAAAGCCGTCCTACCCGATTACCCTCCTCTCTTGCCTCCCTCACACCAGCCGCGAAGGTTTTCAAAGGTAAGTGCAGGTCAATTTGTTTATTTTTCTTTATATTTTGTACTTTATTATTTTGTAATATATTACAGTATTATAATAATTTTTATACGACTATGTTGGGTTGTGGAATGAATCATCTGAGTTTTCATTATTTCTTATGGGGAAATTCACTTTGATATACAAGTGCCTCAGATCACAACCATGTTTCTCTGGCAAACCAAGGTTTTACTGTATTTTTAAAACTTTGTAAGTATCTCAAAATTTATTTTCTCTCCTATATAATCATAATGCCAGTATCTGTGTTTTATGTATTTATTGATTTTTTAATGTGTATTCATTTTTGAGAGACAGAGTGTGAGTGGGGGTGAAGGGCAGAGAGAGAAGGAGACACAGAATCTGAAGTAGGCTCCAGGCCCTGAGCTGTCAGTACAAAGCCCAATGCTGGACTCAAACCCATGTACCAGGAGATCATGACCTGAGCCAAAATTGGCCCCTCAACCAACTGAGTCACCCAGGTGCCTCAGTATCTGCATTTTATTAAATGGCATTCAATTTAAAAATTAGGTCAATACTACCACCACCATTAAAATCTGAAGTTGTCAGGCAAAAATGTTCCTTTAATATAAAACCTCCATGTATCTGTGTTATCAATGAAATATTTGATGTAAGATCTCTCCTACACTACAAATATTAGGATCACAGAGGCAGAGCAGAGAGTTTTGATAGTCTTCAGAATTTATTTACTGTCATGAACAAACAAACAAACAAACAGAAATCAGGAGCAGGCCAAGCTGTGGTTCAGAACACGGTCCCAAATTACTGTCATGAAACAGGCAACCTAGTTAGTATAGCCTGGATGCCTCTCATCTTCTGTATCCAACCTATCAGCAAGCCATGTTGGTCCTGCCCTTCATTTTCAAATCCCTTTACTTTTTTCCATATCTGCTCCCATTATTTTATTTTATTTATTTTTTTAACGTTTATTCATTTTTTGATAGAGAGAGACAGAGCGTGAGCGGGGGAGGGGCAGAGAGAGAAGGAGACACAGAATCCGAAGCTGGCTCCAGGCTCTGAGCTGTCAGCATGGAGCCCAATGCGGGGCTCGAACTCACGGACCATGAGATCATGACCTGAGCTGAAGTCAGACGCTTAATGGACTGAGCCACCCAGGCGCCCCTGCCATTATTTTAATCTAATGAATGGGCAGGTCCCAAAACATATGGCTTGAACAATTGGCATTGTTTTCATGGACATTGTGAAGAGAGGATTTGGTGCTTAGGTATTTTGCTAAGAAGTTTCTATTTTGAAGGAAAAAGTAATATCTTTTTTACGATGCTTTTTTTAAATGTTTATCAAGTATGGTATGGTGTGAAAAATATCAGATTTTTTCCATAAGGTTTTTAAAAGGAATGAAATCAAAACTAATATGAGCCAGGTTCTTCCCCTGTTAGTTGCCGACTGAAGGCAAGCCGCATGGCCTCCCTGAGAAATGGGTATGATAAAGCACACATTTACCTCACGAGATTATTGTGAAGATCAAATAAAAGTACTGTGACACTGGAAACCGACTCATTTATTTAAACAGCTATTTACTAAGCACCTTCTCCTATGACATGCCTACTACCATTGTAGGTGCTAAGCATAAAGTAGTGAAGAAGGATGACTTCCCTGTCCACGAGGACCTTAGGGTAGAGGAGACAGAAAAGAAGTGAAGAACAACAAAGACACCACAAAGACACACACACACGCACACACAGGATTTTAGATCATGGTGCCTTCACACAGAAACAAATAGGGCAAAGCGCTCTGAAATTCTACTGGTTGAGGCAAAGGGAGCAGACCTGGAAAATGAGGGTTCCCGGCAGAAGAGCTCCGGGATGGAGCTGGGGTGCCTCAGACAGAGTGTACTGGAGACCGAAAAGAGCCAGGATGGAGTAGGGAGGACGGAGCAGAGAAAGGAATCAGATGAGGCTGAGAGGTGGGCAGGGAACCAACTCACCTGTTGGAGGCCACGGCAGGAGTTTGAGTTTTATTTTCATTGGAATAGGAAACTGTAGTGGTTGGGGCTCTTCTGCGAGTAAAAAAAGACTCCAGCCAAGTTAAGAAAAGGAATTGACCGAAAAGAAATTGGAAAACTCACAGGACCACCAAGAAGCCTGATGAGTCAGGTCTGGAAAATGGGCAGCTGCCCAGCGAGGCGGGCGGTGGGCAGAAGAGGCGGGACCATGTCCCAGAACTAGTGTGGAGAAACACCGGCTGCCAGCAGAGTGGACCCCACGGGCCCGCCTCCACGCCACCTACAGCCCCAGACCAGTGTCCAGGGCAGTGCCTCTAACGGATCCTGGTAGCCTCTGATGGAGGGAAATAGAGAAAGAGTCTTCAGCCACAGGACCGCCAAAAATGCAGTGTCTGCACCAAATGTGCCCCTGGGACATTGAAAGGATGGCAACAACCACTCCAGGCCAGGCATTACTCACCGGCCACCTGAGTCATTCACCCACTTTGTATTTTTTGTTCTCAACAAGAAAGAAGATAGCTTTGGGTGTTCTTGTTCGTTCCCACATCACAAATATCACCCTGACGGTTGTGACACTGTCTTGTTCCAAGACTAAACGTTACAACATATTTTAAAATATGAGGTGGTACGGTATTGAGGCATAACTTATTCAAAATGGAAGCATTTGCTCACCTACTGCAATGGTCACGTTTTCTGTTACAGGAAGTCACACGAAGGAGCAAATTTCTTCCTGCTGAAAATCCTCTTCATCGGGGGTGTGACTCAACATTCTTGGCAACCAATTCAGGTTCCTGAGAATATATATTTTAATCGGTTTCTTTCAAAATCCTAAGGTCTCAGCCGGGAAAAGAGGAAAAGTAAGCGGGTAGGCTTGTCGGAAGACATTTCCAGATGGCGGCCAAGGGAGAAGACGGTAACTAGTGGGCACCCCTGGTTTCACCCAGGGAAAGTCGCCGCCTTTCAGGAGCGGGGATCAGCCATAATCCCAGGCTACGGAAAGGCGGCAAGCAGGGAGGCGGTTACAGGCCAGGTGAAGACAACGGTCCCTGGCACGGGTCCAGGAAGACACCGTTGTGGGACAGGAAACAGCAGAGGGCTGTCGGCCCTCTGCTGTGACGGTGGAGACGTGCTGTGAAAACAATGGGGACTCCGTATCACTTCAACAATGGTGACTTGGCGTGTTACATTTAGGTGGTATTTTTTCAAACCTCTAAACCGGAAGTTTCTAATCCCGGCTACACATTAGGGTCACATGGGAAGCAAACAAGCAAAAAAAGCGCATGAGCTTTGAAATTCAAGAGGCTGGGGCATCTCTGTACAAGGCTACCAATGTGTCAGACACCCCTTCTTTGTCATTTGTACGGTTCTAAGTTCAAAGATTTTTTTAATCTTTTTAATGTTTATTAATTTTTGAGAGAGAGAGAGAGAGAGCGAGAGGCAGGCAGAGGGAGAGGTGGACACAGAACCTGAAGCTGGCTCCAGGCTCTGAGCTGTTGAAAGAGCAGACCTAGGCCGGCCGACTAGTGACTATGTCCCCCGACATGGCCGCAGAAAGAGGTTCCCGCTCAAACCTCAGACCACGCCTCCTCCCCTTGAGTAACTTATGTTTTCTAAGAAAGCAGGCTACCGATTGATGCATTCTTCCGAAGTCTGAGGTGGGAGGAAGGGGAGTGTGAGAGGCGTGGAAAATGTGAGTGGAAGAGGGAGGGCTTCTCTCAGGTAGGGGCCAGAGGCAGGAGCCCTCAACCCTGTCCAGGCTTAGAATGACCTGGGAGCATTTTACCCCTCCCCAAACCAACTCATCAGAGTCTCTGGGGATGGTGTTTGGTGCTAGGTATTTATATAGCACGGCAAGGCTGACAGCCTATGGTTCATAGGTGACCAGTGAGAAACGTTCTGTATACACTGAGGCCAAATATGTTAGAGACCCTCAGACACAGTGGTTCTTACATTTCAGGTGCATGAGAATCTCCTGGAAGACTTGTTCAAACACAGATTGCTGAGCCCCACCCCCAGAGTTTCTGATTCAGTGGGTCTATGACCACCAGGCCCAACATTTGCATTTTTAACAAGTTTCAGGTGATGCTGATAATTGCAGATCTGGGACCACACTTTGGCAGCCAATCAGCTGAGGCCACGACCCTTCCCTAGCCAATCAGCTGAGGCCACGACCCTTCCCCAGCCAATCGGCTAAGGCCATGATCCCTATAAAACCTTTGTGCTTTTGAAACTCTCTCTCTCTCTCTCTCCGGCATTTCACCGCTGCGTCGGTGCAGGTAGGTGATTGAGCTCGAGCTAGCTCGAATAAAGGCTCTTTGCTTTTGCATCGGACTCGGCTCCCTGGTGGTCTTTGGGGATCACGAATTCTGGGCATAACGCTGTCAGCACAGAGCCCGACGCGGGGCTCGAACTCACAAGCCATGAGATCATGACCTGAGCTGAAGTCAGACACTTTACTGACTGAGCCACCCAGGCCCCTAAGTTCAAAGAATTTTTAAGACCAGATCCCGTTTTTGCTCCAACTATTTTGGTGGGCAAGATAACTTGCCTCGGTTCTTTTGTTGTTGTTGTTCTTTACCAATTTAATTTTTAATTGCCTGTCCTTAAAAAGAAAAAATTGTTAAGTCTCGAGCATTTATAATGGTATATTTGTCTTCGTACCCATCATCTTTAGAATTTTAATGTCCATCTGATTTGTAACTCAGCGTAATTTTATTCTCTGCTAAGGTATAAAGGTATGTAACTATAAATGTGTCATTTCTACCGAGGGTAGTGATTGGGGATGATTAGCTGGAAGCCTACAGTGGACTACTTGTCATTCTTTAGGACAAAGGCAGCTTCCTGTTTTGTACTTGGACACACGCACTGGGGCTTACAGGGAGGCTGGGCCAGTCTTAGATGCCTCCAGTGGGTGGAAGGTCCCCACCTGCTTCTGACAACACAAGCTGCCACTCCGAGCAGAGTCAGTGCCCCCTCTGGCTGAACAGAGTGCTCTTGGGACCTGGACATGCTCATTGAGTTCTGTGGGCTTTCTAAAACTTAGCTAGCTTCATAGCTAGGAGGAAAAGAAAAGCCTCCCAGAAGGCAACATGGACCGCCCCTAATGTTAGTAGTAAATGTACTTAAGTGTTCCAGAAAGTTCGCCTCCAGGGAGCAGGTTTGGGGTGGGGCCCAGGGAACTCCTGGGTTGACCCGATGCAGTTGGCCTGAGGGTCAGTCATTGAGAAACTCTGGTCATGGCCAGGGCAGGAGCCTTCCACAGGAAGAGTCTAATTAAGAGAGGTGAATTCCTGATTACAAAAAAGGTTATTTTTATGGGGTGTGCTAGACATAGTGAGGCTTTCTCTCCCTCTTTTTTTTAATCTTCAACCCTGTTTATCACCGCCGCCTTCCATGGAAAGAACTGTATTTCCCTGAAACCCTTGCCTTCAGGGTTCTGGGATTTACATTTTGCCCACGACGGGCACTCGTGCATTATTTGAAAGGCAACGAGGCACAGACGTAGTGGGCTG
The DNA here is from genome assembly GCF_027475565.1 of Acinonyx jubatus. Lineage (NCBI taxonomy): Eukaryota > Metazoa > Chordata > Mammalia > Carnivora > Felidae > Acinonyx > Acinonyx jubatus. The sequence goes on along the minus strand of NC_069380.1, from coordinate 2,094,090 downwards.
ATGTGTGGACCCTAGAACAGCCAAGGCTCTGCACAGCCACCAGGCTCCCTTGTGAGGCCCCCTGCTTCCAGGTGTCTGACAGTTGGCGGAGGTTCCTGGAAACAAATGGCAACAGATTCCTAAGTCTCTGTCCCACAGCTCGCATGATGAATTTGGAAACTGATGCCTGCTTCCCTTGACTTTTGTTCTTTTAGAACTTCCATCAGTTTTTTTTTTTAAGTATCTGATTCCACAAATTAAATTCCTTTCTGCTTAAAATATCTGGAATGGCTTCTGTTTTTTCGATAGAACCCTGACTGATGAACTATTTGGCGTCAGAAGTGGCTCCAGGAAATGACCCGCAAAGGTGGGGGTCTGGGATTCATTGTCTAAGCTGAATGGGTCGGGCGGCAGTGGAAATGGGCCCCTGCAGGTGCAGAACACCCAGACCACACAGTTGCTTGAGTCTGTATCTGCGGGCGCCAGGGACGAAGGTGATGCTTTGAGGGCCAGTGGCCACTGTGAGGGCGCAGGGACAGGAATGCTGCTCATAAGGCCTGCAGAGTGGCTGCATGGAATGCTTATCAAAAGAAAACTTCCAACTTCGTGCAGAGTCAGAAAACCAGAGATTTTCTGGTATTTTCTTTCTCTTGTATTTTTGGGCTGCAGGGCCAGTAAACTGTCCCCAAAAGGCCCAAAGGTCAAACCTGTGGATTTCAGAATTACAACACAGTCTTGCCCAATGGTCTATGAATTTGAGGGACCTGACAGGAAAAGGGAAGTACCCCATGCACTGTAATGAGGGCATTTGGGTGCATTTGGATGGAGGTGAATACTCTCAAACGCTGCTGATTATTTCTTGCCAGCAGAAGCAGCTGGAATTCCTCGTAGGTCTGAGGAGACTCACCCCACCGTGCCTGAAGCCCTGAATAATCTCTTCTCAAGTGAATACATTTTAAGGGAAGGTTGATTCTCCTTGAGCTCTAACCCATCTCATTTTCTCCCGACTGTAACTGAAGTCAATAGCCAACCTCCTCCACGCCCCCACCCGCACCCCGGAGGTTCAAATCTGACCCAGGGAGGGAGAGAGATGTACTCACTGAGGGGACTGCGAGATGTCGGTGGAACCCGGGACCATTTACGATCTCCCAAGTCTTTCCAGAGAAGGTCTCCAACATTCCCGAGAGCAGGTCTGCTTGGCCAAGTGCTACCAATGCCCCTGAACACCTGTAGGCCAAGGTGCAGCCTGACCCCCCACCCCCCAAAATGTCACGTCCTCATATAAGGGAATCCAGTCCCTCTCGTGTGCCGGTCATCCCCTCGTACTTGGAACACCTCCTTCATTTTTCCTTTTAACTGTTCCCGTTCTCCATTGAATTAAAAATGAGTCCAGGGAGACTAGCGAAGAGGCAGCTGGGAGGGGAGGACTGCATGCTGTGGACCATGCTGTGATCTCAACCGCACTCTCCTCAGGTGACCAAGTCTTTTTGAATCTCACCAAATCTAAGACTGACCAGTTGTGAGGCACGTTGTTATTCTATGTGCTATTAAAAGGGGGAAAAACACTGCCAACTGTAATTGGAAGCTGCCATCAAGTATAAGATACATCCTGGTCCAGAGTGTGAAAATGTGAAAAGAAAAAAACAAAAGCATGTCTTAGAATGGGTGGAAACCAGTAAATCGAGCTCCTTGGACGTGGCTCCTCTCCTCAGAATTCCTTGTTTCGTTTTTAAGTTTTATTTACTTCAGTAATCTCTATGCCCAACGTATGGCTCAGACTCACGATCAGGAATTGTGTGTTCTACAGACTGAGCCAGCCAGCACCCCCAGAATTCCTTGTTTCCCAGGAGGGACCTTCTCTCTCATACAAATCATCTAGCACGTTCTTCCAGGTCACAAGATGTGCCCAGACATAGCAGATTTCTGCTTCTACCGCCCAGTAGTCCTGATTTCAAAGGATTTTTTAAAGATATGAGAAAACATCTATAGTCACAAGTTGGAAAAGTCTATAATACAGTATGCAAAATATGTTATCAATAGTGTAAGAAAATTCATAAAACTGTAGACAGATATTCTAAGAAAATATTTACAGCATATTCATAAAGGGCTAATATCTGAGCTATGTGAAGAATTCATAAGAAAAAAGATGAAAATTCTTACAGAAAAATAAAATGAAAATTTAGTGCATCTATTCAATAAATATTAATGAACATTTACTGTATTTGCGGATCTGTACAGCTGAGGCTGTTCAATAAACCAGAAAAAAAAAAATCTGACCCAGTGAAGTTTATAGTCTTTTGAAAAAAGAAACGGTGATGAACAAGTAAATATACAGGCATACCTCAGATATTACAGGTTCAGTTCCAGACCACTAAAATAAAGTGAATATCACAACAAAGCAAGTCAAATTATTTTTTGGTTTCTCAGTGTATATACAAGTCATGTTTACTGTAGTCTTAACTGTTATAGCATTATGTCTAAAAAAACAGTATACGTACCTTAATTTAATTTTTTTAATGCTTATTTGTTTTTGAGAGAGACAGAGAAAGACAGAGTGCAAGCAGGGGAAGGGCAGAGAGAGAGGGAGACACAGAGTCCGAAGCAGGCTCCAGAGTCCGAAGCAGGCTCCAGGCTCCGAGCTGTCAGCACAGAGCCCGATGTGGGGCTCGAACCCACAAACTGTGAGATCATGACCTGAGCCGAAGTCAGACACTTAACCGACTGAGCCACGCAGGCGCCCCAATTCAAGTTTTAAATTTATTTATCTAAGTAATCTCCACCCCCAGCGTGGGGCTTGAACTCACGGCCCTGAGACCAACAGACACGGATTCTTCCGACTGATCCAGCCAGGCTCCCTGTACCTTAACCTAAAATTACTGTATCGCTAAGAAGTGCTAATAATCATCGTGAGCTTTCAGCAAGTGACATTTTTTGTGTGCTGGAGGGTCCGGCCTCGATGTTGATGGCTGCTGACCGATCAGGGTGGTGGGTGTTGAGGGCTGGGGTGGCCGCGGCAATTTCTTGAAATAACACAACAGTGAAGTTTGCCGCATCGACCGACTTCCTTTCGTGAACGACTTCCCCATGCACGCGACACTGTTTGAGAGCGTTTCACCCACAGTAGAACTGCTTTCAAACTCGGAGTCCATTCTTTCAAACCCTGCCCCTTCTTTAACTACTAAGTGTGTGCAATATTCCAAATCCCATGTGGTCACTTCAACAACCTTCACAGCATCGTCAGCGGGAGTGGATTCCAGCTCGAGAAACCACGTTCTCTGCTCAGCCGTGAGAAGCAGTCCTCGCCCGTTCGCGTCCTGTCACGAGATCCCGGCAACGCCGTCCACCTTCAGGCTCCACTTCTGGTCCTGGTTCTCTCGCTGTTCCCACCACATCGGCAGCGACTGCCTCCACTAACGTCCCGAACCCCCGCCCCCCAAAGTCATCCCCGAGGGTGGGAATCAACTTCTGCCAAACGCCTGCTAACATGAATCATGTAAGTACATTAACCACTCAAGAAATAAAGAAATTTTTAGATAAACAAGCAAAACAAGGCTAACTGAGTAAACTGAGACTCTACTTGGGAGTTAGGTCAATTGTTTATCGTCTGTGCTAACAGTTCCCTCACGCCCAAGAGATGCCTGTGTGGCGGAGGAAAGAACAGTATCGGAACACACGGAAGAAGAACAGAGTTAGAAAAGATAACGTGTTGCCTACATTTGCAGGTGCCAGCTGGCCACCTCCATCGGAAGGACTCCTCGTTTCCCCTTCCCATGCACCCATAGGATCTTGAGTGACCACTCTCCAAAATTCTATTCTATTCTACTCTATTCTATTCTATTCTATTCTATTCACTCAATTTCAGGGGCACCTGGGTGACTCAGTTGGTTAAGCCTCTGACTTTGGCTCAGGTCATGATCTCACGGTTCATGGGTTCGAGTCCCTTGTCGGGCTCTGTGCTGACAGCTCAGAGCCTGGAGCCCGTTTCAGATTCTGTGTCTCCTTCTCTCTCTGCCCTCTCCCACTCGTGCTCTGTCTCTCTCTGCCTCTTAAAAATGAATAAATGCTAAAAAAATTTTTTTAATTCTATTTCCATTATTTGTTACCACATCTGTCATTGTAACTCAGTGCACAGAGTTGACTCGCACTTAACCAGTGTTATTTCTTTTCTTTCTTTCTTCCAGACAGTAGGGTGTGTGTTTTTTCCCTTGTGTCTCAAGGCCCAGCTTGTGCCTGAGTTTAACACTCAACAAGCGTTGGCTGAAACCGTATGAATGAATGAATGACAACAAATTGGCCCTGACCAATACATTTTAGAACATATGGGAAAATAAATATAAAGCTAAGGTGGTTATTTCAGGTACATCTTGAGTTAGTCTTGTACTGGGAGCAGCGTAGAAAATCCCCAAAACTTGGTCCACGTTCCAAATTTCATGTGCACAGGACCTGTCATTGCTGAGGCCATGATGTCATCAGAACCTTATAAATAGAATGGCCTCCAATGGGAATTTCCAAGAGGTTATGTTTTAGTTTTGAATTCACTACAAAAGATGTCCTAGTTTCTTGGACCGTGCTTAAAAGGGCAGGTAAAACGGACAAGCAGTAATTACAGAGGTTTGGCATCATTAGGCTGTCTTGACTCCAGTCCAGGTGGCTCCGGGTGGCCTGCCACAGAGTCAAGGCGAAGCTGAGAACGGAGGGAGGGCTCGGCCCCCAGGGAGTGGCTCTGGGTCCCGGGCACCGCTTCCCAGAGAGGAAGCTGAGCGAGTCATCCCCCTTCCCGGGGTGGGGGTCAGTCCCAGCGGGTCAGGGCTGAGTTGAGTGACACGGCAGTGACAGGCAATGCCGAGTGTGGCACTTTTCAGACCCTTAGTCTGAATAAAGCCCATGCCGAATCCCCAGACTTTCGCTCTCCAATCCAGATGATACCGACACATTTCCAGTCATTTAAATTTTGCTCCCACTCTTCATTCTGCCAACACCATTTGCGTCGACTTGAATAAGCTCGAAAAAACATACCTGCTTACGATTCCTATAGAGAGGTCATTCGAGACTGGTGGTTACGTCGGTCGTGTGAAAAGGAAAAGCCGTTCAACAATGCGTGGAGTGGAAGAAAGAAAGCGGTGGCCTTGGTTAGGAAACTCCCCGGTTTCTGAGCTAGTGTAGACAGCAGGTCCCGCCTCCATCCACACTCACCTGGACAGGAGGACACAACGGGAAGGTTTGTGTGTGGCCTTCAGCGTCCTGGCTTTCAAGGGCAGCTGCAGCACTCCCCGCTTGTGCCAATTTGGGCCCATTACCCGCCCTCTTTGAAACGCAGTTTTTCCAAGCGTGTGCTGGAATGCCCACGACTCACACCGTCACCGGGGAGACGGAAGGGAACGACATTTCGGACAAGAGCTGCCACAGACCATGTGACAGAGGTTGCCCGCCTCCTTCCCCGGGGGCTGCTGCAGGCGCCCCGGCCCGGTCCCCCCAGTCCCCGGCTCCCGCTCGCCTCCTCTAGGTGTCCAGCCGGGATCGGGCACCGCGGGAGAATCCGCTGAGGGTTTACGTGCCGGCGGAGGCCCGAGCAGGGCCCGAGGGTCCTGGGGCCTCGGGGCGGTGGTGCCGCGGCCGCTGCCCCTCGTGGGTGGCAAGGCTCCTTCGACCCGCGCTCGGGATCCGACGCACGTTTCCCCCCCGGCCTGGGGGCTCTGGCTCCCGCGCCCGGTCCCGCGACATCCAAGGGCAAGATCCAACGTGCCCTTGCCGCGCGGGGGCCCGGAACAGCTGCGTCTCGCCTCGGGCTCCGGCTGCGGTGCCTCCCCGCTTCCCCGCGGTCTCAACCGTGGCTCTTGCTGACAACGAATTTGGTGTCACGCGCGACCCACCCGGGGCCACTATCCCCGACCCCTACACCAGCGGGCAGTGGGCGTTTTCGGAAGAACGGGGTCAACCGCTTCCAACCACAGTGTGGGCTGCTGGCTGCTCTTCCATGTAACTGATCTTTTTTTTTTTTTTAATTAAAAAAAATTTTTAATGTTCATTTATTTTTGAGAGAGAGAGAGAGAGGGGGGCGCCTGGGGGGCTCAGTCGGTTGAGCCTCCGACTTCGGCTCGGGTCATGATCTCGCGGTCAGTGAATTCGAGCCCCTGGTCAGGCTCTTTGCTGACAGCTCGGAGCCTGGAGCCCGTTTCAGATTCTGTGTCTCCCTCTCTCTCTGCCCCTCCCCTGTTCATGCTCTGTCTCTCTCTGTCTCAAAAAGAAATACATGTTAAAAAAAAAAAAAAAGAAAGAAAAGAAAAAGAGAGAGAGAGAGCATGGGGGAGGGGCAGAGACAGAAGAAGACCCAGAATCCGAAGCAGGCTCCAGGCTCCGAGCCGTCAGCACAGAGCCCCACGCGGGGCTCGAACTCACGAACCGTGAGGTCACGACCGGAGCCGAAGTCAGACGCTCAACCGACTGAGCCCCCCAGGCGCCCCTCTATGTAAACCGTTCTGATTGTATCCGGACAGTGACCCGTCCCCATCCAGTGCTGCTATGCAAGTTGCTCAGGATGTGCTGAGGATTCACTTTGCAGCCCAGAGGGATGATGCATTGTTTGGTTTTAAGTACATCCCTACCTGGTGACATTTTTTCCCTTTTACTTTTGGATAAAAGGAAGTATCCTGTAGTGATTAAGAGCAGAGACTCCGAGGCCCACGGCCTGGATTTGCTCATGGTTCAGTCACCTGCCGGTGTGTGACCTTGGGGGAAGCTAGTGAGCCCCTCCCAGCCTCGTCCTCATCTGTGACAGAGGGGGAATCACAGCAGCCTTGCGAGGTTGCCCAGAGGCCTGAATGGGACCACCTGGTATTGGTGACGCATGTGCCACAGGGCCTGGCACTTAGCGAGTGTGTGTAAGTGATGTGTGTTTGCCATGAGGGTCGTGGGGGAGCTGCTTTTCGTATTTGTGTGAGAGCAGTTTTGCGAGATACAGCCTGGGGAGCTTGGTTTTGACCTTTTATTGGCTTTGACATCATGGTGCGGAACAGAAAGATCCGCTGGGGCGCTTGGGTGGCTCAGTTGCTTGAGTGTCCAACTCTTGATTTCAGCTCAGGTCACGATCTCCCGGGTCGAGGGATCGAGCTCTGCGATGGGCTCCATGCTGGCGTGGAGCCTGCTAAGACTTTCTCTCTCTTGGGGCGCCCGGGGGGCTCAGTCGGTTAAGCGTCCGACTTCAGCTCAGGTCATGACCTCACGGTCCGTGAGTTCGAGCCCGGCGTCGGGCTCTGTGCTGACGGCTCGGAGCCTGGAGCCTGCTTCGGATTCTGGGTCTCCCTCTCTCTCTCTGCCCCTCCCTGGTTCACACTGTCTCTCTCTCAAAAATAAATAACCATTAAAAAAAAGTTAAAAAAATTTTTTTTCTCTCTCTCTCCTTCTGCCACTCTCCCTGGCTGGCGCTCTCTCTCTCTCTCTCTCTCTCTCTCTCTCTCTCTCTCTCTCTGAAAACTAAAAAAAAAAAAAAAAAGATCTGGTCACTTGTACAATGTCAGTCTGCCAAGATGGCAGGGTCCGGGGGTCTCGGAAAGATTACTTGCAGACTCAGAAAACGGCACAGACAACATAAGATGCTCACAGGGGCACGAACCCAGCTTCGCGCCACTCCTGGGATCTCCGTAGCTTGTCTGCAAATGGCGCAGGGACTCCTGATGCTTCTCCGGCGAGGGGCGGTGGGGGCGGGGGGCGGTGGAGGAGGGCTCCCTGAGTCTCGTTGGGTAAAGGCGATTGGCTGGTGAGGAGCCTCGGCTGTTGGGGCGGAAGCTTCCGGAAGCGCTGAGGGGCTACAAGGCGGAAGAGCGACGCGGTCGCGGTGCGAGGGCTCTCCGGCTGCTAGTGCGAGTGCGCCTGTTTGCCCGGCCACCTGCACGGGCTGCCCGGCTGCCCCGGCGGGTCCACGACGTCTCCGCAGCCGCCTGCCACGGGCCGCGTGTCGCCGTGCACTTGGAAGAAGTCGGGAAGTTCACGGTATCGCAGTCTCTCAGGTGAGACTAGCCCGTTACAGCCATTGCTGTCGCCAAGTGCAATCTGAGATCTGGTTGGCCTCGCACACTTGGGCCTCATTACTTTTGTCGCTTTCTCTTACAAGGGCCCTTTCTTCGGGAAGCCAGTTAAAATGTATCCTCCTCATTCCCTCCCCTTCTGGGTCTGTAGCCGGTAGATCTGGGGTCTTTTGCTTGTTTACTCTTTGTAACACGTGACCAGAAGAAGTTGTGTCTAAACTGACACTTCTTTATGTTTAAATCAAATTAATAACATCACATTCCATAGTCATGTGATCTTATTAAAGCATCACATTTATTTTCTAGGTAAAACTATATCTCTAGAAATGTCCGGGGGCATCTGGGTGGCTCAGTCGGTTAAGCAACTAACTCTCGATTTGGGCTCAGGTCATGGTCTCATGGTTTGTGGCATTGAGTGGTGATGGCACGGAGCCTGCTTGGGATTCTCTCTCTCCCTCTCTCTCTGCCCTTCCCCACCCCACCCCCTCTCAAAGTACATCAGTAAACTTTAAAAGAAAAAAAATGTGCAGCATTGTATTCAGAAAGAAATTTTCAGCCTTGCTTGCATTAAAAGCATTTTGCTACACTTACGAGATTATCAACAGAGGGAAGATTTCTTATTAATTGAATAAAGTATAGCTATCAGAAACATACAAAAGCATCATACTTAATGGTGAAACAGTGCAAAATTTTCATTATAGTCAGAAACAAGATGAATATGCTTATTATAATTTCTCTATAGTACATTTTACTGGAATAGCTAATGCAATACAATAAGAAAAATAACTGATGTGTGCATATCAGAACGGAGGATCCAAATTGTAATTATTTGCCAATGATATGATGATCTACGTGGAACATTTAAGGAAGTTGATGGACAAAATACTAGTACTTCTAAGAGAGCTCGGCAAGATAAACAGCTCAAACGGAACAAAGGATTTTGCAAAAAAAAACGTGCAAAAAAAGTGTAACCACATGAAGACACTCTGCATTATTATTCTCAGGAAAAAGCAAATAAAAATGACTACACACACACATTAAAATGACTAGAACTGAAAGGACAATACCGAGTAATGGCAATGATGTAGAGCAACTGTAATTTGAATACACTGCCGGTGGGAGTGTAAAAGGGTACAACAACTTCGGAAACCAGTTTGGCAATCTCTTACCAGGTTTGTGTGTCAGAACTCTGCTGCTCAGTATGCCCCCAAGAGAAATGAAAACATTTGTCCACACAAAGACTTGTGCACAGACGTTCACAGCCCCAAATTAGAAAGACCCCAAATATTTATTCACAGGTGAGTAGGTCAACAACTTGTGGTATATTTATACAATGGAATATACTCAGCTACGTGCAACAACATGGACGAATCTCAAAAATATTTTGCAGAATGAAAAAACAGAAACAGAAAAGTACATAGCATTTGATATCATTTTTTTTGTTTTTAAATTTTAAGTTATTTATTTTGAGAGAGAGACACACACGGGGGGGGGGGGGCAGAGAGAGAGAGAATCCCAAGCAGGCTCTATGCTCAGCACGGAGCCGGACACGGGGCTCGATTCCATGACAGCGAGATCACAACCTGAGCTGGAAATCAAGAGATCGACGCTCAACCGACTGAGCCACCCAGGGGTCCCAGCATTTGATTTTATTTGTAAGAAATTCTTCTTTAAAAAGGCATTCTAATCTCTAAGGGACAGAAAACAGATCGGTGGTTGCCTGGGGTTGAGGGTAAGGAGAGGTTTCAACAAAAGATGGGGAATAAGGAACTTTTTTGGGTTCCTTATGGAACCAATGGTGGAAATGTTTCTTATTTTAATTGCGCTTAAATAGGTGCATTTTGTTGTATGTAAATTATATCGTAGAGATGTTGATTTTTTAAAGTGTCAGCCTTTTGAATTGGATTTTTACGTCCTTTGCCTCTTTTTTCTTTGCTTTTTCTTTTACTTTGTTTTTACTCTTTGCTGAAGATGAACTTCTTAAGGATGTCCATTGAATTGTAAGAGAGGTCAGATGGATCCTTATTGATCCGCCTAATTTAGGGACCTCCTCCTCCCCCTCCCACCTTGATTCTGCCCTGCTTCCTTTTCAGTGACATCTAGTCCTGAGTCTTGACTTCATCCCTTGTGTCTGGACGAGACGTTGGTGTGTGCTTGTTTTTGAGTCAACTCGGCACCCCCTTAGCAAATTTATATACTTTGGGCTTTTCTGTGTTTGGCCCAGGTGGATAGGATTCCTTGCTCTCATCTACACGGTAATCCAGCCCGCTTCCAGTTTGTTGACGCCAGCAGGCTTAGCCAGTGGTCCTGTAGGGAATCGGACGTCTGCCAGGTAGGGTGGGCTCTCTGCTTGGTGTGGGAGGAGGAGGGGAGAAGGCCAAGGAGGGTTTCACAGTATGAGAAATGCTTTAAAAATTGTGCTTGGGGCGCCTGGGCGGCTCAGTCGGTTGAACGTCCGACTTCGGCTCAGGTCATGATCTCGCGGTCTGTGAGTTCGAGCCCCGCGTCGGGCTCTGTGCAGACAGCTCAGAGCCCAGAGGCTGTTTCAGATTCTGTGTCTCCCTCTCTCTCTGCCCCTTCCCCATTGACACTCAGTCTCCCTCTCTCTCTCTCAAAAATACATAAACATTAAAAAAAATTTTTTTTAATTGTACTTGAAAGGGATTGGTTATATTCCTGTGTCAGATCCCGGTCCTTTGTGCTCATTACCGCACTTAACACGTCTGAGAGCGGGTTAAAGGTGGAGCCACATTCTGTGTCTGTTTATTCCTGCTCTTTGCACTCTACTCCACAGAATCTGAACCTCAAGCATTACTGGGCTCGCCCACACTCTGCTCTCAGAGGACTGGAGGGTAAACAGTGAGGACTGAAAATCCTGACCTCCTGGTGCCCTTAAATGCAGAGCAAGCAGGAAAACTACATTGGGGATGTCAGGGAGGGGGAGATGGGAGGAACGAGGGAGGTCAGGGAAGGGGAGATGGGAGGAACGAGGGAGGTCAGGGAGGGGGAGATGGGAGGAACGAGGGAGGTCAGGGAGGGGGAGATGGGAGGAACGAGGGAGGTCAGGGAGGGGGAGATGGGAGGACCGTTTGTTGCGGGGCTGTTAGTGACTCCTGTTTGAAGTGATCTGAGTCGTGGAGGGCAGCCAAATCGCATGGACTTACATAGAAGCCTGCACGAGTGACTGGGGCCAGAGGCTGGGAGGTCCAGTGGGTCTCTGGATTCATTACACCATAAGATTTTAGAGCAGGAGAGGACCTTAAGAGATCACATAGTCCCACCCTCCATTTTATAGATGAATCAATGCGACTTAAGGAATTTAAAAGATATCCCCAATGTCTTGCTGGTTGGTAATTGACTTGAAATGAAAATTATAGTCTCCTCACCGTGAGTGGAGTAATTTTTGCCATCAGACAAGGCTGCTGATTTGTGTGGTTTTATCCTTAGCTTCTTGATGGGTTTTAACTGACACATGTGTCCCATCTAGCCTGACTACAAGCTGACCTCCCCAACTCCTTTTTAAATAAATTGTCAAGGAAATCTGTTCCTGTAAACTGCTTGGTCTTAACCAAAGTCTACTTAACTAATAAAAGAAATTGGGAAGAAATGCCTGCAAAGCAATACCGTGAACCAAATATAGCCAGCGTCCCCAGAGAAAAGCATTTCCAGCTATTGAACTGTAACATAAAACAATACAGTCTCTGAAAGTGTAGGACTTCCATGTGCCTCCTACTCAAGAAGGGACGTGGGTGGACGACGTCCTCGTCTTCTTCCTGTCCTCTCAGAATGCTGTTCCCCCTCACCTCCGAGCTCTACCTGTTTAAGCCGGGGACATGGCAGCTGTTATTCACTTGTACTAAGAACCACTGGAATATCTTGCACATTGGCAAACCGGCCTCCATCTACTTCCACCGGCCTCGATGTGCGTGCGTCGGAGCGACACTAATTGAGGACAGTGCTATGACTGAAAGTGAAAGTCTTGAAAAACTAAGAGAAAATTACTATTTTTAATCAAAACTGCTGAAATAGTACATCTCACTGAAATTTGTTATTTTGGTTTTTTTTTTTGTTTTTTTTTTTCAGTGTATGAAGTTTATTGTCAAATTGGTTTCCATACAACACCCAGTGCTCATCCCAGCAGGTGCCCTCCTCAATGCCCATCACCCACTTTCCCCTCTCCCCCACCCCCCATCAACCCTCAGTTTGTTCTCAGTTTTTAAGAGTCTCTTATGCTTTGGCTCTCTTCCACTCTAACTTCTTTTTTTTTTTTTTTTTTTTTTTTGAAATTTGTTATTTTGAATTTCTGTGCTGTGTTTGATTGTTTAAAAACAACACAGGGGCGCCTGGGTGGCGCAGTCGGTTAAGCGTCCGACTTCAGCCAGGTCACGATCTCGCGGTCCGTGAGTTCGAGCCCCGCGTCAGGCTCTGGGCTGATGGCTCAGAGCCTGGAGCCTGCTTCGGATTCTGTGTCTCCTCCCTCTGCCCCTCCCCTGCTCATGCTGTGTCTCTCTCTGTCTTAAAAATGAATAAAAACATTAAAAATTAAAAAAAAAAATAAAAAAATAAAACAACACAAAATTTGAGGGGCACGTGGCTGGCCCAGTCGGTAGAGCTCGCAGCCCTTGCTCTCGAGGTTGTGAGTTCGAGCCTAAAGTTGTGTATAGAGATGACTTAAAAATAAAAATTTTAGGGGCACCTGGGGCTAGCCAGTTGAGCGTCTGACTTTGACTTCAGTCATGGTCTCGAGGTTTGGGAGTTCAAGCCCCACATCGGGCTCTCTGCTGTCCACGCAGAGCCTGCTTCCGATCCTCTGTCCCCCTCTCTCTCTGCTCCTCTCCCACTCACTCTCTCTCTCTCTCTTTCAAAGACAGGTAAACATTAAAAAATAACAATAACAAAATAAAATCTTTAAGAAAATACAAAATTTGAGATTTCATATAACACTGGAGAGAGAGTTTCCAATCCTAAACAACGAGTGAAGCTAACACATGTCTGAACTTCTTTCACTGAGTGCATTGTGATGGTGACTGGATTGTATTTGTCATCTATTTGAAACTCCAAGCAACCCTGGGTATGTAAATCAAGGGTGTGAAACATAGAGGAACTAATAATAGTTCATGTATGATATTAATTAGTTCACAAGGGATCAAAAATTAAAAAATTAGGTATCTGGGTTATTTTTCATCGTGGTAAAAAAAAACACATAACATTTCTCATCTTAACCATGTTTAAGGATACAGTTCAATAGTGTTAAGTATAGTCATATTGTTGTACTACAGATCTCCAGAATTTTTCATCTTTCAAAACAGAAATTCCATATTGCCTCACTCCAGCCCCCAGCAACCACTCTTCTGCTTTCTGTCTCTTATGAATCTGGCTACTCAAGGTGCCTCCTGTAAGTGGAATCAAGCAGTTTTATCTTTCTGTGACTGTTTATTTTCACTTAGCATAATGCTCTCAACATTCATCTGTGCTGTAACCTGTGACAGGATTCCCTTCTTTTTTAAGGCTGAGTAATATTCCATTGTATGTATATATCACGTTGCTTTTCACCTGTTCATCTGTCAGTGGACGCTTGGGTCCTTGGCTGTTGTAAAACATGCTGCTGTGAACATGGATTTGCAAATATATGTTCAAGATTCTGCTTTCCGTTCTTTTGGGTATAGAACTGGAAGTGGGAATACTGGATCATACGGTAATGCCATTTTTACTTTGTGGGGGAGGTCACCACACCATTTTTCATAGTGGCAGCACCACTTTACATCCCCACCAACAGTGCACAGGGTTCCCTTTTCTTGACATCCTCTCCAACGTGTTATTTCTCATCTTTGTGATAATTGCTATTCTAACAGGTGTGAGGTGATAGCTCATTGCAATTTTGATTTGCATTTCCCTGATGATTTATGAAGTTCAACATACTTTAATGTGCCTGTTGTCCATCTGGATGCTTTCTTTGGAAAAATGTCTATTTAATCCTCTCTCTAATTTTTAATCAGATTGTTAGGTGTTGGGTTGTATGAGTTTGTTACATAGTTTGGAAATTAACCCCTTATCAAATATATTATTTGCGAGATCAAATATATCTCCCATTCAATAGGTTGCCTTTTCATTTTGCTGATTATTTCCTTTGCCGTGTGGAAGATTTTTGGTTTGGTATAGTTCTGTTTTTGTTGCTTTTGCTTTTGGTGTCAGATTCAAAAAGCTGTTGCCAAGACCTGTGTCAAGGAGCTCACTGTCTATGTTTTCTTTTATAGTTTCAAGTCTTCCATTCTCTCTTTTTGTAAAATTTTTTTTTTTAACGTTTATTTATTTTTGAGACAGAGAGAGACAGAGCATGAACGGGGGAGGGGCAGAGAGAGAGGGAGACACAGAATTGGAAGCAGGCTCCAGGCTCCGAGCCATCAGCCCAGAGCCCGACACGGGGCTCGAAGTCATGGACCATGAGATCGTGACCTGAGCTGAAGTCGGACGCTTAACTGACTCAGCCACCCAGGCGCCCCTACTCTTTCCTTTCTAATTTAGGTGACTTTTATTTCCCTTTCTTGTCTAATTACTCTGGCTGGGATTTCCATTACTATGTTGAGTAAAAGTAGAGGGAGTATAGCCTTATTTTTTCCCTGATATTAGTAGAAAAGCTTTTCGCTTTTCAGCACTGAGTATGATGCTAGCCATGGGCTTGTCATATATGGCCTTGATTATGTTAAGGTACATTTCCTCTTTACTTGCTTTGAGAATTTTTAATATATAAATGCGTATATGCTCAGTTTTGTCAAATGATTTTTGTCTTTTCGTTTTGATAACGTGGTGTGTCACATTGGTTGATTTGTGAGTGTCAAACCAAACTTGCATCCCTGCAATCAATCCCACTTGATCCTGGTATACGATCCTTTTCCTGCATTATTAAATGTGGTTTGCTAATACTTTGTTGAGGATATTTGCGTCTGCGGTCATCAGGGATAACGGCCTCAAATTTTCTTTTCTTGTGGCATCCTTGTCTGGTTTTAGTATCAGGTAATGCTGGCATCATGAAATGACTTTGGGAGCGTTTCCTCCTCTTCTATTATTTGGAAGAGTTTAAGAAAGATCGGTATCAATTTTTTGAATGTCTGATAGAATTCACCAGTGAAGTCGTCTGGTCCTGGAAGTTTGTCGGTTTGTTTGTTTGTTTGTTGATTACTGACTCAATCTCCTTTCTGATAATCTGTCTATTCAGATTTTCTGTTTCTTCCTAATTCAGTCTTGGTAGGGTATATGTTTCTAGGAATTTATTCATTTTTTCTATGTTGCCCAATTTGTTGGTGTATAATTATTCATAGTAGTCTCTCATGATCCTTTGTATTTCTGTGGCATCAGTTGTAACATCTTTTTCATATCCAATTTTATTTCAGTCCTCTCTATTTCTTGGTGAATCTACTTGGTGGTTTGTCAATTTTGTTTACCTTTTTGAAGAACCTACTCTTAACTTCATTGATCTTTTCTATTACCTTTTTAGTCTCTATTTCACTTATTTCTACACTAATCTGTTATTTTCTTTTTTTCTACTAACCTTGAGCTTCATTTGCTCTTCTTTTACTGGTTCCTTGAAGTGTAAAGTTAGATTGTTTATTTGAGACTTTTCTTGTTTCTTGAAGTAGGCATTTATTGATAGGAACTTCCCTCTTAGAACTGTTTTTGCTGCATCATAAATTTTGATTATGTTATATTTCCACTATCATGTGTCTCGAGGTATTTTTTTTATTTCTCTTTTGTCCTGTAGGTTTTTCAGTACCATATTTTTAAATCTCCACATATCTGTGAATTTTCCAGTTTTCTTTATGTAGTTGTTCTCTACTTTCATATCATTGTGGTTGGAAAACAAGTTTGATATGGTTTCAATCCTCTTAAATCAATTAAGACTTGTTTTGTAACCTACCACATGATCTATCTTGGAGAATGTTCCATGTGTGCCAGAAAAGAATGTGTATTCTGTTGCCTCTTTATAGAGTGTTCTATATATATATACATATGTCTGTTAAGTCCACTTGGTCTAATGTGTTAAGGCCAATGTTTCCTTACTGATGTTCTGTCTGGATAATCTGTCCAGTGTAAGTGGAGTGTTAAAGTCCCCTCTATTATTGTATTGCTGTCAATTTCTCCCTTTAAGTCTGTTAATATTTGCTTTATATATTAGGTTATTCTATGTTGGGTGCATAAATATTTACAAATGTTGTATTCTCTTGTTGTGTTGACCACCTTAGCATTATGTAATGCTTTTCTTTGCCTTGTTGCAGTCTTTGTTTTAAAGTCAGTTTTGTCTGGGGTTACCTGGGTGGCTCAGTTGGTTACGTGTCCAACTTCGGCTCAGGTCATGATCTCACGGTTCATGAGTTTGAGCCCCACATCGGGCTCTGTGATGACAGCTCAGGGTCTAGAGCCGGCTGTGGATTCTGTCTCTCTCTCACTCTCTCTCTCTCTCTCTGCCTTTCCCCCACTTTGTGCCCTCTCTCTCTCTGTCTCTCAAAAATAAATAAACATTAAAAAAATTTTAAGTCAATTTTATCTGATATAACTACCCAGCTTTTCTTTGGTTTCCATTTGCATGGGATATTTGTCTCCATTCCTTCACTTTCAGTCTGCATGTGCATGTGTCCTTACATCTAAAGTGAGTCTTTTGTAGGGACGCCTGGGTGGCTCAGTCAGTTGGGCATCTGACTCTTGATTTTGGCTCAGGTCTCACAGTCGTGGAATCAAGCCCTGCTTGCATCAGGCTCCACACTGTTAATGCTGAGGATTCTCTCTCCCTTTCTCTCTACCCCTCCCCCTGCTTGTACTCTTTCTCTCTTTCTCTCAAAATAAATAAAAACTTTAAAAAAATAAAATGAGTCTTTTGTAAACAACGAGTCTATTTTTTTTTCCATTCAGCCACTGTATGTATTTTGACTGAAGACTTTAGTCCATTTACATATTTTTTTTTTGATAAGTATGTATTTATTGCCACTTTGTTAATTGTTTTCTGGTTGTTTTTGTAGTTTCTCTCTGTTCTTCTTTTGCTCTCTTTCTTTGTGATTTGATGACTTTCTTTAGTGATGTATTTAGATTCCTTTCTCTTTATGTTTTTGTATTTACTATATGTTTTGGACTTGTGGTTACCATGAGGCTTACATACAAGAATTTATATCTATAATAATCTATTTTAAGTTGATAACAACTTAAATTTGATCAAATTCTAAAGCTCAACATTTTTGCTCTCCTTCCCTCCCCACATTTTATGTTTTTAATGTCAGATTTACATCTTTTTATCTTGTATATCCCTTAACTCATTATTATATTCATAGTTATTTTTACTAGTTCATTTTTTGAGCTGCATGCCAGCTTAATAAGTGATTAGTACACTATCTTTACTATATATTTACCTATCCAATGAGATTTATTCTTTTCTATGTTCTCTTATTACTAACGATCATCTTTTCTTTTCAGCTTAAAGAATTCCCTTTAACATTTCTTGTAAGGCTGGTTTAATGGTGAACTCCTCTATCTTTTGCGTCTGGAAAATTATTTATCTCTCCCTCAATTCTGAATGATAACTTTGTCAGGTAGAGTAGGTTGAAGTTTTTTTTGGTTGGAAGTTTTTTCTTTCAGCGCTTAGAATATATAATGCCGCTCACAAGTGCCATCACAGTTTCTGCTGGAAAATCTGCTGAGTGTCTTTTATGGGGATTCCTTTGTATATGTAAGAATTTTTCTTCTCTCCTTGCTTTTAGGATTCTCTGTTTTTGTTTAATTGTTGACATTTTAATTATAATGTGCCTTGATGTGGGTCTCTTTAGATCCTCTTGTTTGGAATACTTTAGGCTTCCTCATTCTGGATGTCTGTTTCCTCTTCTGGGTCAGGGAAGTTTTCAGCCACTATTCAAATAAGATTTCTTCCTCCTTTCCTCTCTCTTCTTCTGGGAGCCCTATAATACAAATTTAATCGGTTTCATGTTGCTCCATAAGTCCCTTGAGCTGTCTTCACTTTTTTTTTCATCCTTTTTTCTATTTGCTGCTCCAATCAGGTGAGTTCCACTGCCTTGCCTTTGAGTTCACTGATCCTTTCTTTGCTTCATCTAGTCTGTTGTTCAACCCCTCTAGTGTACTTTTCATTTCAGTCATTGTGTTCTTCAGCTCTGTGACTTCTATTTTATAGTTTCTTATGTTTTCTGTCTGTTTTGAATTTCTCACATGTTCATCCATTTCCTTTCCCCAGTTTGGTGAGCATCTTTATGACCATGACTTTAAAGTCTTTATCAGGTAAATTACTTATCTCTGTTTAATTAAGGTTTTTCTCTAGGTTTTATCTTGTTTTTTCATTTGGCACATACTCCTCTATTTCTTCATTTGGCTTGACTCTCTGTATTGGTTTCTATGCTGTTGAGACTTCTCTCCCAGTCTTGAAGGAGTGGCCTTGTATAGGAGATATACCTTTTTGTTCAACCCTGTCCCATCTCTTGGTTGTCTCTCAAACCTTTGTGTTTGTCCAAGCAGTCTATTATATTTTTAGTAGCTCCCTATAGTTACATATGTGCCTAGACTTGTCAATATCCCAAAGGGGAGGGTCTTAGCACCTAGATTCAGGCTGATTGGAAGTCAGACCCTCAGTCATCAGCTTTTAATTGTTTGCAAATATATATACAGTCTGTAGTTACCACAATCATAAGCCCCACTGGCCACCAGAGCCAGGAGATCTAGAGGTGCCTTCTGGGTGGCAATTATAAAAATTGGGGCTCCACATGAGAGTATAACCTCTTTTGTGGAGATGCTAGCAAGCTGGAGAAAGAAGAAAAGTGGCAAGATGACATCTACAGCCTATGCTCCTTGAGAGCAGCCCTGTAGGCGATAAGACATCTGCCAAATCTAAAGCCTGCCCCTCAGGCTTTTCTGTTTCTATTTCTGTTTTTTTTTTTTTTGTTTTTATAATAGTGGCCGTCCTAATGGATGTGAAGCGATATCTTGTTGTGGTTTTGGTTTGCATTTTCCTAATGATTAGCTATGTTGAGCATCTTTTCATATGCTTTTTGGCCAGGCATGTGGTTTTAAACTATTATGGAGTGTCAAATTGTAGCTGTTTTCAGCCAATCTGTGTGTCATTTATAAGACTATATAACAAAAAAAATCCCACAAAACAATCTGAAGACGAAAGAGCTTTTGAAGGTGACTCAGAAGTTAAGCACATGTCATTTCAGTTGGGTTCAATTGACTTGGAGATCTTCATTGTGTGCCCAAAGCACACAGCCCTCCTAATTCAATGTTTAAGTAAGCTGATGAATACTAAGTAAAGACCTCTGAAAGGAGAAAGGATGTTTTATTACATATAATAAACTCCAGGTCTACATGGCCTAGATGGTTTCATGGGTGCATTCTTCCATCCATTAAAGAAGAAAAAAAGACCAACTACACACAAACTCTTCTAGGAAATAGAGCACTTTCCAACTCATATTATGAGGCTGGCATTATTCTGATACCAAAGCCAGACTTTATATATAAATACACATCTTATGTATATGTATTTATTTATACGTATGCATTTTATGCACCTGTATGTACAAAATTTTATAGGCATACTCCTTCTTCTTTTTCTTCTTCAGTCATCCATTACAAACCAAGGGAAAAAGAATGGTCTTTTAATGCATTTCACATCTTTTCTTCGTGGCTGGAGATGCCAAGGATAGAAGTATAGCATTAGTGACATAGGCTACTCCTGGGTCGACCCACATAAATTGTACCCAATGCTCAGACCCTAGTCTTTTGAACTGGTTGCCCACCGTCTGAAAAAGGAAAAAGTTCCTAAGGCAACGTAAATTAAGAGGTTGACATGCCTTAAAGGAGGCCTATTAAGGATAAAAATATACCGTTGGAGCTTCTTCTGATAAACAAAGTAAACAAAACCATGGGATAGATCCATTAGGAGGCATTTGTGAGACACGCAGACTCTGAGAATTGGTGCTTTGATGAATGAGAAGGGCAGGGAAAGATTGCAGGGTTAGTTTCCACTTGAGCAGGGTGAGTTTCCACCTGGGTATCTGAAGTCAGAGCCAGCACATCTAACGGTATTGATGGTGTGCAGTGTTTCTCGGAGTTTGAAGGGTGGGCTGCACTATCTCTAAAAGTGGGTTTTTCTTTACAGAGTGCAACAGCGATCTCATCCCTGAGTAGATAGCACTCCAGACAAGGGTGGGATTCCCAGGATGCTTTCCATCAGTGCATCGAGAGGACTGATAGGGCTGTCCACCGATGTGGAATTTCCTTGGGATCACACTATAGTTCTTGGCCTGTTTCCCTGACTCCAGCTTAGCTAATTGATGGTAGGGGAATCATTTTATTCGAATTTGCATTTACTTTTTCATACCTGATCCTTTGGCACCCAGTTAGTGCCCAATACATAGAGTGTGCATAGTTGGAGATCTTAAGAAACTTCTCAATCCCCCGAGGACTTCATCATAGGAGAGACATTCCCCTGTGGGTCCTATGAGTAGATGGGCATCTGTGGTTTTCTCCAGAGCCCCCTGAAGCCCATTCATCATTCATTACTTAGTAATGATTTGTCTCTTGAGCCTAACAGAGCAGTTTTCCACTGTGGGTCCCCATTGTGGCTCAGCACATCCACAGACACTTAGAAGGGAAACTTGGCTCATTCCAACCCTGGGGTCCCCGTCTGATTGGTTCTGGCCTGAAGGCCAGTTCTCAGCATTACGTTCTTCCCTTCTGTTTCCTGGTTTCCCCGAGCCCTCAATGAGGAGCTCATCTTCTGCGCTGTTTGGCCAAAGTCCAGGCTTTCAGCTAAGGGCCCAGGACTTTGGGAACTGAAGAGATTAGAATTATTTAAGGGTAGCATGTCAGTAAATAGCAGGGACTTCTATTTAAAATGTCTAAATAAGTTTATTAACACCTACTGTTTTTTAGTACACAGGTTAGATTTCTGTAACAAAAAGATTTAAAAAACAAAGCCCTGAATGATATAGATGTTCCTTTCTTTTTCATATAAGAGTCCAGATATAGTAGTCTAGGCTTGTGGGACAGTTTGCCATCCCACGTTTGATGAAGGTTCTGGTTGTTGATGTTTTCCTGCTAAAGAAAAGCAGAAAAAAGAGATAGAGGAAGGCTTCACCCAGTGTTTTTTAAGTGTGGGAATCCCAGGGTGAGAACCTAACACAGAGCCACGGTGAGCCACAGGCAAGTCTCAGGCTGCCCATGTAGGACCCTGCTAAAATCCGTACCCCAGGCCCCTGACCATTCCTTCCTCCCCCCTTCACACCAGGACGCTCGCTTCCCCTGTAAAACAAAATACTTGAATTGTCTCTAAAGGTGACATTTTGCTTCCTGCTTCTGTGCCGTTGTACTTGCTCTCCCGGTGGAAAACTCCTCCTCCCCTGCCAAAGCCAAGCCCTACTCATCCCTCCAGGTGGGAGGGCCCCTGAAGTAGCAAACCTACTACACCAGTGCTCCTTATATCCTGAACAGCACCCACTGCTCACACCACAGCCCTGGCAGTCATCCTGCCTCACCCCCACATCTGACCCATCACCGAGCCCTGTCAGTTCCATGTCCCAAAGAGCTCTCGAATGGCTTCTCTCCCCCTCAACTGCCAACCGCTATTGGAGCCTCCAAACTGGGATGTGTTTAAGAGTGAAAGGTGCTCCAACAGATGGCAAGAGAGGACAACAGGCATAAACTTGGTCGGTTCTAGGCAAACCCGGGTCTGGGGAATAGGATGTAGGGTTGCCCTAGTTTCTAGCCCGGTTTGGGTCTCCAGCTCTCTTGCCTGGTCTCATTGTTTCCAGGCTTGCCGCCTCCATTCCTTTCTCCACACAACAGCCCGAATGCTCTTATGTGTTTTTTTTTTAAATACATAAAGCTAGTCATGGCATTCCCTGCTTCAAATCATTTAGTGCCCCTTAGTCGTCTTAAACTCTCAATGATGTTATTGTCATCACATCCTAAGTGGTTGATTGGTTTTGACATTTTAGTTTCAATGATGGGACATTCTTGCCTTAACAATAACTCTGGTGCTGTTAATTCCCGACCTTTTTTGTGATTACTTTATATCTTAGAGTTTTCATTGGCAATTTAGCTGTAGATTTAGTTAATTAATAAAGCAGCGAACTTAAAAAAATAGATGATGGAAGTAGGTCATCTTCCAATGGCTCCCCTGTGCCTTCAGGACAAAATGCAGATCAATTAATGCAGTGTTCTAGGTTCTCTGTGACTGGCTCCTGCCTACCTCGTTAGCCATACCTTGTCTCTCTAGCCAGGCCCCCAAATATTCCATCTCCTGGCCCTGAGCCTTTGTACTATGTTTATTCTGCCTGAAGACTATCCCCATGTACCTGTACCGAGCAGATTTCTATTGCCACTTCAAGTCTCAGTGTAGACATCATTTACTGTCGGAAGCTAGATATGCCAGTATGTTACATCATATTCCCGTGTGATAATTGTCCAACTGTTTGGTGTCATCCGGGGTAGTCTGCAGGTTCTGTGAAGGGAAGGCCTGCATCAGTTTTGTTCACTGCTCTATCCCTAGCCCTTAGCCGGATGGCCCTGGTCCCTCGCGGTCTTTGGTCAAGTGTCTGTGTTTTCTGAGTCCTCCTTGTCCCTTCTCTCAGCCACCTCCACATCCCTTTCATGCTGTGCTGGGAAGGACTGCATGGTGCTGTCCTTAAGCCATCTGCTCAGGAACCTCACCCGGCCAGGCCACTGTACAACTCTGGTGCCTTGAGGGGCCTGGGAGTCCTCAGAGGGCCTTATGGCCTCCCCGAGATGTGGGATCCCCTCGGTCCTTTCCAAGGCTGCCGTCAGCTTTCATCTAGGCTGAGCCAGACTGCTTTTTGGAGACACCATCAAAGGGTGACTCCATGGCTCTTGTCTTCATCTCGGAAGTTCATCCTCTCCCCGGTGACCTTTAATCTCCTCTTAGGTAGAACTTGCTCTTACATCATCACAAAATTTTCCTGAATCCGTTGTTTATGGCATAAACTTGGCGCGTTTGGCCTTCAAACTGGCTTTTGGTAACTCAAAAAATATGCTCTCTCAAAGCTTCTGTCTCTGTCATGAGCGTCAAAAGTCTATTTTGATGACACGTTACTTTGAGTTGTGGCCCTCTCAATGGCAGTAAACATGTCTCATGATCCGGATGTAAAGATGGAAGGGAATGTGGGATAAAAAGGAACTAATGAGAATGAGTTCATAAGTTAAAATACCGCCTGGGTGGCTCAGTCAGTTCAGCATCCGACTTGGGCTCAGGTCATAATCTCACGGTTCATGCGTTTGAGCCCCACGTCAGGCTCTGTGCTGACAGTTCAGAGCTGGGAGTCTGGCTCAGATTCTGTGTCTCCCCCTCTCTCTGCCTCTCCCCCCTCAAAAATAAATAAATATTTTAAAAATTTAATGAAAAAATATTGCCTGTATACAGACACAACAAACACAGACACTTTTAACAATAACATGGGGTTGTATGCACAGGAATTCCCATTTCCAGGAATTTGTCCTACAGAAAATGCTTACAAAATAAGGCAAAAATAAATGGATAAGGATGTTTTACAGCATTTTTAAAGTAATAGTGAAAATCATAAACAAACTAAATGTCCATCAAGAGGGACTGGTTAAAAAAATGTTCCCTCGTGGGAACATAAAATGGAATTTTGTACAGTTGTTTGAAGAAATGAGATAACTTTAACTGACATGGAAAAGCGTCCATGATATGTTAAGTCAAAAGAGAAACTTGCAAGGGTGCCTGGGTGGCTCAGTCAGTTAAACATCGGACTTTGGTTCAGGTCATAATCTCGCAGTTTGTGAGTTCGAGCCCCGCATCGGGCTCTGGGGCTGACAGCTCAGAGCCTGGAGCCTGCCTCAGATTGTGTGCCTCCCTCTTCCTCCTCCTCCCCTGCTAGTGTTCTGTCTCTGTCTCTGTCTCTCTCTCTCTCTCTCTCTCTCTCAAAAATAAATAAACGTTTAAAAGTTTTAAAAAAAGAGAAACTTGCAAGCAGTAATGTCTAAACATTTGTATGTGACCAGAAGATGCCTATTAAGAGAATATACAAGGTATTATGTTAAGTGAAATAAATCAGAGAAAGGCAAATACCATTTGATTTTACTCATATGTGGAATTTAAGAAACAAAACAAGGAAAAAAAAGAGATAAACCAAAAACCAGACTCCTAAATACGGAAAACAAACTGGTGGTTGCCAGAGGGGGACGAGTGGGGCTGAATGAAACAGCACACCCATGTTGATGAGCACTGAGTAATGTATAGAATTGTGGAATCAATATGTTGTATTGCAACTAATCTAATACTGTATGTTAACCATAGTTCAGTAAAAACACAAATAAATAAATAAATACAAATGGGTTGAACTTTCACTCTATATGCGGAAGTTCGGAATATTCTAAGTATTTCAGGAATGAGTAGGGAACCTAAATTTCTCTTGATCATTTCTGTATCCAAATCCCTATATAGCTGCATGCAAGTTACCTGCGTTTTGCTACCTGTACATGTGGACACAATTTGACAGCTACTTGGAGGTGTTCTTGATCCCTGTTCTTTTACTGAACGGACTACAAGGTGATGTGTTTGGACTTTTGTAAAAAGTTGGTAGCCGTGCTGGCGGTGGTAGGAGGGGGTAGAGTGGTTTCACATTGCAGCAGAGCAAATTAAATACACTCTTAGACTCAGCCGTTAGAAACACCCAGGAAGCATCACAGAATCCTATGTTTGGGGCCTTCAAGCAGTGAAATCAGAAGTTCCGGTGGTGGAGCTCAAGCATCAGGTTTCGTTTTTTTTTCATTGACCTAGGTTATGCTAATATGCAACCAGGTTTGAGAACCACTGAATAAGTCCATTAAAGTACTCTAAGCGTGTGGTTTTTCATACGAAGAAAGTTCATCAAGAGATTTTTGGGAGCCCTGGGTGGGTCAGTTGGTTGAGCTACAGACCCTTGATCTCGCCTCAAGTCATGATCTCACGGTTCCTGGGACTGAGCCTCGTATCCGACTCAGTGCTGACAGTGCAGAGCCTGCCTAGGATTCTCTCTCTCTCTCTCTGTCCATCCCCTGCTTGCTCACTCTCTTTTAAAATAAATTAAAAAATAAACATTTTTAAAAAAGATATTTTTGTAAATAAACATAGTTTCTCCCAGAGAAACACCCCCTTGCCTACTTTCCTGGCTTTAATAAAAAGCTTTCTTTCTACCATATTTGATTGACTTATTGTTTCATATGTTTCATATGTATTTCCTTTACTAGTTTCTAAGCTTTGTGGACAAGGTTAAGATATTTGTCTTATTCGTTATGGCTTCTCTCTCTCTCTCTCTCTCTCTCTCTCTCTCTCACAAACACACACACACACTCCACAGTTTCTGAGACATGTAGGTCACCCAATAAACGTTTGTTGAATCAATAAATTTAGAGTTTCAGAAAATTTGTAACAAAAAATAATGCTTTCTCCATGTAAAATTGATGTAGAAAGAGTAAAAAAAAATAACTACTAATTTATATTAGTAGTTAATATTTTTATTAAGTAAAAGGCTTCCATTAGAGTTTAGAAATATACATTTACATTATCAGTAACTTTGAAAAAATCTATACGAGAAAGAGGAATTGAGTGCTATTAGTGGAGATGGAGGCGATGGGAACTTTACTCCCATTGGCATTATCTGAGTTTCTTTTTACAATGGGCATTCAATATCTTTACAATATTTTAATTCAGTTAAAAACTACCTTTACACTGATAAATAACCTGAGGAAAGTCATAGGATACAAATCAATGTACAGAAATCTGTTGCATGCCTATACACCAATAATGAAGCAGCAGAAAGAAAAACTAAGAAAACAATCCCATTTACCATTGCACTGAAACCAACAAAATATCTAGGATTGAACTTAACCAAGGAGGTGAAAGACCTGTACTCTGAAAATTAGAAAATACTGATGAAAGGCATTGAAGACAACACAAAGAAATGGAGATATTCCACGCTGATGGGTTGGAAGAACAAATATTGTTAAAATGTCTATACTCTTCAAAGCCATCTACACATTTAATGGAATCCCTATCAAAATGCCAACAGCATTTTTTTTTTCACAGAACTGGAACAAACAATCCTAAAATTTGTATGGAACCACAAACACACAGACCCCAAATAGCCAAAGCAATCTTGAGAAAGAAAAATGAAACTGGAGGCGTCGCAATTCCAAATTTCAAGTTACGTTATGAAGTGATAGTAATTAAAACAATACGGTACTGGCATAAAAAGAGATACATAGATCAGGGAATAGAACAGAAAACCCAGAAATAAATTCACAATTATATTGTCAATTCATCTTTGACAAAGGAGAAATAAATATAAGATGGGAACAAGACCGTCTCTTCAACAAATGGCATTGGGAAAAATGGACAACTACATGCAAAAGAATGATGCTGGAACACTGTCTTACCCTGTACACAAAAATAAACTCAAAATGGATTAAAGACTAAGTGTAAGACCTGAAACCGTAAAAATCCTAGAAGAGAGAACAGGAAATAATCTCTGACATCGGCTGTAGCAACATTTTTCTAGATGTGTCTCCTGAACAAGGAAAAGAAAAGCAAAAATAAACTCTTGGGACTACATCAAAATAAAAAGTTTCTGCACAGCAAAAGAAACAACCAATAAAACTAAAATGTAATCTATGGAATGGGAGACGGTATTTGCAAGTGACATATCTAATAAGGGTTAATATCCTAAATAGAAAAAGACCTGATACAACTCAACATCCAACAAAACAAATAATCCAATTAAAAAATGGGCAGAAGACAAGAACAGACACTTCTTCAAAGAAGACATCCAGATGGCCAACAGACACATGAAAACATTCTCAACATCATTCATCGTCAGGGAAATATAAATTAAAACCACAATGAGATGTCACCTCACACCTATAACAATGGCCAAAATCCAAAACACAAGACACAATGATTGTTGGTGAGGATGTGGAGAAAAAGGAACCCTCATGCATGCACTATTGGTGGGAATGCAGACTGTTGCAGCCACCATGGGAAACAGTATGGACCTTCCTCAAAAAATTAAAAATAGAACAACCCTACGATCCAGGAATTGCACTACTGGGGATTTACTCAAAAAATACAAAAACACTAATTCAAAGGGATACATGCACCCCGATGTTTATAGCAGCATTATCTACAATAGCCAGATTATGAAGCAGCTCAAGTGTCCATCGATAGATGAATGGATAAAGAAGATGTAGCATGTATACAATGGAATACTACTCAGCCATAAAAAAGAATGAAATCTTGCCATTTGCAATGACATAGATGGAGCTAAAGAGCATAATGCTGAGCAAACTAAGTCAAAGAAAGACAAATACCATATGATTTTACTCACATGTGGAGCTTAAGAAAAAAAAATAAATGAGCAAAGGGAAAAAGAGACAGAAACCAAGAGACTCTTAACTATAGAGAACAGACTGATTTGGGGCAGGAAGGAGCTAGGTGGGGGAATGGGTGAAATAGGTGCTGGGGATTAAAAGGTACACTTATCACGATGAAAAAAATAAAACAAAATAATTTAAATTTTTTTCATAATAAAAATTACCTTTATAAGCTGCTTTTATCATATACAACATATTGGGAACATCTTCATTCGTAACGGAAATATAGTATCCCATCCCAGGTTTGCACCAAAAATATTAACTTTCCTGCGTTTAGGTTTTCTCTAATATTTTAAAACATTAACACATTTTTTTAATATTTATTTATTTTTGAGAAAGAAGGGGTGGTCAGGGGCAGAGAGAGAGGGAGACACAGAATCCAAAGCAGGCTCCAGGCCCCGAGCTGTCAGCACAGAGCCCGATGCGGTGCTTGAACTGATGAACCATGAGATCATGACCTGAGCTGAAGTCAGATGCTTAACTGACCGAGCCACCCAGGCGCCCTTCTTTGCAAATTTCTGATGAAGAAAGTGGGTAACGTTTCTCACTGTAGCCCGATGTAATGTCACTTAGCAAGTTTCCCTGTCCCCTCTATTTCCCAGAAATCGGTAGTTAGATTGAGATGTGGGATCAGGTTTAAGTTTTAAATTTTTGGCAAGAATACTTCACAGGTGGTAGTGTGTCCTTTCACACAAAGGGTCTGCTTGTCTGTCTTTTTTTGTGTGTTTACCAGCCAGTGATGCTTCTTGCCTAGAGCCCATGCAAAGGTCACAGAGTGGTGACACTCGGACTTGTCTTCTCCATTTATTAGCTGGAATACTTTGTCAATAGAAGCCTCCGCTTGTCCCTCTCTGATTAGTCAGTACTACAGTTCATACTGGAATGGCAGAAATAAATACCTAATTCTTTCCTTTTATTTACGAGTCTTGAAAATAAACGTGTCCCTAGAATTCTCTGAAGGTGACCAATGAAGGTGTTACCATTGCCGTTTTTAGTATCCTTTTGAATTCATAGATGTAGACATTTGTAAAGTGTTTCCATCCAATGCAGTAAAAGTCCTCACAGTTGCTCAAACTGTCCTTTTTTTTTTTTTTTTTTTTTTGGTCTATGGGAGCTTTCAATGCTATCCCGGGTTTTCTGGACTGAACCCTTGAAGTCGAGCCAATTCTTCCTGCTTGGCACAGGAAGATATTCCACTCACCCTAAATCCGATTGTGTCACAGACCGAGGAAGGTGGGAGGAAACGAATAAATAAAAAATGAACAAAAGCCCTCAGCTTGACTGGAAGAAGTCCTGGGGTGGGGGGCAGGGGGGAGAGTCAGAATATCTAGGTTTCAGTCCTGGCTCTGTAGCCAGCTGGGTATTTCATTTCAGACAATCGGTGACTCTGATTCTCCGATTCTCTTTTTAATTTCTTCTCATTTGTCCTAGGAGGATAATAATAGCAGGAACCACAATAGTACTGAGAATGATAACAGTGGCGGCTTCAGCGAGTTTCTGAGACGACAGAGCATCTGTGTGAGGCCGCCTTGTCAACTGCACGCAAACAATATGCTGTCCCCGTCGCTCCTTCAGCCTCTTGCCTCCAAAAATGCGCTGCACCAGTGCAGGTGTTCACTGTCTCCCTGAATTGTCTAGCAGTCTCTCGGAAATGCTCTCTCGAGAGGGGTCTCAAGCCGCCTTTCTAAGGTACCGGTGAAAACAAGACTGGCGAGGAGGGGGCTCTGGGCCTCAGTGCCCGGAAGGGCGTGGGGAAGCGGGCACGGGCATGTGATGCTGCTGAGAGGCTCCAGCAGTAGGACTGCTCCGAGAGGTCATTAGCCAGTATGCAGCACACTTTAAAAAAGTTAGCATTCCTTCGATTCAGCAACCCTACCTCCTAGAGGGAATAATTACACAAAGGAGGTACGATGTGTCTGTGAGAATGCCTGTCAGGGCGATTTATAAAGTCTTACAAATTGGAAAGACTCTAAATATACCAGTAGTTAAGTAAATTATGACACGCCCATTAAATAAAATGGAATACGGTACCAAAACTGAAAATAATTTTGTAGGTCTGTATTGACCGACCTGAGACATATTTGTGATCTATTCCTAAATTTAAACAAATGAAGCCTGAGGAGAGGCTCAGGGGAAGCTGCTAGGGTGCCAGCAGCGTTCAATGTCTTGGCCTGGGTGGTGACGACACAGGTGGACCCGTATGTAGGGGTGTATGTATGTATGAAGGAAGGAAGAAGGAAGGAAGGAAGGAAGGAAGGAGAGAGAAGGAGAAGGAGGAAGGAAGGAAGGAAGAAGGGAGGAGGAAGAAAGAAGGAAGGAAGAAGGGAGGAGGAAGAAAGAAGGAAGGAAGAAGGGAGGAAGGAAGAAGGAAGGAAGGAAGGAAGGAAGGAAGGAAAGGAGGGAGGAAGAAGGAAGGAGGAAGGAAGGAAGGAAAGGAGGGAGGAAGGAAAGAAGGAAGGAAGGAAGAAGGAAGGAAGGAAGGAAGGAAGGAAGGAAGGAAAGAGAAGGAGAAGGAGGAAGGAAGGAAGGAAGGAAGAAGGGAGGAGGAAGAAAGAAGGAAGGAAGAAGGGAGGAAGGAAGAAGGAAGGAAGGAAGGAAGGAAAGGAGGGAGGAAGAAGGAAGGAGGAAGGAAGGAAGGAAAGGAGGGAGGAAGGAAAGAAGGAAGGAAGGAAGAAGGAAGGAAGGAAGGAAGGAAGGAGAGAGAAGGAGAAGGAGGAAGGAAGGAAGGAAGAAGGGAGGAAGGAAGGAAGAAAGAAAGAAAGGAGGAAGGAGGAAGGAAGGAAGGAAGAAGGGAGGAAGGAAGGAAGGAAAGGAGGGAGGAGGAAGGAAGGAAGGAAAGAAGGAAGGAAGGAAAGAAGGAAGGAAGGAGGAAGAAGGAAGGAAGGGAGGAAAGAAGGGAGGAAGGAAGGAAGGAGGAAGGAAGGAAGGAAGGGAGGAAGGAAGGAAAGGAGGGAGGAAAGAAGGGAGGAAGGAAGGAAGGAGGAAGGAAGGAAGGAAGGGAGGAAGGAAGGGAGGAAGGGAGGAAGGAAGGGAGGAAGGGAGGAAAGGAGGGAGGAAGGAAGGTGCACCTCTCCTTTTTGTGGGAACAGCGGCCACATGGGACGAGCCCCTCCCCAATGACCTCGGTGCAACCCTGGTTCCAGATAAGGTCACATTCTGAGGTGCTGGGGGTTAGCGTTTCATCATATCTTTTGGGGCTGGGGGGTGGGGACGCACAGCAGAAGTGTTTCCTTAAAACAAGAAAAAACAAGTTCCGAATTTTAAAGGTCAGAAATGTGTGGAAACCTGTGTGCGAGGGGAGGATACTTCCCTGGAAACACGACCTCTTGGATACGTTTTCTCTCGGGTTAATGATTTTAGACATTAGTGTGTCTAAAGCTGCCTAAGACTATTTCAGTCGCAGTATTCTGGATCATGTCAATAGAGCAGGTCTTTCTAGAAGATGCTGTTTCATTTGCTTTCATCCTCCACCACTGAAACGTTTCCGCATTAAGGGACTGGCCTCCTGCCTTCTTGCGGCAAAGGCCTCCCGACTCAGCCAAGAGGAGCCAGTCACCTCCCAGAGGGACCCTCCTCTCCCACGGTGGGGTCTAGATGTCCCCCAGTCTGGGAACCCATCTTGGCCGCCACCGTCTCCCCGCACTGCCCTGAGGAGGCGCTTCCTTTGGAAGTGGGCCTTGACCTCATTCATGCTTTTGGAGGGTCTTTTTTCCTTCCTGAAAGTTCATTTTTGTAACCTGTTGGTAAATGAAACGCAGCCTCCCTCCATGCAGAATGCGAGGAACGGTTACTTTTTTTTTTTCTTCTAATCAGAAACCCTAGAATTTTTCTGGCCATCATGCAGTGACTGACACAGCTTAGCCACTTTCACACAATTCTCTCCTGTTCTCTTCGTGTTTGTTTTGTCCTGAAGTAAGTCCTGTACTCGGCTTTCTGGGGCCCTGCGAGGCTCACAGGGGCCTTGCCCGCTCCCCTCGCCCCCCTCGCAGTGGGAGAAGAGTGGGGGTGCCTTCTCCCCTTCTCCCCAGCTGAGCTTGCCATCCACACGCCACCCACTTTTCCACACGGCCTCTGAACATCAGAGCCCCTCGCCCACCGCCTTGGATCCTGGCCCACAGGCAAGGCCCACCCGGGGGGTGGGGGGCAGGGGGTGACACAAAATAGAAAGAGGAGAAAAGCGAAAATGGGAGTCTGGCAGGCTTTCCAGAATCGGCCCACCGGGTTTGCGGGGAGCCCACGGGCAGGAGACGTGGGCCCGAGACCAGATGCTGTGGGCTCCCGCTGCCCGCAGGCTGTCCCCTCCCGACTCTCCCGGGAGCTAGTGGCGAGGTAACCATGGGGGATCTTCTGGCAAAGGCCTTTGGGCAGATGTTGCCCCCGTTTTATTCATTTATTCACTGATGTTACTGGCGGTGGCAGCAGCATGAGCCACGTTAGGTGGTTCAGCCGTTCACGTGAATTAACTCGTGTCAGGCTTACAAAAACCTTGTGAGATGAATATCACCGTTCTTCCCACTTTTTTTCTTTTTTCTTTTTCAGATGGGGAGACTCGGGGCACGTCAGGGATGCAGACAGAGGTCAGGGTCCTGGCAGCATCGCCCTGCAGCTTGACTAGCGAGCGCTTCACCGAGGGTCTCAAGAGGGCACAAAGTGGCCCGAGACCACACAAGCCAGGTTCAAATCCAGCCCTCACGCGGTGTTCCCGGGGTACCAGGAACTTACCCAGTGAGGCAGCCGGAGGGGACCCTCACCACCTGAAGGCTGTATTAGCCTGAAGGCCGGCCAGAAGCCGGACATGCTGCCCGAAAACAGTTTTCTGGGGGGTCTTTAAGAGATGCTTTCACTTTCTAGAAAATATACTTACACGTATTTTAAATATAAAAATAGAAATGTATAACACACACATACTCAGTACATGCACGTTAATGTTATCCTGAACCAACAACCGTTGTTTTTTTTTAATATTTTTTAATATTTATTTATTTTTGAGAGACAGAGAGAGACAGAGAATGAGCAGGGCACGGGGAGAGAGAGAGGGAGACACAGAATCTGAAGCAGGCTCCAGGCTCTGAGCTGTCAGCACAGAGCCGCATGCGGGGCTCGAACCCACAAACCATGAGATCATGACCTGAACTGAAGTCAGTTGCTTAACCGACTGAGCCACCCAGATGCCCCAACCGTTCTTTTATACCACCTCTTTATGCCAGATCTGCCTGGAGCCCTGTGGTGCACCCCCGGGGCTTTGATGTCGGATAAACTGGAGGGGTTCCCCACCCCTGCTTGGGTCCCTGTGACCCAGTATACACGGCCTTCATCACGGGTAAAGTGGCCTCGAGATGCAAAGTGCACCTCGTCACTGACAATGTTCAGCAACTCCTTTAAGGGGCTCTCAGCCTAGAAAAGGACCTGACAGCTAAGGCTTTCAATTTTATGGTGATTATGCAAGTCTACGGAGCATGAACGGTATCCATTTATACCCCAAATGAGAAAACATGGAAATTTTTTAAAAGCTACCAAATGTAATCTTTTCCTAAGACCTCATTGATATAATGAAGTAACTACTGGGGCGCCTGGGTGGCTCGGTCGGTGGAGCGTTCGACTTTGGCTCAGGTCATGATCTCGTGGTTCCTGAGTTTGAGCCCCGCGTCGGGCTCTCTGCTGTCAGTGCGGAGCCCGCTTTGGATCTTAAGTCGCTCTCTCTCTGCCCCAACCCCCCACTGGTGTGTGCCTTCTCTCTCTCTCTCTTTCTCTCTCTCTCTCTCTCTCTCTCAAAAATAAACATTCAGAAAAAAAAGAATAAAGTGACTACTAACTGGTCTTATCTTTCAAGACCTCTCTTTTATGATTTATCGCCTTAAACATTTCATTATTTTTTATCAACACAGCACATGTTTATTGCACACAGTTCAGGAAAAAAATCAAGATGAAAGAAGAAAATTTAAGAATTATCCATAAACATGTCAGGCAGTGATAAGTGTGAATATTTTGGTGGTGTTATTCATTCATTTTATGTGGACACACATACAAATATAAGTATAAATATAAAGAAATAACTATATGCAGATAAGGCATTGACACTGTAACATTTATTAAATAATCTCCTTTTTATAAAACTTTCATCAACGTATAACATCCTACAGAAAAGTGCACAAATCCAGTAACCTTTTTTATGCAATATATAACGAATATCTTAACATGTCGTTAAATCTTGTAGAGCATGCTTCACAACCTCAGTATTGCACTTTGTGAACCCCGGTGGTCCCCCCCTCCTGGGACTCTTGAGTTGCCTGAAGTCAAGCAACTTTCTGAAACGAATTTCAATCCTTAAGCAGGACTCTCATTTCAAGGTCCTGCACATTCTTGCAGGCCACGTATGGAAACTCGTGGGCCATGAACCACCTCTATCAGGATCCTGGGGCTATTGATAAAAATGCAGATTCTTGCCTTACTGAATAAGAATGTCAACGTTTGGGGACCAGGAATCTTCACTTAAAGTAAGCTCATCTATGGGACACCTGGGTGGCTCAGTTGGTTAAGCCTCCGACTTCGGCTCAGGTCACGATCTCGCGGTCTGTGGGTTCGAGCCCCGCGTCGGGCTCTGTGCTGACAGCTCAGAGCCCGGACCCTGCTTTGGATTCTGTGTCTCCCTCTCTCTCTGTCCCTCTCAAAAATAATTAAACATTAAAAAATAATAATAATAAAGTAAGCTCATCTAGGAAATTCTTATGAGCATTGAACTTTGAGAGCTCCTGGCCTTTCCTCATTTTAATGTGAACATCTCTTCTTGGGGAATCATTCCCTAGAATGATTGGGGAAGTAACTTCACTTGCTTTCATGTTAGTGACACCTAGATTGTAGGGTCTGCTTAGGGGAGGTTGTGTGAGGATAAGACGCCTTGGGTAGAGAAGCCAAGCTGTGTCACCTACCCACTGAGCACTGTTGGGCAAGCCACTTTCGCCTCTCAGAGCCTTAATTTTCTCATTGCAAAATGATGCTGCTGAAAATAATTATCTCACAGGGTTGCTACCAGGACCGTATGAGATAATGTCTGGGAAGCCTCTGCAAACCAAAACCTGCTCTAAAATGTTATTATTGTGATTATTACTATTATTATTGTCCACAACTCAACTTTTCCTCTTAGCCACGGGGGTCCTGGCTACTGGTTACTTCTGCACCTATAATGTCTAATATGGTAGCCACTAGCCACATGTGGCTTTTGAACATTTAAAATGTAGCTAGTCAGAATTTTAGTATAGG
This sequence comes from Acinonyx jubatus, assembly GCF_027475565.1. Lineage (NCBI taxonomy): Eukaryota > Metazoa > Chordata > Mammalia > Carnivora > Felidae > Acinonyx > Acinonyx jubatus. Next base: position 2,059,399 of record NC_069380.1, on the reverse strand, counting down.
GGCGTCTGGATGGCTCAGTCGGTTAAGCGTCTGACTTTGGCTCAGGTCATGATCTCACAGCTCATGAGTTCAAGCCCCACGTCGGGCTCTGTGCTGACAGCTCAGAGGCTGGAGCCCCCTTCAGATTCTGTCTCTGCCTCCCTCTGTCCTTCCCCTTCTGGCGCACTCTCTCTCTCTCAAATATAAAAAAACATTAAATTTTTTTTTAAATTTTATTGTAGAGGTGCTATAAAATACCCACCAAATTTTGAAGACTCAGTAAAAAATACAGAAAGTAAATCTCATTAATAAATTTTTAATATTTATGACATGTTAAAATAATAATTTGGGTTAAGTAAAATACTTATGAAAACTAATTTCCTTTTTTTCCTTTTCCTAATGTGGCTAACTAGAAAGTATTTCATTGCATATGTGACTTGCATTATATTTTTATTGGATAGTGCTATTCTAGAAACATTTTCAACAAAATGCTTGAATTAAAATTCCCAAGTTAAAAACAAGGATGTCGGCAATAAGAAAACAAATCATGCTATTTAGAAAGGGGCCAGAGACCTTAACAGACACTTCACCAAAGAAGATAGACAAATGGCAAATAAGCATACAGAAAGATGCTCCACATCACATGCCATCAGGGAAATGCAAATTAACACGACGATGAGATACCTCGCGCCTACTGGAATGGCCAAAATCCAGAACACTGAGCACACCAGATGCTGGTGAAGCAGCAACAGGCGTTCTCGTTCACCTGCTGGTGGGAATGCCCATGGTACCGTCACTCTGGGAGGTGGCTTGGCAGTTTCTCAAAAATTAAACACACTCCTATCATAAGGTCTAGCAATTGTGCTTCTTGGTGTTTGTCCAAAGGAGTGAAAACCTGTGTCTGCAGAAAAAGCTGCACAGAGATACGTCTAGCACTTTTACTTATAATTGCCCAAACTGTGAGGCGACCAAGATATCCCCCAGCAGGTGAATGGATAAGCAAACTGTGATACAGCCAGACTCAGAACATCATTCCGCAGAAAAAACAAACGAGCTATCAGACCATCAAAACCCATGGAGGAAATGAATATTACTAAATTAAAAAAAAACCAATCTGAAAAAAAAGAAAAGAAGAGAGTAATGTGAAAAGGCTACATACTGTTATTCCAGCCATACATCATTCTGGAAAAGGCAAAACCATGGAGACAGTAAGATGATCGGGGATTGGCAGGGGTTGTTGGAAGTGGGAGGGCTGCGCAGGGCGAGCCCAGGGGATTTTTGGGGCAGAGAAACTGTTCTGTGCAAGCCCATAGAACGTACGACACCAAGGGTGAACCGCAACGTAAGCCATGGCTTTGGGTGATTATGACGTGTCCGTGTAGATTTATCCATTGTAGCAAACGTGTCCTTCCGGTGGGGGGAGTTGATAGCGGGGAAAGCTGTGCCTATGAAGGGGGAGAGGCTTCATGGGAAATCTCTGCACCTTCCTCCCAATCTTAACTGTGAACCGAAAACTGCTTTCAAAAAATAAAGCCTTTAAGGGGCACCTGGGTGGCTCAGTCGGTTAAGAACCTGACTCTCGGTTTCGGCTCAGGTCACGATTTCACGGTTCGTGGGATCGAGCCTCATGGGATTCTCTTGGGATCTCTCTCTCCCTTTCTCTCTGCCCCTCCCCCCACACGCTCTCTCTAAATAAATGAATAAATAAATAAGCTTAAAAAAACAAATAAAGCGTTTAAAGAAAAGAAAAAGAAGCCTGTATTGGCCTGAAGGAAAAATTGGCCTAGGGTCATGTTATAATCGCGTGGGGAGTTCATCCAAATTTCACACACCCAGCACGGCTGGCCACTCACGGAATGGCCAGGAGGACCCTTGTCCTAAGAGTTTCTAGAAGGTGAAGGGAGGGAAAGAGCAGCAGTCTTCCTTGAGTCACTTGAAAGAAATCATGGGTCGTGGAGTAGAAAACGTTACTAAGGCCCAGGGATGGCAGGTGCAGATCATTACAGAAGCCAGGGTCCAGCACCTGTGTCCTCACAAGGGCAGGTGTGTCCACATCTGTAATTTACTTTAAAATACTTCGGTGCAGGGGCGCCTGGGTGGCTCAGTCGGTTGGGCGGCCGACTTCGGCTCAGGTCATGATCTTGCGGTCCGTGAGTTCGAGCCCCGTGTCGGGCTCTGTGCTGACCGCTCAGAGCCTGGAGCCTGTTTCAGATTCTGTGTCTCCCTCTCTCTGACCCTCCCCTGTTCATGCTCTGTCTCAAAAATAAGTAAACGTTAAAAAAAGTTTTTTTTTTTAATAAAAAAAAAAAAATACTTCGGTGCAATCATGTGTGCTGATCAGCCCCCAATTGAATTTTAAGACTCTCCGGCCAACAGCTTTACTGTCAGCAGTAAAACGCTGCTCGGCAATAAAAGGAATTACTAATAACGTGGTTGAATCTCCAATGTAGTATGCTAAGTGAAAGCCAGACAGAAAAGGTCTCATGCTTTGTGATTCTGTTGCCATGACATTCCGGAAAAGGCGAAACTATCAGAGTGGAAAACTGATCAGCGCTTGCCAAGGGTTGGAGGTGTTTCCTACAAGGGGCTTGAACATTTTATACAGGAAAACATTTTGTATAGGAGCTTGAAGAAACATTTTATATCAGAGAAAATGTTCTGTATCTTGATCGTGGTGCCTAACTATAGATATCTGCCAAACTCATAGAACTACATACTATTAAGAGTGAATTTTACCATATGTAAATTATATTTCAATAAACTTGAGGAAGAAGGAGACCGCACAGTCCAAATTTCACCATATGTAAATGTTACTTGAAAAAAAAAATCCATGACGGGGAGCCCGGCTGCCTCACTTGGTGGAGCATGCAACTCTTGATCTCAAGGTTGTGAGTTCAAGCCCCACATTGGAGATTCCTTTGACGTTTATTTATTTTTGAGACAGAGACAGAGCATGAATGGGGGAGGGTCAGAGAGAGGGAGACACAGAATCCGAAACAGGCTCCAGGCTCCGAGCGGTCAGCACAGAGCCCGACGCAGGGCTCGAACTCACGGACCACGAGATCATGACCTGAGCCGAAGTCGGCCGCTTAACCGACTGAGCCACCCAGGCGCCCCTGGAGATTCCTTTGAAAAAACTCCATGTGCAAGTACTGGAGTCTAGTTGATGTGCATGTTCAAGAATTTAGGGATAATGTACTGATGCCTGCAACTTACTTTGAAATGGATCAGAAAATTGGACGGATGGATGGACTGGTAAGTGGATAGACGTGTGGCCACAAATATCTCGGCGTGTTCACAGTAGAACCAGGGTCTGTAGTTCTCAAAGTGACGTGCAGGAACTGGCATCATCAGCATCGCCTAGAAACTTGTTAGAAGGTGCACGTTTTTAGGCCAGACCCACCGAATCAGAAACTATGGGAGTGAGGCCCAGCCATGTGTGTTTTAACAAGTCTTCGAGGTGATTCTGCTGTATCCTCAAATGTGAGAATTATTGACATAGATAGGGATCACTGTACAATTCCTTCAGTTTTTCTGTAAGTTTAAAATCTTTCGTAATAGAAGGTTGAGACAGAGAGAGGAATGGAAGTCCAGGAGTGGTCAGTAGCATTACACGGGTGGCTTTCACAGGTGGCTACTGCCAGTCCCCCTGCACCTATGTCTCCATCAGCAGCCCAGGCCTTTCTGAGAAGCATACCGGCTATCAAAAATGGGTTTTTATTGGTAAGACAGTATCTTGTTTTTTAGAATGATAAATGCCAATAATGGGCTCCCATGGGTGACCTTAAGGCTAATCAAGTAGGTGTTGGTTAAAACAGTTTGGACTTTCTCTACCCTCGTAAGAGCAAGTTATAAGAATTCGGAGGCCTGCAGCCTGCACCCTTAAGGTCGGGCCTGGGGTCTGATGGCCTTTTAGTTGGGGGTCCAGCTTTTGCACCTCAGGAACGCTGCGTCTGCCATGTTGAGGGTTTGGGCAGAGCAACTGAAGGACCGAGAGTTGGAACTTCTTGGATCTTCCAGAACCGGTTGTGTGAACTGTCTTCTGCTCGCTTTGCTAATAAACGTCTGTCTAATAAATACCTGTTTGTATCTGATTTTGGTCGGAGATTTGCTTTCATTATAACCCAATGGTGAGATGTGGGAGGGTACGTAACCCTGACCACTTCAAAACTCTCTGTCAGCTATCATCACCCATGAAAATGAACCGAGAAGTTGCGTGGGATCAAATGAACTCCGGTCAGTTATAACACCTAGGGGAAGGATTATTTGGTATCCACGTGGTTCAGGAACATTCACATAGTCGCCTTACCTGAGGTTTAGCTGTTTACCATCAGTACTTTAAAATTTCCTTTTTAAGTATTCATTGCAGAAAAGTACACCTTCTAGACTTTCTTTGGTTCCTGGTTAGGTTCATTAACAGGAAATGTGATGTATATTGGGATGTATATTGCTATCACGGCTAACATTGAATGCTGTGTTAAGCCTTTGAAGGCTTCATATGGGGGATGCTTTCTGTAGGCGATACTAATCCAGCGTTCTTAACCTGAGGTACAGAGATCCCAAAAAGTCTGTGGATAGAGCTAAGGGGTTTGTGAACCCAGATAAGGACAAGTTACATCTTTATTTTCTCTTCTAACTGAAATTTAGCATTTCCTTCCTTTATGAATGTAGACAACATCCTCAGTAGTATGAGCAGAACCTGTGACTTTGTCTCCAGTAGAAATACTAGAATCTTCCTATCACATGGCAATTGTAGTTATTCTTGAAATACCACTTATGGTCATTACTACTTTTTAACGATGGAAGTTGTTAGATCCGATCTTAACGCATGAGTGAAGAAACACACATATGACTAAGTCATCAGACTTTTAAACTATTTGATACTTGTATTTCGGCAAAATTGGTTTCCTTTGTCATTATGTGTATTTTATTTTACACATTAGAAAATTGCTGAGAAGGGGTCCTCAGGCTTCCCCAGATGGTTAAAGAGGTTCATCCCCCACCCACCCCCCTCCCCCACCCACCTCCCCTCCCCCCTCCCCCGGCAAAAAAGAGAGAGATTCAAAAACCCTGTTTAGCCAGACTGAGAGATGGCTGTTCCACTGAGACTTATTTCTGAAACATGCAAGCATTGGAACGTCCCCCAACCCCGGGCCCTGCCAGCCAGATTCAACAATTACTCAGAATTCCAGGGAGCTGGAAGGAGGATAGCAAAGTGCAGGCTGATGGAAAACAACACTTGCCTAAGAAACCAGACCAGCAGAGGAGGCACCCGCCTCAGTTCTTTTCTGTTCCTTCCTTCCATGGTCCTCCCATCTGGGCCTGGTGATTTGCTAGTGATCCGTTGTTACGGTGACAGCCTTTGCTATTAAAAATAATAATCTTCAAATTCCTCGCTTTTGGTGTGAGCTTCGGTATTTTCAGAGGCACCAAAACAAAAGTGGATTTATTGCAAATGTATTGCACAGTTTTCAGTGAAGCTCAACCTTGGCCCACCGTACAGAAACTTGTGATGAACGGCTTCTGCTCTGCCGGCTGTAAAACTCAACTAGAAGCTGTTCCAAGCTCAGGATGAACACAGTGTTTTTAATAAAAAAAAGAGGAGGAGGGGGAGGGGGAGAGGAGGAGAGAAAGGTCCCTGTTCACTTCATTAAAGTCACTTGGAATGAAAGGTGCCTGCTGATTGACACCCTCTGGTTAGTGTTAATGGCGATGAAATTGTCCACTTAGTAAATTCTAAAAATGAATTTAGATACGGATGTGAAACCCGGTTTAGCCACTTACTGTGAGAGTTTGGACCAGTTAAAGCCTCCGAGCCTCCTTCTCCTCCCTGCGGAATGGAGTTGGTCAGAGTAGCTGACCGTAGAGTTACTCTGAGGATCCGACGAGAAACATACCGGGAGCAATTTACCTGGAGCTTGACATGGTAAGCGCCAATTCTCAACCCTGGGCCCCACGCCGGCTGCAGGGAGTGATCACGGGAGGTGGGGGAGGGGTGTCTATTGTGGTAAAATACAGATGACCTAACCTTGACCAGCTCACGACTTTTAGAGGCGCAGTTCAGCAGCATTGAGAACATTGACAATGTACCACAATCACTGCCCATCGCCGGAACTTTTTCACCTGCCCGAACAGAGACTCTGCCCCCGTGCAACAATAATGCTCACCTGAGGAGTTTCCACATAATGTCTGGGCTACACCCCAGACCCACTGAAGCAGGGCCCCTGGGGGCAAGGCCCCACAGCAGTGTCTCTAAAACTCACAGCCATGATGTTGACCATTGAACACAGAAGGTCCCACTCGAGTGGCTTTCCAGCTTCCCAACCTTCTTCGGCCACCTCAACTCCCCGAACATAGTAAGAGGGCAGAGGATGAAGAGGTCGCCAGGCTCTGGGAGCTGGACGTGGCTGCCCCCGCCCCCCCCCCCCTCCCCTGCCCAGCCGAACCCTCGGCTCCTTTGGCACACCCTTTTCGGTTTTTCCAAACAGGAGTTTATTGCTGTTGTTCTCTGATCACAGAAGCAACATCTGCTCCCGAGAGAAAAGTCAGAAAACACAGGTGATCAAAGAAGACAATTGCAGTTTCCATCTTAAAACCAATCCTGTTGTACTCCCTGATTCCTTAAGCAGTCTGAGCTCTTTCTGCCAGCTGGCTGCCATTGCCCGTATGTCCTGAGCCTACACTGGATTTTAGTAAAGAGTGTCCTGTATAACTTTTAGTCCATGTTCACGATTTCTTGGAACGATTTTTGTAGAGGCGGAAGATTTCTTCCCGGCCTCATTGATGTCACCCACTGCACCTTGCTTTCCTGACTTTCATATTTAGTTTGAGGGGGAAGCAAACTTAATTCAGCAACATCAGTGCAGTGTCCGTGGACGTACATGGTGAAAGGGACTGTTGACTTGAATCATTTTGCTGTTTAGCTGTTTTAGCGAAGATTGATTGGCTAAGATGCTTTTTATAATCAATGTACTTTATTACATAGGGCAGGTAGAAATCAGCGATGATCATGGATCCTGAAGGAGCTTTACGAACTGTAGGGACACCCCTGTTCAGGAGTGGTCCGACGTGGGGGGAAGTTGTCATCATTCAGGAAAACCGAGGCTCTGACTCCTCTTCTTGTAATGCAGGCTCAGGAAATGGAAGCAGGGCTCCTGGGCCTCAGAATACCTGCCCACACTTCCCATCAGCAGAAGAGCTATTTGAGCCAACAAACTTCAGTTTTAAAATGCAATGACCTCCTTCCATATACTAACAATGAAGCAGCAGAAAGGGAAATTAAGAAAACAATCCCATTTACAACTGCACCAAAAATACTAACGTACCTAAGAATAAACCTAACCAAGGAGGTGAAAGACCTGTCCTCTCAAAACTATAACATGCGGGTGAAAGAAATTCAAGATGACACGAACAAATGGAAAGATATTCCATGCTCACGGATCAGGAGACCAAGTATGGATCTGTATATGTTCACACCACCCAAAGCCATGTATAGATTTAGCACAATCTCTGTCAAAGTACCAACAGCATTTCACACAGAACTAGAACAAATAATACTAAAATTTGTATGGAACCACAAAAGACCCCGAACTGCAAAGCAACCTTGAAAAAGAAAAACAAAATCGGAGGTGTCACAATCCCAGATTTCAAGATACACTACAAAGCTGCGGTAATGAAAACGGTACGGTACGTCCACAGAAATAGACACATAGATCAATGGAACAGAAGAGAGAGCCAGAAATAAGCCCACAATTATATGGTCAATTAATCAGTGGCGAAAAGACACTCTCCTCAACAAACGGTGTTGGGAGAACTGGACAGCAACACGTAAGAGAAGGAAACTGGGCCACTTTCTTACACTCTACGCCAAAAGAAACTCAAAAATGGATTAAAGACCTAAACGTGAGAACTAAAACCATAAAAATCCTAGAAGAGAGCACAGGCAGTAATTTCTCTGACATCAGCTGTAGCAACATTTTTCTAGATATGTCTCCTAAGGCAAAGGAAGCAAAAGCAAAAGTAAAATATTGAGACTACATCAAAATGAAAAGCTTCTGCACAGTAAAGGAAATGACCAGAAAAACTGAAAGACAATCTACTGAATGGAAGAAGATGTTTGCAAATGACATATCCAATAAAGGGTAAGTATCCAAAATATATAAAGAACTGAGCACCAAAAAACCAAATAATCCAATTAAAAATGGACAGAAGACATGAAAATTTTCCCAAAGAGGACATCCAGATGGCTAACAGACGCATGAAAAGATGCTCAACATCCCTCATCATCAGGGAAATGCACATCTAAACCACAATTAGATATTATCTCGTACGTGTCAGAATGGCTACAGTAGAAAACACAAGAAACAACAAGTGTGGTGAGGATGTGGAGAAAAAGGAACCCTCCTGGGTTATTGGTGAGAACACAAACCGGTGCGGCCATTTTGGAAGATGATATGGAGCGTCCTCAAAAAATTAAAAATAGAATTACCATATGATCCTGTGATTCCACTACTGCATATTTACCCAAAGAAAATGAAAACACTGATTTGAAAGGGCTTATGCACGCCTATGTTTATTGTGGCATTGTCTGCAGTAGCCAACTTATGACGGCAGGCCAGGTGTCCACTGACAGACGAATGGATAAAGAAGATACACGATGGAATATTGCTCGGCTGTGAAAAAGAATGAACTCTTGCCATTTGCAACAACATGGATGGATCTAGAGGGAATTATGCTAATAATGCAGTGGGAGACAGAAGAATGCCACGTGATCTCACTCATAAGCGGGATTTAAGAAACAAAATAAACAAGAGACAAACCCCAAAGCTATAGAGAACAAAGAGATGGTGGCCAGAGGGGAGGTGGGTGGGAGGGATGAGTGAAACAAGTGAAGGGGTTAAGAGCACACTTATCATGATCACCGAGTAACGTTTGGAATTGTTGAACCACTCTACCATATTCCTGAAACTAATCTAACACTGTCTGTGAACTATACTGGAATTAAAAAAAAAAAAAAGGGGGCCCTCCTACCAATGACCTCACAGGATCCTCGCCTCAAATTCCCGTGGTACCAAACAGCTCTTCCTAATGCCACGGTCAGCCTCACTACGGGGCTGGGGGTTCCAACGAGACCGGAAGCACTGTGGGGGCCCCCACCTCACACCGGCCTTGAAGGGACTGAAGGCAGCTTAGGGACACTTGCCAGCAAAGACCACATCAGCCTCAGTTTCTTTGTCTGCAAAATGGGGTGATGTGAGAGGGCCTATGTGAAGACTGAAGGGAGATAGTGTTTGTCAAGCCCTTCGCACGGTGACGGGCTCATCGCGGGCACAGAGTAACAGGTGGCTGCTACTGTTGATATTGTCACCACCATTGTCGTCATCTACGCCACCTCCTTTGGCACGGGTGTGGCGGGTCGCCGATGCCAGTGTGGACCGATTTCTCCCCAGAAAAAGAGAGATAAGTGTGAGAACTTTCATCTCTATAATTCTATGGTGTTCGTGGACACCACTAGCCAACAGCCACTGCTAACACGACCCCCTTTAATTAGTCCAGACAAGCATGTCATTAGATAAAACATAAGCGATCTTGTTAAGGGTAAGTGACGTGGGCTGAAGCTGGAGAAACTACTGAGGTTTGTGTATTTTCAACTGTGGTCCTTAGACCTCCCTTACGAGAACCACCAAGACTTGTTTAAAAGGAACTTTCCTGAATGTGCAAGGTGAACTTGGAACATCAGGAAAGCAAAGAAGCTATTCAGAAGGACTCAGGAGGCAATGTGCATCAGCACGCACTGGTCGAAATAGAGCAGTGTGAGAATAAACATGTCGATGGGGCAAAATACATCCTGATACTTTCAAACAATACCAAAACCAAAGCGAACACTCATGGGTAACTTTCACAGAATGCTAGAGAAACAACTTACTCCTCTGGAAACCGATAAAACAAAGGGAAAAAAGTCAAACATTTATTCTCCCTCTTCTATTAGAACTGAACCTCAGGAGAACCAAATAGTTCTCAAGGACATTTCTTTTTTTTAATGTTTGTTTAGTTTTGAGAGAGAGACAGAGTGCGATCAGGGGAGGGACAGAGAGAAGGGGAGACACAAAATCTGAAGCAGGCTCCAGGCTCCAAACTGTCAGCACAGAGCCAGACGTGGGGCTCGAACTCATGAATGGCCAGATCATGACCTGAGCCAAAATTGGACGCTTAACTGACTGAGCCAGCCAGGAGCCCCTCAGGGAAGTTTCTTTTTATAAAAGAATTCCAACTGATCGATGAAGGTGGAATGATGGAATATTGCCACAGTGCAACCCCCTAATGCAGTAATGGATTAGGTACCCAGCATCAACATCTCCTAACACAATGCAAGAGAAACAACCATACTAGGTTGATACTAGGTGCCTGACTATGGGGGTATATTACATCCACCTTGCCAAAAAATCGAATCTGGATCTGATCAAGCAGCTTGGTCCCACCACCCATTCACATGATATAAAAGGGGCATCGGAACATGTTAAATGGTGCCAGGGATGCAAGCAGCCAAATCTAGACGGCAGGAGCTCTTTGGGACGTGTAGTCTGGTTTCTTCAGTGAATATACTGCGAGGGGGGAGAGAAGGAAAAAGAAAAACAGCAGGGAGCAAAACTATAGATTAAAAGGGACTGAGGCCTATTGGCCCTACTGGATTGTATAGACTTTACTGGAATCCTGGTTCGACCAGAGGGCAAAAACCATATTTTTAAAGAGAAAATTTGAAATTTGAACAATGCTTCTATTTGGTGATTTTAAGGGATTAATGTTAACTTCTTAGGTGGGAAAATCATATCATGGTTATGTTTTCTTTTAATTGAGGTATAATTCACACATAACAAAATTCACCATTTTATAGGGTATAATAATTCAGGGCCGTAGCATTTCACAAGGTCGTGCAAACATCACCACTATCGAATTCCAGAGTGCTTTCGTCAACCCAGAAAGAAACCCCATACTCATTAGGCTGTCACTCCCCCTTCCCTTCTTCCTCTTGTGTCCTGACAACCACTAATCTACTGTCTCTATGGTTGGCCTCTTATGGACATTTCATAATGTTCACGTATACAATCACATATACGGACTTTGGAGACTGGCTTATTTCACCCGTAGGCTTTGGAGGCTTATCCACATAGTAATACGTATCAGTACTCATTCATTCCTTTTTATGGTCAAGTAACATTCCATTGACTGGATGATCACATATGGTTTATCCATTCCCAAGTTGATGGACATTTGGCTTGTTTCCACTTTTTGGCTATTATGAATACTGCTGCTATGAACATTTGTGTACAAGTTTTCGTATCAACATTGCTTCCACTCCTCTAGGTAGATATCTGGGGGCGGCGGGGGGGGGGTTGCTGGGCCATGGTGACTCAAGGTTTCATGCTTCATAGAACTGTCAAACTGCTTTCCACAGTGACTGTACCGTCTTCGTTTTCACCAACAATGGACGAGGACTCCAATTTCTCCATATCCTAACCAACGCTTATATGTCTTTTCTTATTATGGTCCTCCTAGTAACTGGGAATTAATATCTCATTATGATTTTGATTTACATTTCCCTAATGACTAAGGATGTCGAGCATCTTTTCATGCGCTTCCTGGCTATTTGTATATATTTTGGGGAGACATGTCTCTTTGGATCCCTTGGTTGTGTTTTATTTGTCTCTTTATTGTTGAGTTATAAGAGTTTTTTTAATGTATTCTAGATATATTATTAGATATATAATCCTTTCAGTAGATTTTTCTTTATTAAGAGAAACTTCTTTTTTTTATGTTTATTTATTTTTGAGAGACAGCACACTAGTGGGGGAGGGACAGAGAGAGAGGGAGACAGAGAATCTGAAGAAGGTTCCATGCTGAGAGCAGAGAGCCCAATGTGGGGCTCAAACCCACGAACTGTGAGATCATGACTTGAGCTGAAGTTGGATGCTCAACTGACTGAGCCACCCAGGTGCCCCAATCCTTTTAGTAGGTATATGATTTATGAATATTTTCTTTCATTCTGTGAGTTGTCTTTTCACTTTCTTGGTACTATTCTTTGATATACAAAAGCTTTTAATTTTGATAAAGTCCAATTTATCTATTCTTTCCTTTTGCTGGTTGTGCTTTTGGTGTCGTATCTAGGAAAGGTTACCAAATCCAAGGTGATGAAGCTTTACACCTATGTTTTCTTCTTAGAGTTTTATCATTTTAACTTTTACATTTAGGTCTTTGATCCATTTTGAGTTAATTTTTGTGAACGTGTGAGGTAGGGATTTGCCTGTGGCTATCCAGTTGTCCCAGCACAATTAGTTGAAAAGACTATTTTTGTCTATTGAATTACCTGAACTCCCTTACCAAAAATCAATTGACCATAAAAGTATGGGTTTGTTTCTGGAATTTTATTTTATTTATTTTATTTTATTTTGTGTGTGTGTGTCTGATATATAATTCATGTGTATTTCCTTTCTCTGTTGTGGAAATGATCCTAGTTATTTACAGTTTATGTAAGGAAGAAGTAAGATATTTTTAATTTTTTTAATGTTTGTTTTTGAGAGAGAAAGACATGGAGTGTGAGCGGGGGAGGGGCAGAGAGAGAGGGAGACACAGAATCCAGAGTAGGCCAGGCTCTGAGCCATCAGCACAGAGCCAGACGTGGGGCTTGAACTCATGAACTGTGAGATCATGACCTGAGCCGAGGTCAGACACTTAACCACCCAGGTGCCCCTATTTTATTTTATTTTATTTTATTTTATTTTATTTTATTAAGGGACTAGTAATGATTTTTTAAATTATTTTTATTATTATTATTTTTTAATGTTTATTTTTGAGAAAGAGAGAGAGAGAGAGAGAGATGGAGTGTGAGTGGGGGAGGGGCAGAGAGAGAGAGACACACAGAATTCGAAGCAGGTTCCAGGCTCCAAGCTCCAAGCTGTCAGCACAGAGCCCGATGCAGGGTTTAAACTCACAAACTGCGAAATCATGACCTGAGCCGAAGTCACATGTTCAACCAACTGAGCCACTCAGGTGCACCTGTTTCTGGAATTTTAAATCAGTTCTATTGATTCACATGGCTATGTTTATGTCAGTATCATACTTCCTTGATTACTGTAGCTTTGTGGTAGGTTTTGAAATTGGGAAGTGTTGAGTCCTCCAACTTTTTTTTTTCTTTTCAAGATTTTTTTCAAAGTTTATTTTTGAGAGAGAGAGAGAGAGCAGGAGAGGGGCAGAGAGAGAGAAAATCCCAAGGAGGCTTCATGCTGTCGGCACAGAACCCCACACAGGGCATGATCCCACGAACCGGGAGATCATAATCTGAGCCAAAATCAAGAGTCGGATGCTTACCCGACTGAGCCATCCAGGCACCCCCAAGATTTTTTATTTAGGTAGGACCCACACTCAGTGCAGAGCCCAATGCAGGGCTTGAATGCATGACCCTGAGATCAAGACTTAAACCGAGGTTGGACACTTAACCAACTGAGCCACCCAGGCACCCCCAAGAGATTGTTTTATCTATTCTAGTCCATTGAAATTTAGGGTTAGCTTGTCCATATCCGTGAAAAAGACATTTGGAATTTTGATCAGTATTATATTAAATCTGTAGTCAGTTTTAACAGTATGAAATTGTCCAATCCATGAACACGGACATATTTCCATTTATTTAGGTCTTCTTTCATTTCTTTCACCAATATTTTGTAGTTTTCAGTATAAAAGGCTTGTGCTTCTTGGTTAAATTTATTCCTAAATATTTTCTTCTTTTTGATTTCTATCATAGATTTTTTAAATTTCATTCTCAGATTGTTCATTGCTAGTGTACAGAAATAAAATTGATTTTTTTATATTTCTCTTGTACCCTTTTACTTTGCTGAACTAATTTATTAGGTCTAATAGTTTTATTCATATGTATTTTTGGGTGTATATATATATGTATAAATATATATATTTATTCATGATCATGTCATCTGTACATGGAGATAATTTTATTTCTCCTTTCTAATTCAGATGCCTTTTACGGTTTTTCTAAAAAGTGTCCTTATCTTTTAAAGGTATTGAAAAATTTACAGAAAAATGATGTCTGAGATTTGCTTCAGAATAATATGGGGGAGGATACAAGAAGATAAACAAGATATGCCATGTGTTGAAGCTGAGTGATGGGTACATGGGGGCTCATTATACTAATCCCTTTATTGTTGTAAATACTTAAAAATTTTCGGTTTTAAAAACCAAAATGAACATGCCTAGAGTTGTCACTTTGGACTGACTTTTGGACTCAGAATCTCTGGGGTAAGCGAGTAAGAAGTCCACTTTTTTAACAAATTCCCCAGGCTATCCCTATAGACAATATTGGTTGAGGGTTTCCAGCCTAGTCTGTGAATTACAAATGAACCTGACCCCAGAAACCCTCCAGGTTTCCGCCACCTTGGTGCTTTGCCAAACTCAGGTCTGTGTTCGAGAAGCTATGATGAAGGATGCGCCTTGACTTTCACGAAAACCTGTGATTTTGCAGGTCGTTTATACGTTGACTTGGTGAATATTTTGGTTGCTTCCCACTCAGGCCACTTCCTCAAAAAGAAGGTCTGTGAGGCCAAGCATACATGATCGAACCCAAGTTTTTACATTAATATTCCACTTGTTTATACATTTTCGTCTTATCACTACCAAGTGCCAGAAGTTTAAGAATAAACGGTCTTCAAACCAAGTGTCAGTTAACTGTGTAGAGTCACACAAGCCAATTTTTACATGAGAATAATTTAGCAGTTCAGTAGAAGTAGATAGTCTTATTTTTTTAATAAAATAAGAAAATATATTTAATTCTGCCTTCTAGATTTTGAAGGTGAAATGATAGCTCTCTGAGCCTAATTCCTGGGCACCGTTTAAAAACGGGGGCGCCGGGGTGGCTCAGTCGGTTAAGCATCTGACTCTGATTTCGGCTCCAGTCACGATCTCACAGATCGTGAGTTCAAGCCCCACATCAGGCTCTGTGCTGGTGGTGTGGAGCCTGCTTGAGATTCTCTCTCTCCCTCTTTCTCTCTGCCCTTCCCTCACTCGTTCTCTCTCAAAATAAATAAACTTAAAAATAATTATGTTTCCCAGCCCACAGACCCGTGTTTAGACCACACAATTTGCCCCCCGCCCCCAGAGCTGTCCCTTCTCTACTTCATTGCTGCACTCGTCTGAACTTTGGATTCCAACTGAGCCCTGGATTTCGGCTTGACACCCTGGGAGCACTCTAGCCCTTGCTTTGTTAGTATATTACGTTGAACTTCTTACTGTTCTGTTGCTCCATGAAAAACATGCCAGTCATTATTCCTCTTGTCTGTGGGGCTCCCTCCATCCGTCTTTCCTGTTCCTTCTCTTCGCGGTTCCTGGCACAAAAGTGCTCAATGGATGCTATTGGCTGACATCCAGTCCTATCTAACCTTACTGAGTAGCATACCTCCAGAAACTCAGCACTACACTATTATGGTGTCCTGGGCATTTGAAAGAATATTGGAACGTTCACTGCCCTGATTTGTGGCTCGCATTCAGCAGCGGAGCAATGAAGGCAGCCGTAACTATGAAATTCATTTGCAGCTGAGCAGACGAGTACTTGCTTTTTGCACAAATGAAACCCCAGTCTTGCCAGCTGTGCTTGTTTCGTGGAACTTGCGTGTAATGACTGCATCACCAACTAACGCCCAGCACCGCCGGGGAATTTTCAGGGCTGAGCCCCTCGTGTACTGACGTTTGTCCTCTGTCAGCCCATTTGGTGTTTGTGATAATGCCCACTAGATAGGAGAACGATTTCCTGCAAGTGAGAGAGCAAATTCCTCCGAGCATTCCTCATGGTGTCAGGAATTGCTTCTCTCAAGGAAGGAATTGAAATCATTTGACCATCTCTCTGTACCCATAGTCTCAATTTCCTGACATTCAGAGAGTTTTTCAGTGACACATTCTGTTGGGCGTGTGAACTGACCCAACAGGGTGTTGCCTCACAGAACAGGCAGTGGGGAGCAGCCTGTCTGACCTCTTGTTTCCAGCTGAGATGGGGGCCATTGTGTGTGTGTGTGTGTGTGTGTGTGTGTGCATGCTTATTAAAGGGTCGGGGTTGATTTTGATCAATTCAGGTAATTTTGTGATGAACGTAAAAACAAACCTTCAAAAAAGGTGAAATGGTGACGTAAGACTTTGGGATATCAACAAGTTTAAAGTCATCTTCTTTATGTTTCCAGTCTAACCTGTAAATCTTGCTTCTTCTCTCTGAATAGCAGCACTAAAGGAAAACTAGGGTTATCCACGCATCAGAACCCCGAGTTTCAGAGATCCACCCTAACACATTGCTCTACTCTTGCCAAATAAAATACTTGTCAGGCCTTAAAATGGCTTAGAATTAATTCCACAGCTGGCATTTATGATGTTCGACTTGTGGCATTCCTTCCTAAGGTTAGGGAAATTCCATTCAAAGTCCCCAAATTCTTTTAGTTTTTTTTTTTTCAGCATGTACAGCATGTAGAGTTTAATATGGCTAAATAGTTTTATATAAAAAAAAATTTAGTATCTACAGGATGTTGATCACAACTGTGCCTTACTTAAAAATCATAAATGCCTTTTTTAGATGTTCTGTTCACGATTCCTAAGAAAGCACAGCTATGGGCTATAATTGGTAGCATATGGTGCTATTACCTTCTGTAGAAATGCATTTCCCTCCCTAAATTTGATGTTAATAATTTGATTCATTAGGCTGAAGACTCACAGAAAGATTATTGACTTTATCCTCCCTTCCAGGATGTTCTTTTTACTCTTTTGAAATTTGGTAAGCTCTCGCTCTTCAAAAACTTTCCTTGAATCGAAAATTTACTTCTTCGACAACCACCTTGCATCTGCCGGGGGCTCCGCATACGTTGTGTCGTTTGGTCTTCCGATACCGTGAGACAGAAATGAATCCCTGCTTTATAAATAAGAAAACCAAGGCTCTGAAGAGTTTTGAAGAAATTGGTCAAGATCTCACAAATAACCAGATATGTTGGCTCCACAGACAACACACTCCGCTGCCTCCTAGAGCAGAGGTTATACGTGTGCAATCCAGGTTCGGGAAAGACTCCGTGGAGGAGGATGGGGAGCTCTTTTAAATCAGGGTGATGGAAGCTTTCAAAGCAACGGGTAGAGAAAAGCACTAAGGATCAGAACCATTTGGAAAACAGACACACGACACAATTACCCGAAATCGTTCTACAATATTCATGCCTCACCTCTTCTGTGCCAGCCGTGTTCTAGGTGCTAAGGACCAACAAAGACCGACACAATCCCCATCGTGGCTCAGTTGACAGTGGCAGGGTAAGGTCTCTCCTTCCTCCCCGCCTCTATTCATTCATAGCTTTCTCTTCCCGGAATCTCAAAAGCACATCCAGGGGGCAAGACTCAGAGAGAAGTCTGGGGGCAGGTTCTGGCTGGTGGAGCATCTCAGAGCTGCACTCGGGCATCGGTTCCCCAGAGTCTGTCTGGGTCCAGCCTGGGTCCCATCGCAGACCGGAGGGGAGATGCTAACAGGCCGGCAGAGGTGCAGGGGGGGCTGTTGGGAAACAACCCACTTACATCCGAACCACATCCTGGTCTTGTGGCCTCGGTCTTCACTTCCAGTCTTCTCATACACCTGCACCTGCCTGCCGTGCTCCTCTTACACAGGCAGGAACCAGCCTGGAGGAGAGCTCTTGACGGGCGAGGAGGGCTCCACACGTGCCAGGGTGCAGGGGGTGGGGAGGGGGAGAGGCCAAGGGAACAAAGGAGCTCCGAGGCTGGGTGCCCAGGGCCTGCAGGAGAGACAAAAGGTGGGGCACACGCGGTGTGGCTTAGACCCCGAGGTGGACAGGGGGCTGTGGGATTTAATGGATGCGAGGCCCCACCTTTCTCCCCACGGGCCCCACTGGACTCGGCGCATCAGCCTTGTAAGTGGGAGCCATGAACTAGTAAATCGGCCTGCATTTGGTTTCCAGATGTGTGTTGTTTCACCAGCATCGTCTTCACAAAAATTGACTGCGAACGTTTAGGCGAGGCACGCCACCCTCCCCCACCCCCCCATAAGGCCCCGGTGTTCGTTCTTTCTTATGGGGGTCCAAGCACAGGGTCATTTTACTCACCTTGTTGGTTTGCGGAGGCGTTTGCCTATCCCGGACTCTGTGGCGATCTCTGGGGGAGGTACCAGGAAAGCAGGAGTCGTTGATCCCCCTCCCTGTCAACCCCCGTGTAACCCAATGCCAAGTTGTGTCAGTCTTGCCTCCTCAACAGCCCCATCAGCCAACCAATTTTTCATGCCCACTGCTGCGGCTCTAGGGTGAGGGTTGGCAACCTTTTCCTGAAATAAGCCAGAGAGCAAATATTTAGGCTTTACAAGCCATATGGTGTCCATCATAACTACTCAAGTCTAGCGTAGGGCAAAAGCAGCTACAGGTGGCACATGATTGCATGAGTGTGGTCGCGTCCCAATAAAGCTTTATTCGTGGACACTGACATATGGATTCATGAAATATTCATGAATCATGAAATATTATTCTTTTTCTGGCTTTCCCCCTATTTAAAAATATAAACACCACTTAGCTCAGGGGCCACATAAAAACAGGCAGTGGCTTAACAGACACATGAAAAGATGCTCACCGTCACTCCTCATCAGGGAAATACAAATCAAAGCCACACTGAGATATCACCTCACACCGGTCAGAGCGGCTAAAATGGACAAGTCAGGAAACGACAGATGCTGGCGAGGAGGTGGAGAAACGGGAACCTTCTTGCACTGTTGGTGGGAATGCAAACTGGTGCAGCTGCTCTGGAAAACAGTGTGGAGGTTCCTCAAAAAATTACAAATAGATTTACCCTATGACCCAGCAATAGCACTGCTGGGAATTGACCCAAGGGATACAGGAGTGCTATGCATAGGGGCACTTGTTCCCCAATGTTTATAGCAACACTTTCACCAATAGCCAAATTATGGAGAGAGCCTAAATGTCCATCAACTGGTGAATGGATAAAGAAGACGTGGTTTACATATACAATGGAATACTACTTGGCAATGAAAAAGAATGAAGCCTGGCCATTTGCAGCAACGTGGATGGAACGGGAGGGTATTATGCAAAGTGAAATAAGTCAGAGGACAGATATCATATGTTTTCACTCATATGTGGATCTTGAGAAACTTAACAGAAGGCCATGGGGGAGGGGAAGGGGAAAAAAAAGTTACAAACAGAGAGGGAGGGAGGCCGACCACAAGAGACTCTTGAATACAGAGAACAAACTAAGGGTGGATGGGGGGTGGGGGAGAGGGGAAAGTGGGTGATGGGCATTGAGGAGGGCACTTGTTGGGACGAGCACTGGGGTTGTATGGAAGCCAATTGGGCAATAAATTATACACATAAAAAAAACCCAAAACAAACAGGCAGTGCCTTAGATTTGGCCCATGGACCATGGTTTGCCGGCTTTGTTATGGGTTGAGTTGTGTCCCTCCAAATTTCAAACATTGGAGTCCTAACCCCCAGTACCTCCACTGTGTGACCTTATTCAGAGATAGAGTCTTTGTAGTGGTTAAGATACGGAGAAAATCAGCGAAATGTTAATTCGTTCTTTGAAAAGATCGATAAAATTGATAAACCTCTGCCAGACGGATCAAGACAAAAGAAAGAACACAAAGCTACCAGTATCAGGAATTAAAACGTGGACATCAAAACTACAGTTGTGTTTTACGTTTATTTATTTTGGGGTGAGAGAGAGAGGGAGAGAGAATGAGTGGGGGAGGGGCAGAGAGCGAGGGAGACAGGGAATTCGAAGCAGGCTCTACACTCAGTGCAGGGCCCAACATGGAGCACAATCCCATGACTGTGAGATCATGACCTGATTTGAAGTGAGGTGATCAGGTTGGACCTTAACCCAGTATGATTATATGTCCTTATAAAGAGGGGGAATTTGAACACAGCTGCATACAGAGGAAGACCGTGTGAAGACACAGGGAGAAAATGAGCACCGACAAGCTAAGGAATGCCTCAAGATTCCAGAAGCTCCTGGAGAGGCCTGGAACACCTCACGGCCCTCACTAGGAACCGACTCCATTGACCTGTCGATCTCAGATTTCTACCCTTCCTGACCAACCATGACAATACATTCTTGCCGTTTATTAAGCCCCCTGGTTTGTGGTAGGTGGTACTTTGTTAGGCAGCCTCAGCAAAGCCCTGCAGCCCTGCTCTGAGGAAGCACCATCATCTCTCACCTCTGCGAGCCCGGTGATGGCTTAAGCTCCTTCCCGACGGGCCCCGCCATCTGCTCTCCACACGGTGGCCAGAGTGATCATTTTACAATCATGTCAGTCCTCAGCTCAGATCTCCTCAGTGACTGCCCATTGCTTTGGGGTAGATACAGTCCCACATCCTTACACTTCCCAGGAGTCTGGCCCTGCCTGCCCTCCAAACCTTTCCTCTCAACTTCCCCCTCATACTCCTGCCACAGGCCCGTCCCAGGGCTGTGGTGTGGCCTCTTCCTCCATAACAATTAAAACGGTATTTATGACTGTGTATAAAGGCAAATATAATCTAGGCTAGATCTATTATTACATTCACGTTTTTTCCCCGATTTTAAAAGAAGTTAAAATTAAAACTTTTTTCTGGGCCTGATGAGGAGGTTGCCCTGGCAGTGCCCTCTGCCTAGTGGTGAGGGGGACAGAAGAGGGGTTTAGGTCACCCACATCTCCTTCAGCCCCTCCAAGAAACTTGGGTGGCCCCGAAATCACTCCTATCAGCATCACCAAGAGGCGGTTGGTTTGGTGAAAACAATGAGGGTCCTTGCAGCAACAGCAGACTGGCTACAATCTTCACAAGGCATTTGTTAGCACAGTACCCACCCCCCCTTCCTCTGCCCCTGCCCTCTGCCTGGTTACCTCCCACTCACCCTTCAGCTCTCTGATGTCATTCCTTCAGGAAGGGCAGCCCTGACTGCCACCCGTGCCCAGTAGGTAAGAGGAATTAGATTATATGACACTTAATACTGTTTTGACCATGCATTTGTTTTGATGATGATTGATTTATGCCCCCCTCCTCCTCCTCGGCTGTAACTTCTATGATGATGGGGTCCTGTCTGAGTTTGCTCACCATTATGATCTCCATGCCCAACGCTGGGCCTGGAACTCAATATACATGTGATAAATGAATGAATGACAAAGTATTTCTAATCCCTGAGATTCCACTTGAAGAGATTCGGCCCTGAATCTTAAAGGCTTTTCACCCCCTGAGTTCCCTTTAAAAGACAAATACTCAGTGGTTATCAGTTGCAGAGGAAATGCAGCATGAGAAGGGGCTCAGACATGGCTTCCTAAGGTGACCACACCTGGGACTAGCACTGTCCTGGGGACGTGGTGACATAGCGTTGGTTACCTTCCATGAGGACCTCAAAGGATCTCCCCTCTTTTGACTTCCTTTTAGGTCCCACTCATAAAAAGGACTTGGGCTCGGGCACCTATGTGATCCTATAGTATTTCTATTGCACTTTGTAATTAAAACTTAGTCTGGAGGAGAAAATTGAGAAATCTATCAAGAACAATTTTACAGTAACAGGGTGGACCCATGGTCCAATAGCCCTGTCTGTCGCAGCAGCACCAATGCTCTTTATTTTCCGCCTGGGAGCTCAGCCTTTCCTCCCCACCTGCTCTGCCTTCGGAGGGCTCTTTCTCTGAGTTTCTGGTCCAGTTGGACTTCTGGCTTCTCCCTCTGTTTTCCCGTCACTTCTTTCCTTCCCAGCCAGATTTTATCTACAATTTCTCTAGATTTCTGTAGCTAGCTACGTTCAGTATTTGCATAGTTGCACGCTCGCTAGAGAGATCTTCAACTCATATATAGTATACTATCTGCTAAATAAGGGCATACTGGGAGGGTATCGTGGAAGCTTAAAATCCAGCAAGAGCCTGGTAAAAACAAAATCTATCATTCTGACCTCTCAGTGTAAAAATCTGTTAGTTCAGCTCTGAGTTGTGATTTTTAGTGGTTTCAGCTGTTCAGATAATATTTGCCTTTCCTCTTGACTTCTTAGCTTTCTAGTTCTGGGATCTGTGAAATTCATGTATCCATTGTCAAGGGAGCAATCGTCTCTAATATCTGAATCTTGCTTTATGCTTTCGCAGTGATTCTTTGACCATTGTAGCTTCATATCTTGGGATCTTTAGTAGTGTGTAAATGTTCTATCCATCTTGCTATTTTCATCGTGGCATTTGTTCAGTATAGATGGGTATGAACATGTCACTTGATCTGGGGGAACTTTTTTTTTTAACACAGTTTTCTCTTTCTAAGTTTAAATATAATTTATATTCACCATTGTACTGTTTCCTCCCTCATAATTCCACCCTGGAAAAGAAACATTAAAATGCAGACTTAGTTCTTCATAAGGAAGCCAAGTCCTGTTTGGTGTGAATGTAACTGATTATAATCAGCAATATTAAGAAACATAATACCTCGGCGGGGGGGGGGGTGCCTGACTGGCTTAGTCAGTAGAGCACGCGATTCTTGATCTCAGGGTCATGAGTTCCAGCCCCAGTTGGGTGTGGAGCCCACTTAAAAAAAAAAAAAGAAAGAAAGAAAAGAAAAAAAAAGAAACAGAATACTTTGGCTGTCAGCAACCATTTACAGGTAAACATGTCTCTTTATCCATTCTTATTTATTATTAACTCCCTAAAGTTCCAAGGTCTGCTTCTGAGGAAAGGCATGAAATAGAACTAATCGCAATTAATTATGTGATGGGAGTAATATTTTCTGTGAACTAAATATCCAAATGGTTTTGGGGCCACTGATGATAGTAAAGGAAAGGCCTTTGATTTCCGAGTTAGGATAATAATATTTAACGTAAGGGAAAAGAGAAGAGAAAGGGTACACTTACTATGGTTATTTGTCTTCTGCCACCTTTATAGGGTTTCCATTTGTTTAGTGATTACGTAAAAACAAAGCAAAAGAAAGTGAACGCAATGGTTGAGCAGCTCCTATGAACTGGGCAAGTGGCTACACACTGTGGCAGCTCCTTATACATGCCTAAACCCACCCACCCCGAGGAGCTAGAAGTCTAACAGGAGAATTAGGACCCGTCTGCAAATACCCAGGACGCCAGACCATTTCTCACCAAGAGAGAAGTCCCACACAGTGCTGCTGGGAGATGAAAAGAAAGGAAAGTGGTCACTTCTCGCTTCAATGGTCAAGGATAGCTTCTCGGAGACACTGAATCAGAAACTGTGTCTAATGAAGGAGAAACCCCACGAAGGAGACTGTGGCACTTTCCTATTGCTGCCACCACGAATTGCACAAACTTAGTGGCTTAAAGCAACACAAATGTCTTGTGTGGTTCTGGAGGCCGGCACGGATCTCGATGGCAAACACCAAGGCATTATCAGGGCTGAGTTCTTTCCTGGGGACTAGGTGGGGGAGTCTGTTTCCCATCCACTTGGGTTGTTAGTGGAATTCAGTTCTTTCCAGTTGTGGGACTGAGGTTCCTGTTTTCTTGCTGGCTGTAAATCAAAGGCTTTGCAAAGCTTCTAGAGGCCACTGCATTCCTTGGATTGTGGCCCTTCCTCTGTCTCCAAAGCCAGCTGCAGGTCAAATCCTTCCCATCTGCCTTCTTCCACTTCTTAGGACCCTTTTAATTACCCTGGGCCCCACCTGAATAATACAAAATAATCTCCTCATCTCAATATCTGTAACTTTAATCACATCTGCGCTGTCCCTTCCACCATGTGGGGTGACACATTCTCGGGCTCCAGGCATTACGGTGTGGCCATCTTGGGGGGGGGCATTCCGCTACCTCCCATATGGGGGTCGGATTTCAACCAGGAGAGAAACTGGGGAGAAGACAGCGAAGCTTGGCGAGACTTGGCAAAACACAATGTGGAGCCAGATTCCAAGCAGGAGGTCTAGGGCACACCTACATGCACACACAGAGTCCAAGAGTGCAAGAGAAGCCTGGAAGCACCTTTTTCCACTTCATCGCGGAGGGCGTCGATTATCAGAGAGTCTAGGCCTTGTTCGGTAGGCAGCGGGGAGCCCCTAGAGGTTTCTGAGTAGGCTGTACGCTAGGAAAACTAATGTGGCTTCGGGCTGCGAAGAATGGGTGGGAGACAGAAGAAACTGAAAGTGGGGGGGCCCATGTAGGCCCAGGTGCTGGCCTACAAAGGAGAGGGAATGGACACGCTGGGGTCTCCTAGCCCATCCTGCCCCTGTGCTGCGGGCCTTCTCTTCTGACCCGCCAGGTGGGAAGGTAATAACCCTGTGCTTCCTCAAGTCACTAATTGTGTGCTAACCTATTACAGCAGCAGACTTCGCCCGTTGGAAACGAGCCCTGCCCCCGCCCCAACGTTCCTTGTCCCCCAACCACTTTCACTTCCTCACCTTTCCAACTGCACGTCCCAGAATCTGCTTTGGTCTTTGCTGCCTCACTCGACGGGAAGTCCTCCCATCTAACATCTTCCCTTATCAGCCTCCCAGCAGAGCTCTCTGCTAAGCTTCCAATGACTGCTGGGTCTTTAAGGCCAATGGACATTTTTCACTTCTCATTTTACCTCCCTTCTGAGTAGCTTATATCTTTGTTGATCCCTCCTTCCCTGAAACACTCTTCCCTTTGTTTCTGTGAAACCACGTTTACTTCAGGCCCTCTGGCAGCTTGTCTATTTCCCGTACAGGCTGACCCTGCTCTACATCACCGTGAAATGTTGCATTTCCTCAACGGTCAAGTCTCCTTCCCCTCTCCCTCTACACGGTCCCCGGGGGCAAATTCTTGTACACTTTGAGCTTTAGGGGCCACCCGCAGTACGAGCAAGAAACTCACCAGTTTGGACCTCCTGATCAGATTTCTCCTGAGTTACAAAGCCTTCATAACACCTCCATTCACTTCACTCCACCTCAAAGGATAGCTCCAACACCAAAGCCCTGATCTCAGTCCATTGGTTGGACACTATGGCCCCCCAGTTTTGGAAGTTAGAAACCTAGGAGCCACTCCCTTCTCAGCTCATCCTGTCGACCTTTCTCCACTTCATCTACTCTTTTCCATGTCCATTGCTACCGTCTTAGCCCAAGCTGTATCACTTGTCACCTCAACTAGTTTTGCCTCCTTTCTCTCAGCTCCCACTCATCCTTTCACTTAGCAGCCAGAATGATCTTTTGGAAACTCATCAGATCATGTCATTCCATCAGGTCATTATGACCTTTTCATGACTCCCCATTGTTCTGAGTATAAAAACTAAATTCCTTAAAACGACCTGCAAGACCCGATGTAGCCTGACCTCTGCCCACCTCTCTGTCTTCACCCCCACCCCCTACTTCTGCATTCCAATAACAATGGCCTCTTTTTAATGTTCGAAGTGGTGTGTGCCGATCTTTCCCCCACAGGGCCTTTGCATGGGCAGTTGTCTCTCTTGGAATGCTTTCCATCTTGTTAATTTCTTTGCATCTTTTACATCTCAGCTAAAGTGCTTCTTGATTTCTTAGACCAGGTCACATCCCCTCTTTTATAAAATCTCACGGATACTTGTGTCTTTTTATAGTACAAACCAGAATCCACAATTTCCATTTGTTTATAGCGTGGACCTGATTGTTATCTACCTCTCCGGCTAGACTTGCAAGCTCCGTGATAATGCCCATTTTCAGCATTTTGTCCCAGGTGCCTAGTACATCTGGGCACCGAGTGTTGAACCCAACCCCAACGTTGAACAAATTAGGTACTTGTTGGAGAGGGTGACAAGCCTAGCATATTGTAAATGCTCAATAAATATTTGAATGAATATACGTGTTCCATTTGAGACCATTTTGACTTTGAAAGGTTGTCAAGACACATACGTGGAAATGTCCAGCATTGCTTGGAAGTGTGGAAACGAGTATGTGGGACTTTCAAATGCAAACTGTAACTTCTGTTACCCATGAACACCCCCAAAATTCCTCTTTAGGCAAAACACCAGAGAGAAATGGTAGGCAAACTCAAGATCTCCTCTTTTCTTTAAGGTTACCTTTTGGTGTAGACATAAACCTTGCTCTGTTCTTTCATTGTGTGAACTCTGGGCACCGTGATAATTTCCACCAGAGCGTTATCCTCTCTTCCCCTCCCCTCAGTTTAACTTTCTCTCACCTCCCGTGATATCACACCAATATTCTTTCAGCTCCTCTCTCCCACCCAGGTATTAATTTGACAGAGCGATGCCATCTGGTCTTCTCCACTTCTCTGTTTACTTCATGGCCCTATTTCTCTAACATTCTCCCTACTCTCTTCATTCTGTCCATTCTCCGCATGCCTGGAATACCAGACTTTCCCATGACTTTGCTGCCGCCCTTCTCCCCCTTCCAAGTATCTTTACCTCAAACTTTAATTCTTTCTCTCACCTCTTCCTGAAGGGTATTAGCTCTGGGACATTTTTCAAGTTTCGACCCCAAGCCAAGAAACTCTTTTTGTCCTGGGGTTACCAGCTATCGAATACAATCTGCATGAGTGCTTCCAGACTTCTACAGATTTCCCTTTGCTCTTTGAAATTTGGCCGCCTCTCTGTCACTGGCCTCCTTCCACTTCTGCATGTGAAATTGCCTTATCATCTCATCGTGGTTTTTACTATCAAAACCCATTTATCAAGCATCTGAAGATAACACACTCAATTGTTGTTTTGTTTTGTTTTTTCAGATCTGATTAATGAAACAAAATGCATGGTCTTAAAAGCAACTGTTCAATAACAACCAAGATGACATTTAGTAGTTAATTTTAAAGTTAAAAATAGACCATGAAAATGTGTCTTTTACAATTACCCAATTAAATAGTTATTGTCAATGTAGATTGGCTCAGATGTTTCCCTTTGAGAATGTTAATTTCGTTACCGAAATTGATTTTGTGGAGATCAGAGTTTTGAGCCTCACACTTTTAGTTCTTCCTAAAGCAAATTTTGCCAAGGTTCACTGCAAAAGGTTAAATTAAAAACTTGAATGGAAGGTTTTAGAACATATCGGAGCATATAGACCTTGTCGGTGGGATTTGTATTTCAGTTACAGACACAACAACGTACTGCTCATGTCTGCAGAGAAAACAGAAATCACAGCCAACTCTACACGTAACGAGAAATAATAAATAGCTGGTGTTGCTGTCATAGCTCACTCAGCATGAAAAGTAAGCTAACGGGGGATGTGGTAAGAAAAGAAAATTTGCTTTAGCAACTCGTCTCTTAATAATGTGAAGTGTCAACATAAGAATTCTCTAAATGCAGAATGTGATTTTTATCTTGACAGTGTTTCTTTGAGGTCTTCTGGGAACAAATCTTCTTAAAGTCTTGAGCAATCCTGACTTATGCAATCGCATACTTCATTGCTCATCTGAGCAGCAGAGTGGCTGCTATGCGGAGAATGAAGCTGTGCTCGGTGGTGTTGGAGGGCTGGAAAGGCAGGTCTGTGGACACTGGCCAGGGGGCCACCCTGGGAGCCTTGCTGGGACCCTGGGCCTTCCCCTAAAGTTGCCCTAGAGAGTTTCATCAAGTTTTCCAGGAGGTCCTGTTTTCGAAAATGGTGAAAGCAATTAGAAATAAGCTAAAATCAGAGAAGATGATTTTAATATTCGAAAACACACATAAGAATGCAAAATGAAAACTTAATACTGGGGATTTTCCCCTCTGGTATCAGAACTGTTTTCATTATTGTGAAACATAAAAGCTTATACACTAAAAAAGTGGTGAAGATGGTAAGTTAGATGTATTTTACCAAAATTATTATTTTTTTTTTAATTTGGAAGAAACCAGAGCACTCGGGTGGCTCAGTTGGTTGAGTGTGTCTGTTGATTTCGGCTCAGGTCACAATCCCAGGGTCGTGGGTTTGACTCCCACATCGGGCTCTGCACTGAGCATGGAGGCTGCTTGAGATTCTCTCTCTCTCTCTCTCTCTCTCTCTCTTTCTCCCTCTGCCCCTCCCCCCATACTATCTCTCTTTTTTAATTAAAAAAAATAAAAAATTTAAAAAGAAAATAAAATTTAAAAGAAACCTGGTGGTAGAACCCATTAAGTAGGTTTGTATTAAATAAAGGCTTTTACAAAATAAGATATGAAACATTACTGGTCATTCATCTACTGCCTAGCAATCTATTACTCTCTTAAAAGCAGTAATAATCTACTTGTACCGAAGTCTGACTTTCTACAATATAAACCCTTTGGGAAATGTCCAGAAACTGAAGAAGCAAATGGCCTTTTAGCAGTTGAAACAGCCATCAGAAAGCCCTCGTTCCTCCCTGCAGAGGAAGACTTCTAGGAATAAGTTCCATCAGCTGTTTCTGTACGTACAGGTTTGGTAAGCTAAGTAATCTTCCTTACCTAATAGCAGATTAAAAGCAAAAAAATGAGTAAGGTATGGTACATTACTAGAGACTGGGGTTGCGACAGCAGAGTTAAAATACGAGCTGCTCACCCAACAGAAGCAAAACAATTAACTGCAAAAAAAAAAAAAAAAAAAAAAAATCCCTCAAAACAACCCAAACAAACAAGGAGAGGAGAGGAGGAATGGGACTTGTTTAATGCATAAGAGCTTCAGTTTGGGACGATGACGTTCCGGAGATGGGTGGTGGTGATAGTTGTACGACGTGGAGATAACGCCACTGAACAATACACTTAAAATTGGTTAAAATGATGACTTTTATATTACGGATATTTTATCATAATTACAAAAAAGGTTAAAAAAAAAAGTTCATCATTGAAACAGAGGCTCCAACTAACAGAGCTGAAATGGTTAATCCTTTCTTTGGAAGTTGCTACAAGTTTGTAGAATGGAACAATCCAACCAACTTGGAACCAGAGATCTCCTTGGCTGACCCAAAGTCCTTGGTTGGGAGGAAAAGGTGGTACTTACACGTTGATATTTGAGATATTAAAGTGCATTCAAGAGCACCTGGGTGACTCAGTTGGTTAAGCGTCCGACTTCGGGTCAGGTCATGATCTCACAGTTTGTGGGTTCGAGCCCCGCGCTGGGCTCTGTGCTGACAGCTCGGAGCCTGGAGCCTGCTTCGGATTCTGGGTCTCCCTCTCTCTCTGCTCCTCCTCCACTCACACTGTCTCTCTCTCTCTCTCTCCTTCAAAAATAAACATTAAAAAACTAAAAAAAAATAATTCCGTAAAGTGCATTGAATACATTCAAATTGATAGTTAAGACGTTCCTTGTATGTAGTCTCAGGGGAAGAATATGGTTCCTGTTCCTGTGGAATTTATAAACTACTCAAGGAAACAAAATACCTGGGTATAAAACAAATTAAATCAGTGTGCCTCATCTTCCAGTTTTGTAGGCCTTTTAGGACCGGATGCTGCTTTCCAGGCACTAAGGCATAAAGAGGCTGAGCCATAATCATTCAGGTTTCTTGCACTCAAAGCCTGAGGAAGGGGTGGGGGACAGGTAGGTAGTCTGATGGCATCCTCCTCGGGTGCCTCAGTGAGAACCTCTAAAACATCCTGGCCTCACAACCACGGGGGCCCTGCCTGGGAGTGGACTGCCCCTTGTGCTCGCAGCGGCTGCTTCTCTCCGCTCTGGCTGCTGCTGGAGACATGCCTTTGAGTTCTTGTTCCTCCCTCTAGAACGCCCGCTCCTCCTCCCTCAGATGAAGCATAAGGGAGTTATTTGATTTCAGCTTCCTTCTTTATAAGTACACTATAATCAAGACTTCCTGAGACCCGTGTTTTTAAGCTTTGGAGCCAGATCTACCAAGGTCTGAATCCCAGCTCTTAGATCTTGGGTGAGTCACTGGGACTCTGTGTTTTAGGATCCTCTTCCAGAAAATGGGGTTCATAACATAGTTGTCTAGAGGATCAAATGAGATAATACACAAATTTAGGGCAACAGCTGGTATAGAGTAAGGACGCACACATACATCTATATACATGGGATGTTAATTATTTACACATTGAAACATTGCCACTGCGGTAGGCCTCGTGCTCAGCTGGACTTGTGTTCTCTCCTCCTCTTCTCAGCTCGATGAATTGTGTGGATGTACTTACTTAGTTGATTATTTAATTAAACATAATTTTTGTTAACTATTCTATTTAGAAGTATTAAGAACTATCAGACAGAAACCACCTAAAACGGTGAAATAGGTGACCGAGATTAAAGAGTACACTTATCATGTTGAGCACTGAGTGATGTATAGAATTGTGGAAACACTACACTGTATACCTGAAACTAATGTAACTCTGTGTGTTAACTACACTGGAATTTAAAAACTTACAAAAAATTTAAAAAAAATGGGGAACTGGGGTGGCTCAGTTGGTTAGGTGTCCAACTTTGGCTCAGGTCATGATCTCATGGTTCACAGGTTCGAGCCCCGCGGCAGACTCTGTGCTGACAGCTCAGAGCCTGGAGCCTGCTTCCGATTCTGTGTCTCCCTCTCTCTCTGTCCCTCCTTCACTCATGAGCAAGCGCAAGCATGCGCGCACTCTCTCTCTAAAATAAAAACTTAAAAAAAATTTTGTTAATTAAAAAAAATTTTTAAATAAAGGAAAATCAAGTACATAAAAAATAATAAAATAAATGAAACAAAAATCACCCAGAATCACTAAATCCAGAAATTACAACTTTTAACATTGCTGCATATTTTTCTGGACTTAAAAAGAAAAAAAATACGTATGTACGTATGTTTAAGTTTTTTTGTGTTACATGTTATATAATAGATATTCTTGTATATAGCTTTTGAAAATAAATATATACACTTATATTATTTTACAAAATTGGATAGTGTACTCTATTATGTCACTACAAGGCTGTCAGCTCCAGCAGGGGATAAATCATGTGGTTTTGCTCTCCATGGTATCCCCAGTGCCTGCTTTTAGCCCATGACTCATAGCAGTACTCAAAAAATAAAAAAACAAAAAACCCAAAGGAATGAATGACTCCATATCAATA
This sequence comes from Acinonyx jubatus, assembly GCF_027475565.1. Lineage (NCBI taxonomy): Eukaryota > Metazoa > Chordata > Mammalia > Carnivora > Felidae > Acinonyx > Acinonyx jubatus. The sequence goes on along the minus strand of NC_069380.1, from coordinate 2,028,527 downwards.
AACACATACCCAGAAAAACAATAAATATGACCATTAATCACAATATCCTCCTGCATAGGTGTGTCAGTTTCCCTAAGCAAGCTTCCATTTAGAAACTTACTTGTTTCCACTTTGCTTCCCATATATATTTGAAAATTTTCAGAAGATTTTTTTCAAAGAAAGGCACAAAGGATAACACAGCACGCATGATTGAACCTACTTGCCCGGAATCAACAAATTTTAAGGTTTTGACAGTTCTGCATCGCTTTTTTAAATACAAGAAGTAACACACTGGAGGTAAAGTTCAAGTCCTCATTCTTCCCTCCTCAGTCTGGTTTCCCTCCTTCCACGTAGGCAACAGCTGTCCTGAATTGGGTGCATCTTCTTGCAGTCTCCATGTCTATACTCATAAAAGTACAGGATTAGTCTAGGTTCTGTGGTATTTATTTATGAATAAGGTATCATAGTATATATATAGTTCTGCAACTTACTTTTTTCCACTCTCCAATTGAATTCTCTCATTCATCCTTTGAAAAGTATACAGCTAGTTCATTCACTTAGCTCTATTGTCCTGTGAATATCTACCTTTTATTTTCCCACTATTCCCTATTGCTGGATATTTTACGTTCTTCTGGATTTTTCACTATTGCAAACAATGCTGTAACTAATTACAAAATTTTGTAAGGGTTTTTATACATAATTTTAAGGCCCACTAAATTCCTTTTATTTACAATATTTCTTTGACCAAAAAAACATTTTTTTTCCAATTATGTTGACATCTTTGAAGACAGCAAGGGCGGGACCTTAAAACACACGCAAAGAAGAATGTCAACCAGCCCAGCCCGCTGGGGGCCAGGGAGGAAAAAGTAAGGTCGCTGTGGGAGTGAGGAGGTACACAGGTGAGGGCAAGAGGGATGTAATTACGGATTATCCGCGGGGGACTTAACCGCGCAAGATGCCTGGATAGAGTGCGGGATAAGACTGAAAAATAAAATTGAATTCTAAGTTGCACAAGAATGGTTTCATTACCAGAGCTCAAAGCGGACAGAAAACAGGCGGGCTGTGTGGGAAGGTCCCCTGGAAGAGCTAAGGCAGAGGCAGGGCTGGAAGCCTAGGTGGCAGGGAGAGAGGCGAGAGCACAGCATGACAGACCGGGGACTGGTAAGGTCGTGAAAAACGTCCGGACACGATGACCTTCGTTACCGTTTCTTTTCAAATTAAAATTTAAAAACTTCACAAGAGTTTGTTAATGAAAAAGGAAACTGGAGTTGCTTTTACAACGATACTAGTCCCTACCATCACCTGCCGCAGTCTGTGCGTGGCAGGAAGCACGAGCTCACATCTCCGCACAATCCCCGCACAATCCCTGCATATGCCCTGTATCGCATCCAGAGCTCACAAATGGAAAGACAGTCGAGGGGCTGGATTGCAAAAGTCACTTGCTGGTCTACGAGACCATCCACATAGTCTTGAAACACGCGCATCGTGAGACACTTCCCGCAGACAAAATAGCCACGGCAGTGGGGCTGGACTGAATTCACACTGATCACATTTGGATACACATCCGGACGTCCTTCTTTACTACTTGATGCCACGGACAAACGGCCGTCTGTCCTCTTCTGCCCTTACTCTCAGCAGCTGGCGTCTGTTTGGTAACTCGGTGGCTCCTTCAGGCCTGTTAACTTACTTTCTCCACCAAGGCGGGTCTGAGATGCCTAACGGCGGCTTTAAGGACGGAGTTACCAACTTTCATACCAGCGCAGTCGAAGGGGCAGTACTGGAGCCGGGGGCGGGTGACAGAGTGGCAGAAAGGTCCGCGAGCGCCGGCGGGGAGGCCGCGGGCAGGTGGCGGCGGGCTGGGGCGGCCGCGACCGGGAGGCAGGAAGCGGCGGCGGGGCGGAGCGGGGCGGGCCGGCCGCCGAGCAGCCAGGGCCGCAGGCGCCCCGCCCGGGCTGGTATGCGGCCGAGAGTGACGCGGGAGGCGGGGTCACGTGACGCCCGTGGAATGCCAACAATGTAGCGAATGTCCCACTTGGGTCTGCGCGCTGGAACCTCGGCGTGAGCGCCCCGGGAAGATGGAGCAGCCGCCGCCCGCGTCGCCGCCGCCCGGGGCTCCCCCGTCCCCGCGGGGCCAACAGCAGCTCCAGCCACCGGCGCCCGGTCCCCCGGCGCGCGAGGCCCCGGAGCCGCGGGCGAGGACGCCCCGGAGGGTGTAGACCGCGCCCCAGGAGGTGAAGGGGCAGGGGCGGGGGGCGTGCGGCCAGGGGCCGCGGCGGGGCGGCTGGAAGTTTCCGCGGGCCGGCGGGGCCCTGGGGCTCCCCGCGCCCGCCCTCGGGCCGCCGCGGGCCGCGGCTCCGGGAGGGGCGCCCGACTCGGCGGGGCGGCCGGGCCGAGGGGCGGGGAGCGGGGCGGCCGAGGAAGTTTGTCCCGAGCGAAGCCCTGCGCCCTGCCCCCCCCACCCCCCCACTCCCCCGCCACGGCCCCCGCCCGGCCCGGGCCCGGAGCCGCCTCCGCTGGCGGCGCGTCGTCGCGGGCCGTCCGGCGTCCGCGGGGCCGGGCAAGTTGGGAGCGAGCGCCCGGCCGGCGGGGCTGCGCCGCTTTGTTGTGCGCCGGGCGGCGGCGGCGGCGGCGGCGGCGGCGGCCGGGCTCCCGGCGGGGCAGGGGCGGCCCCGGGGGGAGCTGGGCTTTTACCCCCAGGCCGGGCCGGGCGCGGCCGCGCGGCCCGACAGCGCCGGGATCCCGCGTCCACCGCGCCGCCGTCTACGGGGGCCGCGCCGTCGTCCCTGCACAGGCCTCGGCGTCGTGGCCTCGCGGGCCGTGCGCCCGTCCCCCCACCCTCCTCCCAGCGGGCCGCGCCGCCCGCACGGCCCCCGGCGACGCCCGGCCGGCGCGCGCCCCGACCTCTCCGAGTGTGCCTCCGGGTCCTCGCGGGTCGCAGCCCGAGCTTCAGGGGCGCCTTCTCGGCCGCGAGAGCGGCGGCCGTTGCATAACACGCCTTTCCTGCGCCCTAGTTTAGTCGACTTTCTGGAGCTCGTCTTTTCTGATGCAACCTCACGTGCAGTTGGCTCCCCTGCCGGACCCCGGAGGTGCGGATTCTGAGTTAAGGCGAGTTTTGCCAGTCGCTTCTGCGCAAGCCTGCCTTCGGAACTTCTGGAAGAGCATCTCCCTCGGGGTGAAGTCTGGCGCGCGGGGTTGGGCGGGAGTGTCAGCCTGGAGCAAACCTGTAGCTTGTTGATTCCGGGTCCCCAGTGGTCCAGGAGGAGGAGGGGAAGGCCGGTCCCCGAAGGAGGTGAAACTCACCTGACGGCGCGGGGGGGCCCCGGTGTTCGAGGGCTGCTGGCCACCTGATCTGAGCCCTTCGAATTAGAAGGTTTTTTTTTTCTTCTTGCAAGCGTAACGGTGAAAGTACCCTTTATTTGTAGCTTTGTGATGACAAAATGTTAAACAAGAACTTTTACATTTTCGCACCGTGTAGGATATAAGTGAGCATGCTCTCAATATAGTAGTAATCTAGACTTTAAAAAAATCGTTTAATAGTGCTGTTAAGCAGAGACTATGAGTTTGCAGATAAAAATTCAGGGGCCAAAGAACGCGTTTCCCAGAGTATTCGGCAAATACGTTACATTTTTACAGGAATGTTTACCCACATTTTACTAAGAAACTTAAATATACTGAAATTTGACATGAAAGTCACAAAACGTGTGTTGTCTTTGTACAAGTGTTCGGTTTAAATTTAAAGTTTAGTAGATGAGGGGCCTTCCTTTAACAATGGCTTATTGTTAGGAAATTTGTAGAACTACATCTTGGTCCATATATTTAGTTGAATCTCGGGGTAAATCCCTCCACGATGGACCACCGATTTTGAGGGCTAAATCAAGAGACTAAGAGGCTTTGTATCTTTTAATTTTTTGTTTAGCGGCTGTTGTAGTAAGGTAGTAACAACAATCTTACAAAATAAGAATGCAGAGACTGTTTAAGAAAGTCTGTTTTAAATTATAATTAACAAGACACTACGTTATTCAGCGTCTCATAAAATTTGGACTCGTTATCCAGGTATATAGAACACTGTTTCATGAATACACCAGCATTCCTTTGAAATTAAAATTGCCGAACATTTAATAAGTCTCCAAATGTCAAGCCGTTTAAGATAGTATCTGCAGAAGACATCACGCAAAATTATTAAGGTCAATTACTAGAATCATGAAATTTTAGAATTGGAAAAGATTCTACTAGTCTCTGCATCTAGTTGGAAATGGTTTTGACCAGAGTGTATATTGGAACTCTACATGTTTCTTTCCTTAGCAAATCACAGGGTTGATGGGAGGGACTTTCCTTTGGTGGGAGGGGAGTGTTTCTACAGTACTATGACTTGTTATTTTAAATGCTGTGTTGTAAATAGCCAGCCCTAGGCTCCTAGATCCCACTATTCTGGTGGGGGGGCGGTGGGGGGGGGAAGGTGTTGAAGCTGATAAATTCTCCACAAACACTGGGTAGGATTTGGAAAGCTTGGGGGAGGGGGGGCATTCTGCTTTGTATTGGAAAAACCAGACCAACACAGTTTTCGAAAAGCCGTTTTTATATTTTATTTCATGGTGATGATGTAAAACTTCTCAACAGTATTCCTTCCTGACCTCTAAAAAATGGCTTGAAGAAATACAGAAGGTAACTCAGCGCATTTAATTTGTCTTGACTGTAAATCTGTTTAAGGAGCAAGATATCCCGATCGGCAGAATGAAGGGGTCGGGCTTGATAATCCCTAAAGTGACTGACTTCCAGCTGAAAAAAGTCTCTGAATCTCCTTCTCTTTTAAAAAAGCCTATTGCTCAGTAATTAATTCCTCTGGACAGATCTGGGCCTCTGTGGCACAAGTCCAGGGGTCACCGCTCCTATTGGATGTCGGGTGGATGATGCTCTAGGAAGCAGGCCATTATTACACACGGCGCCTTTGAACGGCTCCTGGTATTTGACCGTAGCCCTGCTCGGACCACCAGTTTCATTAAGTGTTAGCTATTCTCTCTGGATTGTTTTTTTTAAAGCGACTGTTACTCGATTTATCGTTTCACTTGGAAGTATTATTCAAACGGGTTAATAGTGGAAATAAAGATAATGTTGGTGATACTAAAATTAGGACAGAAATTTGACATTGCTGAATGTTGGCCGGTCACCACATGAAAACAAAACCTTATGTTGCTTACCATCTAGACCATGGCCACCTAATGGTGACAAGCAGTTTTTTAAGCTAATTAAATACTTCTCGCTCATGTGCTAACGTTTGACATTCAGAGGAATTTCTCTGGAGGACAAGTGAAACATCTCGTATTTTGTAGCAGTGGTGTAAGTTTATGGACAGCTAGTTATTGTTATATTTTGGCATAGTGTAGATTCTGTAGCCTCTAAGTTAGCAAGGATGGCAAAGATCTTACGGATGTAAGCTGGCTTTTGACTGGGGTGGGCCTTGGTTGGAGTATTGGCCTCCCTGCCTCCAGGCAGTTTTCCTGATGAGGAATGCTAAGGACCAGCGTGTTCCATTACTAATTAACCTCATCCTACCTCTGGAGTCTCACTCCTGTGTTTTCATTAAATGTACCCAGACGGTACCTGCCCCCTCCCCGACACTGTCTGCCTGTTCATCTTTCTCTTGTATGTTTGAGCCTTTTCACAGGAAGTTCCAGGCTCTAAGAATAGCTTCACACTTCCTTCATCAAATCATAGCCCTTTAGCCTTTCCAGTTTTGCTGAAATGATCCTTTCTGTAACAGATTTTTCCCAAACAGGCACATGTACTCGGATTCTTTGCACAGTCACAGTGTTACCTCTGTCCATAGCAGGGGCTCTCAAGTGGGATGGGTGTCCTGACTCCCTAGCTGGCGTATGTCTGAAATTTGGAGGGGGAGGAAGCAGGGCCTTCCCAAAGATTGAAAACCCTTGCTCGGGTATGGAGTTGAAGATAAGGAGACCCATCCTGTACAGCTGCTTGCTTGCTGTTAGGAATGCTGCAAATAACGGATAATAAATTTATCTACAACCTGGTCACTTGAGTAATCTTGAGTACAGACTTCTGTGGTTCCATTTTTTTTTTTATGCCGTTGTTCATAATACATACATACGTATCGTACAGATATCGGGTGCAGAACTATAGAGAATGTGACGGTTTGTTTTTCTTCTAGATAGTAAGCTTATTTAGAGGTGAGACCTTGTTCCATCTGGGTGAGACCTCATAATATCCAGCAAAGTTTTTGGCACACCTATGGCACTTCTCAGCCCACTACAGCCTTGTGATGGCACTGTTTTGGGGGGGAGTTTTCCTGGATCCCCGGGGGAATGTAATCATTGATTTCCTCCAAGACCCTCGTTATGAGGGGTATGGCCCCCGTTGTGTGGTTTCCTGGCCTGGACACAATGGAGAGGCCCATCAGCGTGGTGGTTTGTGATTCTGACGTTCAGCATCTGGCCGGAGGCCTGGCCCGGCCGCCTGATGTAGTTTCAGCTTTGCTAGTTCATTATGGGAAGGATATGATTTCAATTTTAAGTGGAATTTTAGTCCCAAGAAATACCATTTTTTAAAAAATGCCAATGTTTACCATTAGTGTGGGTCCTGAGAGACGTGGGTCTGGTGGATTCTGTGGTTGGTGCTTGATAGGCGTTAAGCAACCAGTGTGGGTCTACGAAGCACTAAGAAATCAGAGTAAAGGTTCGTGAACACCTTTAGCACTTTCCAGGATCGGGATTGGAGTTGATGGCGCCAAATTAATAGACGCTTCAGATAATCGCTCGTAACAGTTTTCTATGAGCCACCTGTACTGAAGTAGTTGTCTCAGCTCCAGGTTCGAAAATGAGGAGTTTTTGTTTTGTGGGTTGTGCTGTGGTTTTAAAATTCTGGAGTCTTATAGTTTCTTTTAAAGCATGTTCACATCGATTGATGATACCAAACAAATTTCTAAAACCAGACCTACCTTGCCTGGTACCCTCATTTCTTAAAACCCGTGTCCACGAGGCCGTAGGGTTGCCGTGTTTAGGAAATTCTTGATGAAAGAACTTATTAAAATGATATGGCGGTGTGTCAGAGGAACTAATTTCCAGCTGCAGTCTTAGTTTAGTGAGTATTCCCACGAAAAATTCTTTCCTAAGTTCATAATTTGGCCATGAAATCGATTGTCTTCAAACTAAAACCTAAAATACAAGGTCTCAGGCTGCGAAAATACTTTCGTTCTTTATGAGACTGAAGGAAAGTTTCCTGCTTTCCAGATTGTTCAGGCAGGAACACAGCTTACCCAGAGGTGCTATTTTACATATTGGCCTGCGGAGACAGGACGGTGCCCGTGGTGGTCGCAGGGCCAGCGCTTGCTGTAAGACGACGGTGGAAGATGGAAAGAACATGAGAAGAGTGGGTGCTGCCCTCCTTCCCTGCCACGCGGAGGGGCTCTCCTGGGTGGTGGGTTTATGGGGTGTCACCGAGTCATTCTTTCCACTTCTCTGTAGTTTGAAAATTTTCATAATAAGCTGTTGAGGGGCAAACAAGAAGAAAAGAAACCAAGACCTCTGATCAGATTCTGTTTAAGGGTTCATCCACTTGGTATTTTTCGGCTCAGGAATAAATACGGATGGCAACACGGAAATGCTGGCCTCACCTGTGCTGGTTGGCTTTATAACTGGGATGTTTGTGGGCAACTCGAGTGCCTAAAGCTGCCAAGTGTCTTAGGAGCATGGCTCTGCAGAAGCTGTCCCCTGTCACGTGTTTCAGCGTCCTGGTGGCAGGGGTGACAGTGGGGGTGATGGTGGGGGTGACGGTCAGCATCCTGGCGGTGGCGGTGGGGGTGGGGGGGGGTGGTGCCCTCGCATGGGCGTGTGTACCATCGGCAGATTAGACTTCACTCCGGGAGGGGACTTTGCCCTCCTGTCAGCGCCCCATCCTGAGGTCCAGTCTCTGCATGTGTAGCTGTGTTTAGAAAGGGAACCATTCTCCAAACGCGAGTTAGCTAAACATGAATAGTTAGATGGTTTTTCCCCATTTTTTATGAAAGTGAATTGTACATAGTACGTGTCATTTGAGCCACTCACGAGTGTATAATTCAGCTGCATGAGGTACATTCACGTTGTTCTTGGAGTCGTCACCCCCGTCTGCCCTCCAGGCTTTTTCATCATCCATACAAACACTCTCCGCACTAGACGGTAGTTCCCCATTGCCCTGGGCCCTGGTCATCTCCATTTCCGCTTTGTCTCTCTCAGGTTGCCTGTTCTAGATGCCTCATGTAAGCAGAATGATGCAGTGTGTGTCCTCCTGTGTCTGGCTTATTTCACTTAGCATGATGTTCTCACGGTCCAGCCATATAGTGGCCTGTGTCACAGCTGCGTTCCTGTTCTTGGCTGACTGACGGACTGTAGTTGTGCGACTTTGATCATAGTTATGTGTGAGCTTCACTCAGGGATGTTTCGTTTGGGCCGCGTCTTAAGTCCCAGGGCAGAGCTCTGCTGTTTCCTGGGGGCCTCCTCCCGTGTGCACCGCCTTGTGCCAGCCGTGTTCCTGCACTGCCTGTACCCCACCGCAGGTGCTCCTGTCCCCCGGAGCCTCCCCGGGAGGTGACTCCAGAGGAGTCCCACACTATACGCTGTGATGGCACTGTGGGAAGGCTGGGAGTGGACAGCAGGGTCTCTGAGATTGGGTGGGCAGGAAGGTCCTTCTGCGGAGGGGAGTTTTAAGCTGAGAATTCTGGGAGGCATAAGTGAATCGGGCCGGGAATGGTATTTGTTCCTAGCAGAGACAACGGTCTTGCCAGGTTCCAGAAGGAAGGAAGAATTTGTTGCTTTTAAGTTGCCCAGAGTCCTACAGATTGAACCGGATTCTGGCTGTTCGGGAAGCAGTCGGCTTCTCGAAACTCATGTACTGCTCAGAACTGAACATCCTGGGCCCGGCTGAAGGCACGTGTTTTAAACATGAAGTCAAATGACTTAAGTTTTTCTCTCTCTGTGCTTTTCTTTTTTTTTTTTTTTAATTTTTTTAACATTTATTTATTTTTGAGACAGAGAGAGACAGAGCATGAACGGGGAGGGGCAGAGAGAGAAGGAGACACAGAATCGGAAGCAGGCTCCAGGCTCTGAGCCATCAGCCCAGAGCCTGACGCGGGGCTCGAACTCACGGACCGTGAGATCGTGACCTGAGCTGAAGTCGGACGCTCAACCGACTGAGCCACCCAGGCGCCCCCTTTTTTTTTTTCTTTAACAAGGAAGATACTTTAACTTTTGAAGCACGGTTATCGAATATTTAAAGAGGAGGCACATGGAGTGAGCATGAAATACCCGTGTTTCTACATTCAGTTTGGTGCCTTTTCCACTGAGCCCGTCTGCAGTTTGCCCTGGTGTGGTCTCTTGACTTGATTAAAGCCGTTTTTACTGATTCTGAGTCCTGAACTTATTAGTAACTCTAATAATTGGCCAGGGTGTTGTGCGTTACAGAGGAGAGTGATGTCACAGGCGGCTTCACCTGTGATCTCCCGAGCAGCCCTGTCAAGGAGACAGAGGGAGGCTTGTTGCCCAGCCGGAAACCAAAGCTCCAAGAGGGGAAGTGTTGGCCCAGCTCACGGAGCCAAGTGCCAGAGCTGGGGGCGGGAGCCCGGCTTCTCACCTCCAGCTGCTGTTTCCTTTGCACCGAACGGCAGTCTTCTGAATCAGCCTCCCCCAGACGTGTCCTCACTTCCCGGTAACTGCCCTCCTCCGTCCCCACCAAGGCTGCTTTCTGGACGGTGCTCCCTGTGCCGACGGTTGTCGTGGCTCAGAGGACGGTACTGCCATCAGCTCTGGTTTCCAGACCAAAAACCTGGCCGCCTCTTCCAGAGCAGTCCTCTGGTGAACGTCACCAACCCTGACAGGTTCTGGTTCTTAGCTGCTGTTGAACCCACCCACTTCTCTCCGTTCTCCAGCTGCTATTCCGTTTCAGATCCCCATAATTCTTTGGGAGGACTTTTATTGTCACATTAGGTAAGTAACCAATGCTCCCCTCTGTCTCCCATCTTAGACTCTGAGCGCCTTAAAGTCAGAGGCTTGCCATTATTTTCTGCTTCCCTAAGACCTAGTAACAGGACCGCCTTGTGTGAGTGTTCACGTTGTGCACGGTTCAAGGGCCTTGCACGTAAAAGGGCATGCCTCACGTCGTGTAAGTGCTCACTTCCGTGAGGGCGTGTGCAGCCTGTGTGCAGACTCTGGGCCGCTCGCAGATTACCTGAGCAGCAGCGGGGAGTTACCTGCCCGGATAAAGTCGCGTGACACGCACGCTACGCACATATTCTGGACAGTACGTACGATCACATCTCTCCTCTGTCGCCTGCCTTGAAGAACCACCCTCCTTGTGGTTCAGACTTTACCTGCCCCCCTCACCCGGGGTGTGTGATAGATCGTGACATGTGGCCTCAGTATGTTTAAGAGCGAGCCAGGCCACTGTCCCCAGAGCTCTGGAAAGCTCCCCAGGGCAGGAGTTGCTCGCGTTGTATGACAATACAGTCGCAAAGAACTTACTTGACGAAGGGGCATCTTTTTATAGCCCCGCAAAGCTACCGCATGAACCACCAAGGCTCTGCCCGCAACTGCGCAAAGTACTTGGTAGGGCAGTGGGAGCGGTGTCGTAGAGCGGGCCGCGGACTCAGCACTCAGATCTGGGGCCGGGGCCATGGGGGCTCAGCAGCCTTAAGGCAGCAGCACAGTTTGCCGCAGCTCCAGACCGGGACCGACCCACGTGTCCTGTGGTGGCAGAGTGGATGGCCAGGATGCTCACACAATGGAACACGACACGGCAGTGAAAAAGCGGCCCTCTTGCTGCATACCGGGTGTGTGAATAGCCAAACGGTGTTGGCCCAGATAAGCTGGACAAAGAGTACGGAGCGTGGAATGCCACGGACATGAAGTTCAAAAACTGGCCAGGCTGATCCTTGGTGCTGGAAGTTGTGACCGCGGTTCCCCTTGAAGCGTGGGTCTGTGGGAGGCTGGGGGCTTCTGGAGTTGTCATGACAACACTCCTTGATCTGGATGCTACGCATCAGGGTGTGTTCTCTGTGAACGGTCGTCGATCTTAGGAGTTGTTTAGCTTAAGAAGTGATGTCAAACTTTACCCCCGCCCCAAACAAAGCCTTACTTCTTCCCCAGCTTTCAGCAGCTTTCGGTTTTTTTTCCTAAGTTTTATCATTTTGGGAGAGAGTGGGGGAGGGGCAGAGAGAATCTCAAGCAGGCTCTACGGTATCAGCACGGAGCCTGACGTGGGGCTCCGTCCCACAAACCACGAGGTCATGACCTGAAGCCAGGAGCCGGATGCTTCACTGACTGAGCCACCCGGGAGCCCCAGCTTCCCATTTTGAAAGTAAATTCCAGAGGTGGCTCTTAAGCCTCAGGACCAGCCAGGGCCTCCCTCACCTGCGTCTGGCTCCCCTTCCCTCTGCCGGTGTGGCTGGGCAGAGAGGGCGCCTTGGTTTGGCTTTCTCACGGCTCCTTTTTCCTCAGTCTGGACCATCTCTTGTGGCCCTTGCCCTTCTTGGCTGAGTGCAAAACACCTTGTACCTCCTCCTCACTCTGCTAATAGCGCCTGAAGGTAAAATGAGGCTTATTACAGACCGCTGCTCCCTAAGACGTGCCAGGTGGGAGGGATACGAGCTCTCCATTCACTCACCTAACTGCTCTCTTTCGTGGACAGTCACGAGCTACGGAAATGTCCCACCTGCTGGTGGCTCTGTTGATGTCTTCAAGCCCTGACACCTGGCCAAGGTGTAGCTAGCTCCGAGCCCTCTTCTCCTCCCTCCCTGGGGTTGCTGCCTCTCACCCAGGCTTTCTTCGTCTACCTGGTGTGTGTGGTTGTCCCTTCCAGTTAGATTCCAGACTCAGTTCTTTAAAAGGGCACTTCTGGCCATGTCCCTCCCGAGCTCAACCACAGACAACAGTTTGCCACCATCTGCAAGGAGTGCAGACAGCGTGTCCATGCAGGTCCTTCAGATGGAGCCCTGTGCACCTCCAGGGTCTCAAGCCTCCATCACCCTCCAGGAAAAGCCTCCACCCAGACGTGAATGTGAGGGCGGGGCCTGCACACTTCCTGTCCCTCTGCTCCTTTGCAAATGCTGTTCCCTCTGGCTGGAGTTCCATTCCTCCCTACACTCAGACCCAGTTGTCTCTGCTTCAGAGCTTTTTCTGGCTTTCTCCTTTATTCACCCATTTCTTACATGGTTTCTTTTTTTTCTCCTTTGGGCATCTCTTGTCCTTTGAAGCTGTTTATTTGGCCCCCTCACCCTCACCTTGCCGAGGCGGAGTTAGTTTTGTTCTTGTTTGTCCCAGCAGTGCCTGAGAGTTAGTAGGCTTTGGATGAATGTTTGCCAGGTGGGCAAGTGGGCGGATGGCACAGAGATGAGTCGGTGGCAGAGGAAGCTTGAGTACATTTCGACTGTGAAGAAACCCTCCCTGATTATGTGTTGTGAGAAGATAGTATGATTTACGTCTTCTGTATTTTAGTTTTCAAAGAAAGGGTAAGAAGACCCTAGAGATGGGAAACAAAGTGATCTGTGTAAATTCCCACAGGAAAAGAGCTAAGTCTCCTGCCTGTCCTCAGACACATCGAATCACTCAGGACCCTCCATACGTGCTTGGCAGCTCCCTGAGAACCTCTCTATTTTTGCTGGAACGGGAACCCCTGGTTTTAGAAAGTTAGGTATTTCAAAACAGATGCTTAGACCACGAAGTCACTGAAAATGAGTGTGGTTACAGTATGCCCCATTTTACACCAATTAAGCAGAGCTCTGGGTTTCTGGCTCCCTGCCAACACTCTGGTCCAGGCCCTGGGGAAATCTCAGCAGTTCTTGGATCTAATTGTTCACTGTCTGCAGAGGCTTACGACAGTCGTGTCAGGGACTGCTGTGTTAAACGTTGTGGATCGGAATATGAATTCCATGTTGGAAAATGTGTTGAGTCTGGTTCTTACTTCGTAAATAGACTCTTCCCTCAGTTTCATTGAGGAAGTGATAGAACTTTTCAGACCTTCCACCTTCCCACCTGTAAGAAAAGAATAGTAATTTTGATGTCATTTCTTCAGGTTTACGGCCATGTGTGGTTATGAGGTAGATCTACGTAAGTAAATTCACATAGAACCCTCAGAGCCCAGCACATAGTAGAGCCCGGATAAATATTGGCCATCAGTGTTTCTTCGACGTGAAAGTGTCTGTGAGGCAGACTTCCATTTTACAGTTCTAAAATTCCTCGCTGAAACAAAAAGTTCACATCCCGCTGCTCCTTTCCCTTTAAAGGGTGCTCAGTTTTTCTTTGCTGATTAAAATGCAAAATGCTTATCCTTTACAGTTTGCTCCCCGAGTCCTATGGGCTAAAAGGAGTGGAAGGAGTGAGGGCAAAACAGGAAGGAAAGGGAGCGGGCCCGCCGGAACTTGGGGCGTGAGCCCAGCGGCCGCGCAGGCCTTCTCTTTTGCCACCGTGGGCACCCGCGCTCGGGTCGCGAGAGCTGACGACATAAGCGACGTAAGGCGTACTCGAGTGGCAGACGGCGCGGTTCCCCCAAGACTGGCTGTGCCGCCAGTGCTACGGCGCCAGACGCATGCGCGCTCTTTCTCGCAGCTGCCCACCGCCCTCTTGCCAGGCTTCGTGCTGTGCCTCGCACGCACGGGGAGTTAGAGGACTCGCTCAAGGTCACCCAGCCGGCAAGTGGCTTGAGCTAGATCCTGCTTCCGGGGGAGCTGGCTGCCAAGGGCAGCATCTTGTTTTCCGAATGCAACAACAACGGAGAATTCAGTCAATTAGGCCTGGGGTAGGTCTCGCTGACTACCGGCAATGGCTTTGGGGTCTCTGGCTCTGCGCGTGGGGGCCGTTTCTGTGCTCAAGTGTGCTAGGCGATCCACACGGATCACCTTTACTGGTACAGCCGCTTGTCGGTACGGTCGCAGTGCGCTCTGAGAACGGAATCACCCACGTGATTTTACCAGTCCCCGTCCGCGTAAGGATCAGTGTCTCCAAGAAACATATTTTTATTTTGGTATTTAGGTCAAAATGCTGATAAGAAGGTGACCATTTTATAAAAAAACCCAGGGAGTTGTTACTTTCAAAGTCTCATAACACATTGTGTTAGAACTTCTTTCACTTGCGATATAGGACACTTTTAATGTGACACGTTTGTGGCGTCTTTCAGGAAGTCTGGGAGGGCTTTAGACGGCAAACTTTGCAAAGACATGGAAGGACCACAGGTGCAGGTCGGGGGAAGGGTTAGTAAAGCCACAGAGATAAGAGACAAAGGTGTGTGCTACGAACTGAGTGGTTATTAGGAACAAGCCAGAAATCCAAGACCTCACGTGGAAGGTTTAACCCTAAACACTCAAGCTGCAAGTTTCAAAGTGAAATTGTATTATAATGAAGTATTTCGAGTGAACGATCCGTTAATACTACTTACTGTTCTTACTCTGAGGTGAATATTTGTAAGTAATATGAGCTTGTGGAGATTTACTTTATTACAGATTACATGTTACAGGAAACATCTTGGGACAGCCCTAGATGTCATGGGCGCCAACTAGAGCTGAACACTTTTTATCATTTCTGAGAGGTGATGTGTTCTTTCTTAATCCTTTCAAGTGGAATATTTTCAAGATCATTGCCCGTTTCTGAAAAGTATTGTCAACAGTATGTGAAGACCATCAATGAGTATGTTCTTTCCATTTGCTTTTTCAGATACTGATGATCTTCGGAATGAAGTCTCTGGAAAATTTTAGGTTCTCCATAGGAACTGCAAATATTGAAGGAAAGAAAATTTTCAAAAGGAAATTGTTTTGAAAGTATGTTTACAACTAACTGATACTGTTGACAGTTTTTCTTTTTTCTTTTTTTTTTTTTTTTCATAATAAAACACTTTAAGAAGATTGTATTTATGGTAAAAGGAAACTGGACTAACAATGAGGCCAAAGACTTTTCCTGCCACGACTTATTCTGGAAACAGCCGCCAGCGACTGCAGGAGATCCGAGAGGGCTTAAAGCAGCCGTCCAAGTCTTCCGCTCAGGGCCTGCCGGTGGGACCAAACAGTGACGCTCCCCTGGCCGCCAAAGTCCTGGGGGGCAAGGATGCTGCCCGGCAGCAGCAGACGAGAGCCACCCCGAAGTTCGGACCTTACCAGAAAGCCCTGAGAGAAATCAGATACTCCCTGTTGCCTTTCGCTAATGAATCGGGCACTTCCGCAGCTGCAGAAGTAAACCGGCAGATGCTGCAGGAATTGGTGAACGCGGGATGCGACCAGGTGGGTGCACCCGAGGCTCCCGTGGGGGCAGTTACAGTAAGCCAGCCGTCGGAGCACAGTGGAGGCAGCCAAAGGTCCTGCGGCTGCCCCTCCAAGGCCCCGACTTAGCTACTAAGAAAAGTGTTTCCAGGTCGAAATCCGAGGCCCTTCCGGTGTGCCGTTGTATTGTTTTCCACCTTCTCTCCAGAAGGGTCTCTTGGCTGCTTTTCCTTTTCACGCAGGATCCAGACACTTGTGAACTCTACTGCAGTGGTACCATGTGCATTCTCTGTTCTGTCCGTGTAAAGGGGTGAAGGGCTTTCACACTTGCCCTTTCTTTGGGGTTTATTTGGGCTTATTCGGAACGGTCATGGGGAAGACACTGGCTTCCCTTGTTTTTGGTCTGTGCATTTTTTTACTTAGTGAAGGGGAAGGTTGATTAACATGAATTGGCTCTTCTTAGACTCTGTTTTCTCCTGCTGTGTATACTGGTAGAGGAGATGTGGCTATGTTAGGGAAGTGAGCAGGCTTGAGAGGTCATCAGACTGGTGGCAACACGTGTGGTCTGACTGTTCGGTTGCTTAAGAATAAGAGACACCTTAATAAGGAAGGAGGTGGTGCCAATAACATAGAAGCACACAACTGACAGCTATGCATTTATGATCCTGTCGTGATTGGTATAGCTACGTAAAACCCAGGTTGAGGGCAGGACCATGTAAAATGGAACTAGTGTCCGGCCAGGTAAAAATGTCTTTAGTAAAATGGAACTGGTAAAAAGGTAATTGCCTTCTAAAGGGACGTCTGAAGGCTAATGCTTTGTTACCATCTGTCATCTTAAAAGTCACAGTTGCATGAAAATGGAAATAAGCTAGGCATTTTTGCTGCCTTGGAAAATTAGTAAGATTTCATGCTCAAAGCATATCAAGATGGCTTGAGCACTTTTAGTTTCTTAGAAATAACCTAATTACCTACTCCTGGCCTCACAGTCACAGGAAAAGGCTAACAATGCCCTCTTATTTCCAAAAGCAATCTCAGCCTTCTGGTTGCAGGTGATTACCATAGAACTGAGCTAGAGAATTTACATTTTTCAGATGATATGTTTGTGAAACTAATCGTGCTATTTTGCAGGGCACTTCCTTGACACTTTGGGATATACTGGGATTAACTTGTGTAAAGCAAGCATTGTTGAGTTGAAAGTTGCTTTTATAAAGCACAGGATCATGAATAATGTGGTGCCGAGTGTTTTAGCAGTGGAAGCTGACAGCAGAGGCATGACCTTTCTCATTGTGAAAATATGAAGTTAAACACGCTGCCAAGTGCTATCCCCTGACAAACAGAACTTGATGGTTTTGAAAGTAGGAAGGAGCAGTCCTGGGGAAATACCAGTAAGATCGCAGAGACTTCTGAAACCCAACAGCAAAGCCTAAAATCTTCTGTAAATCGCTTGCAAACAAAAGAGGTAATCAGAGCAGGGTGTTCTTTGCAGTTGTGTTTCAGCTGTGGTAAAAAGAAACAAGTGAAGCAAATAATCCAAAATACAGGTGGGATCTCATTATGGCAGAATCCATTAGTGATAATTACAGTGCAAGAAATAATGGAGCCGGTGCTGTATCCAAGACAGTAAAATACAAATACAGTAAAATTAAGGATCGTGACACCAGTGAAGTTCCCATCAACATTTAATTTATGTTAATTGCTGGCAGAAAGGACTCCATTTGCCGTATTTAATGCTCCTGAAATAATTCAATCACTTTAGTGTGTAGTGTTACTTTGTAAAGTAAAACAGTTCTGCCTTCACCCTCACAGTCCACTTTGGACCGTTTTTTGGTCTGTATACAGGATGCATTTTGCTTTTAGAGAATTCCGGTCAGAAAGTCCTGACGGGAACCCAAGTAGCATGCGTGGAAAGGATCAACAGTAGCTCTAGAGTTCGGTCTCCCATAGCTCAGATGATCAGATCCAGTGTAATAGGCACAGAGACTTCTAGTGTTGCAGCTTTCCTTTTTCCTTTGTCTCCTACTATATTGCCTTTTAATGTAGGTTCAGTTATGTTCTCTTGTATTTTGAGTTTAAGTGTCATTTTTAGTCCTAATATTAATCACAATGGCAGTAAACTCCAGGTTTTCCCGAGGTCTTACGCACTTTTATATGCACCGTTTTATCCATCGTATGTGCATGCGCACACATTTTTCCCCATTTTACTTGACCTGAGACTAACTGGAAATATTTGCCCGAATGTTTATAAGGGAGTGTTTTCTTTTAGGCTTTTCGTAATAAAACAAAATTTACATAAGAGAAGTACATGATTCCTAAGTGTACAGCTGGGTGAATTTCACCCAGTGAATTACACCTGTGTAACTAGCATGTACTGGGTATATATTTAAAAAAATTATTTTTTAAATTTAAGTTATCTCTGCACCCAATGTGGGGCTCAAACTCACGATCCCAAGAGCAAGAGTCGCATGCCAGCCAGGCGCTCCTGGGTATGTTTTTAATTGAAATATCTTTAAATAGAAATTTCTAGAAAAAGACTAAGTATTTTCTGTGTAATGATATAGTGTATATGTCAAATGATAGTGTCTAAAATATTTCACACATACATGACTAAAGGCTTATGAAAATTTCTATACAAAAAAAGGCCAATAGATTAATATTCCTTATGCAAGGAGCTGTTCTGTTTCTCCTTTTCTTTTTTTTTTTTTAGAGAGAGAACACGAGCAGGGGAGGGGGGAGCAAGAGAGAATCTCAAGCAGGCTTCACGCTCAGCACAGAATCCGACGAGGAACTTGATCTCAGGACCCTGGGATTATGGCCTGAGCTGAAATTAAGAGTGGATGCTCAACTGACTAAGCCACCCTGGCGCCCCTGTTCTTTATAGAGTTAAGGGGTGCCGGGGTGGCTCAGTTCGTTAAGCATCGGCCTCTTGATTCTAGCTCAGGTGATGATACCAGGGTCTTGGGACTGAGCCTCTCTCCCTCTCCCTCTGCCCCTCCCCTGCTTGCACACAAATGCTCTCTTTCTCTCTCTAGAAACAAATCAATTTAGATTTAAGGAATTGTAAAGATAAGTTTTTTGGTTATGAGTGTCATGTTTTGTATCATTGGATACTTTTAATATTGGCATTGGTAATTAAATTTAGCATTTACTTTATCTTATAAAATTTAGTTTCAGTTTTTCTTGTACTCTTAATGGTTTCAAGTGATGATATGTATTTTTTTAACATGAAATTTATTGTCAAATTGGTTTCCATACAACACCCAGTGCTCATCCCAACAGGTGCCCTCCTCAATGCCTGTCACCCACTTTCCCCTCTCCCCCACCCCCCATCAACCCTCAGTTCTTAGTTTTTAAGAGTCTCTTATGTTTTGGCTCCCTCCCTCTCTAACCCTTTTTTCTTCCTCCTTCCCCTCCCCCATGGTCTTCTGTTAAGTTTCTCAGGATCCACATAAGAGTGAAAACATATGGTATCTGTCTTTCTCTGTATGAGTTATTTCACTTAGCATCACACTCTCCAGTTCCATCCACGTTGCTACAAAAGGCCATATTTCATTCTTTCTCATTGCTGCGTAGTATTCCATTGTGTATATAAACCACAATTTCTTTATCCATTCATCAGTTGATGGACATTGAGGCTCTTTCCATGATTTGGCTATTGTTGAGAGTGCTGCTATAAACATGGGGGCACGGGTGCCCCTATGCATCAGCACTCCTGTGTCCCTTGGGTAAATTCCTAGCAGTGCTATTGCTGGGTTGTAGAGTAGATCTATTTTTAATTTTTTGAGGAACCTCCACACTGTTTTCCAGAGTGGCTGCACCAGTTTGCATTCCCACCAGCAGTGCAAGAGGGTTCCCATTTCTCCACATCCTCTCCAGCATCTATAGTCTCCTGATTTGTTCATTTTGGCCACTCTGACTGGCGTGAGGTGGTATCTGAGTGTGGTTTTGATTTGTATTTCCCTGATGAGGAGCGACATTGAGCATCTTCTCATGTGCCTGTTGGCCATCTGGATGGCTTCTTTAGAGAAGTGTCTATTCATGTTTTCTGCCCCTTTCTTAACTGGATTATTTGTTTTTCGGGTGTGGAGTTCGGTGAGCTCTTTATAGATTTTGGATACTAGCCCTTTGTCTGATATGTCATTTGCAAATATCTTTTCCCATCCCATTGGTTGCCTTTTAGTTTTGTTGATTGTTTCCTTTGCGGTGCAGAAGCTTTTTATCTTCATGAGGTCCCAGTAGTTCATTTTTGTCAAGTGATGATATTACCAGGTTTTTCCCTCTTTCTCTCCCTGACAGATTTTAATTAATTATTTATTTTTTAATGTTTATTTATTTTGAGAGGGGGGAGGGACCGAGAGAGAGGGAAAGAGAGGGTCCCAAGCAGGCTCTGTGCTGTCAGCACAGAGGCCGACACAGGGCTTGTTCCCACAACTGTGGGATCGCGACCTGAGCCAAAATCAAGAGTCGGACACTTAACTGTGTGAGCCATCCAGGTGTCCCTCCTGACAAATTTTTAAAAACCACTAATCTGATGTTGCAGTGATGTGAATACGTGTGACACGTCTGCTTCTCAGAAGCATGTGATTTGTGTGCTCTTACTGAATTGCGGCGGGTCAGCAGGTGGAAGCGTCTGACGGGGCAGGCTCGCCACACTCCAGGCTTCTCGGGGCGCACGGATGGACAGATGGCATGGGGGCCTCGCGGTGGCAAGGTTCCTGTTCAGTAGTAGCCTGCGCTCCGTAGAACAGCTAACATGGTATCACCTTGTGTCCTCCAGAGGAAGACTTCGATGAGAACTTTCTCTCAGAAGCGAGTACCAGGAGACATTTTTTGCTTCTCTGGAGCATTTAGCACGTGCACTTTCTCCGGGGACTGCCCCATATCCTGGCCTTCAAGCACCTCCCTTGTCGATCCCCTGTGGGGGTTGCCAAGTCTGGCAGCTTCCAAGACTCTTTTAGGGCCCTGGCTTTTTATTGCTATATTCTTCTAGGCCTGAATTTCTGTGTTAGCATCAATTTCCTAATCCTGACTTAATCCAGTTTTTCCTCACTTTATTGTGAATGTTTAAGTGACTTAAAGCTTTATTGGAATGAAGGTACGAAGAAATGTAAACAAACACATTGATTGATTACACCAAATGTGGCCTAAGAAAAAAGCCCACGGTCAGGCTGTATATTCAGAGGCAGGTTTCCTGAGAATAATGATCACAGCACCAAATAAATCTGAGGTGATCTGGTTAATAGGAAAAGGGGGGGGGGGAGTGAATTTCTTTGCATTCTCAAGCCAAAAAGTGTAGAAAAATCAGGTTTCTCAACCCATTCCACAAGTTCTTCTGGGACCCTGGTCCTTTTGCCACAAGAGTGGCGCTGCACAGGGGCGAGGCCTGGGGGGCCTTGGGGCCTCAGGGACAAAGGGCAGACACTGGTGTGGACCCCTACCTCCTGGCCAAGTACTGCTCCAAGCACTTGCACAGCTAACCTTGCTGAAACTACACAGCAAACATTCGAGATGCATTCCCATGGACCCCAGTACTGCCCAGGAAACTGTGGTACGTGATTGGAGGTCTCTCTTTTGCCCCCCTCCCCTCCGCCCCCAGCTCCTACTGACCTTGTTATCTTCGGTAAGGGTTGTTAGACGTGCTTATGACACACACTGGAGAGGACAGACTTCAGTGTTCCCTTAGTGTGGTCATGCAGAGCTCTGGCTTTAACTTGCAGTGTGCGTGTTGCTGGCCATTTTCTGTGTTGGCTCCTGTGCGCCCGGTCCTGGTGGGCGTTTCTGCTCCGTGACTTGGCCCTTTCCTTTCCCTTGTGTCCTCTTGCTCTCTGGGGCTGGCGGCACTTGCTCAGCCCTTCCTGTCCCCAGGACCCCTCGCCCACCGGCCACAGGCCCCATCCGATCCTCTCCAGGGACGCCCCGCCCACTGTACGCACCGGCCCCGGATCCCTGGCCCCCGGATCCCTGGCCTGGCCGCCGCCGCCCGCACCTTCTGCTTCGCGTGTGCCGGGGGCTTTTCCAGCTTTTCTGTTGGCTGCTGACATCGGCTTCCACCTTCCCCTGCCTGGATCCGGGCAGCTGGCGGTACGGTTCAGTTCAGAGCCCTCCTGCAGCGGCTTGAGTCTTCCTCCTGGGCTCCAGCTGGTCCTACTCAGACCTCCATAGTTACGCGGGGGCTCGATGCCTAGCGTTGTGCGGCCAGGTGGTCACGCTGTCGTTGCACTTGGCCTCTGGGGGCCGCGTCCGCCGGGCGTCCAGGTGCCCAGGGCCGTGCGCGCGGGGCGAGTTTGCGCACGCGCCGTGGGTGCAGCCGGGCCGCTTTGCAGAGACGGTTCCCCCTGGGCCGGCCGCACAGAGCCCTCGCCGACTCGGGACTCGTCGGGGCTGGAAGAGGACAGACACCACCCGGCCTCGTAGCGTGTTTCGCTCGGACGGGAGGCGTCCTCCGGAAAGCGCCAGACGTTGACCTAGAGAAGTGTTAACCCCGAAGTGCTGTTCTTTATCCTGGTGACAAGCCCGGCCTCGAGATCATTTCTCTGTAATGCAGGGGTTTTGCTAATGAAAAAAGGAGTTTAGATAACATGCACATTTCCTCCTTGTCCCTTCCTCTGGGAAGGGAACCACTTTTCAGGGTTACCAACACCCACCCGGTACTGCCCAGAAATGTCAATAAGAGGAGAAGGAAAAAAGAAACACTTAAGTTTAGGAATGCCAGTAATGTGACAGGAAATTGTATTACAATGGTTTTTGGGTGTAGCAGTTCCTTGCTTTCCCCCTCTTTTTTTTTTTTTTTTTTTTTTGCCTTTGCCTCTCAAATTAAATGTGGCCTTGCGAAAGATAAACTGTATATTTTATTAAAGTCGGCTATTTAAAATTCATTTGACAAGACGCAAGCACATCATACCCTTGTTTTATACTCTCCCCCCCAACACACCACACAGGCCTCCCCCTAGTTTTGAAAGTAGTATGTGTTCGTTGTGGAAGCTTGAAAACTACAGAAGAGTGTAAGAAGAAAAGAAAAATTGCTTGTAGTTCTGTCAGCTCAGATATGATCACTCTGAACATTTTGGTATAAAAGTGACCAAGTTTTTTTCCGACTAAAGGAGTTTAAGGAAAGGAGGGACATGCCAGGTCGGAAAAACAGTATTTGCAGGATGATCCCACTTCTTCCTTTACAAAAAGCATACGTGTATAATCTGTCTCTTCTCACCCTCCTTACCCATCGTCGCGGCCAGTCAGTTCCCTGCCAGACTGTGCCCTGCGTGTTCACACTCCCCCTCCCCGTCCCCCCACCTGCCAAGCCTCCGCCTTTGCCTGATGGCACTGCCTACGGTACCTCCCGGCCCCTCCTCATCTGTTCCCTGCACAGAACCCTCCCCGTAGTCATTCTGAAAAGGAAAAGATCCTGTCATTTCCTTCTCGAAACCTTTCCACTGCACTTGGGATGAATTCCTGACCCGCAGGCAGGGCCGTGTCCCAGCCTCCGGTCACACCCCGTGTCCTGCAGTTGGTGCTGTGGCCCCGCGGGCTTCACTGCCTTCCCTCCCACTTCCCAGCACTGGCCCTGTCTGGCCTGAGAACTGCCTACTCCTTTTGAAGCCTTGTCTTGCTGTCACAGATTCAGAAAAGTAATTTCTGACCCCCCTAGTCTAAACCAGATCCCTCTGTTTTATTCTCTGTCATTCCAGCAATTTCCCTTCATAGCGTTTATCACAATTTGTTCCTGAGTGTTTCGTTGCGTATGTTGTGTAATATCCATTTGTCTCTTCAGAGTTAAGCCCCGTTAGGCAGTGGTTTTGTTCTGGTCTTCATTCTCCTGGACCTAAGACTGCACACTCTCAAAAACATCTGCTGTTTGAACGGAGGGACGGATGATTCGTTATAAACGTTCCCATTTTCCACACCTGTATTGTATTCCACTGTCCAAATGGAAGTTTTATAGCTCATTGTAAATAAATGGTGTGCACGGGTAACCGAAGCACGTTAAACGTTTTGGAAGCTGACCCGAGCAAAGACGACTCCGGTTGGCGGCCGCAACTCGGAAGTGGCTACGAGTGCTCCACCGACGGGCGCTCAGGGAGAGACTTTCGTGGGGGAAGACGCAGAAGCAGAGCAAGAGGAGTATTTGCGTGGCCACACTTCAGCGGTCACCTTGTTCGGGAAAGCCCGGCCGGCTCTGGATGGTCAGTTGTCCTCAGGTTCCGATTCCCTCTCCTGGCGGCCTCACAGGCACGGGTTTGCTTTGCTCGCATCGATGGAGGCACAGGAGCCGCCTCGGTGTGATGGCTCCTCGTTCAGTTAACGCTGTGATGAACAGCCTTTTGCATAAACCTCCATAGACATCCCTGATTGACTCAGAAAACATTCTAGAAACGGAAGGATTCGGACAAGCGAGTACTCGGACAACTGGCAAATTCCGACGGTTTCTATTTCGCCAAGTTTCTTTTAAACATTTTTTAAACTGTCTCTCTGTTTCCAACCCTGCCAACAATGAGTTCTGCGACTCCTACAAAATGACACCTCTGTCAGGTTGGTGGTTTGTTCTGCATTCTTAACAGTGGCGGTAGGCGTGTGGTAATAGACAGTGGTGACAGTTTTGCAGACGTAAGTAGCGGAAAACTGCCATATTTTGAGAGGAGGCCCTTATTTAAGTGTCTGAGGTCGGATTTATCGCCCTCTTTTTTTTTTTTTTTTTTTTTTACCATTTACTTATTTTGGGGGGAGACAGAGACAGAGTGTGAGTGGGGGAGGGGCAGAGAGAGAGGGAGACACAGAATCCGAAGCAGGCTCCGGGCTCTGAGCCATCAGCAGAGAGCCCGACACGGGGCTCGAACCCACGAAGTGCGGGATCATGACCTGGGCCGAAGTCGGATGCTCAACCGACTGAGCCCCCCGGTGCCCTGGTCCATCTTCCTCTTAAAACAGGATGCAGAGTCTAGTACATCAAGACCAAAATACATCTCTTGAGGAACATCATGTCTCTCCTCCCGGTGCGTGGCCCACCTGCTAGCCGACTTGGGAACTTGTCGTCCTGGAGAGTAGTTGGCTGACAGGTCGGCGAGGCCTGCCCTCTGGGGAGAAGGACAGGCCATAACAAGCCCAGGGCAGCAACATCTGGACGTTCAGCTTGGTGTGTGCCCCACAGTGTGTTGTGTGCCGAGCGGAGCTCTCTGGCTGGGTTTTAGAAACGACGGGCTACGAGTTTGCGCAGGTGTTGGGTTATTTGCCGTTACAAATATGGCTGTGGCCATTAGATGGCTCACGCCACCCTAGTAGGTGATCAGTGAGCATTTTAATATGTTCTGTCGCATAGCGCTTTCCCCCGGCAAGTGCCGGAGATACGGCAAGTGCTACAGAGGGTGTGGAATAATTCTACGGTCCTCCTTTTCCCTGCGCCCAGTGGGTTTCCAATTTGGGAACGTTGGAAAAGTACTGCTGCCCAAGACCCAGCATTAAAGATTGGATTCATTTGGTGAGGAGTGGGCCTTGGATATGAGCCCTTCCTGAGGGGCCCGGATGGTGACGAAGGCGCAGCCACTGCCTGCAACCTCAGCTCTGCGTTGAACTCGGTAGAGTGGGTCCTAGGAAGTGGCTCTGACATCCGAATCTGATGTTTGCGTGCAGTCCGTTCAGGGCTCCCTAAACTGTCCCTGTCATTGCCAACCCGTTGTGAGATAACTCAACAAGGAAATTGAGGGGTTTTTTTTCCGTCCTTTAACTTTTCATGCAGTTATTATAAATTTCAAACTTAACGACAAAAAAGCCACATTCATTATCATAGTCACTACCCAGCTGCTCCTTGTTTTGGTGTTAACATTCATTTACCACCAGGGTTTCGTAGTTCTCAAGTTTAACGCAGAATACGTTCATCATGCAAGTTTTATGGAAGTTCTACTCATCTTGGATCTTTAGAATTTTCTTTAGTAAGTATATTGGGAAGGGAGATGTTTTTCATAATTGTTTTTCAGATTTGTGATTTTGTATAATTGACTCATCTTTCCGCGCAACAATTTGAATTTTTGTAAGTGTACTTGATGTCTTTCCTGGAGATATGGGAAACCGTAGGAAGTTTCTCTTCCCTTGATGCCATTCTTTATGCCCTCCCCCTTACCCCGAGCATCTAGCATAGCTGTGGCTAAATGGTGAAGGCTCAGCAGAGATCTCCAGCTATTAGAGTTGGACAGACTGGATTTCAGTTCAGACGGAGCTTGCTCGGAGTATGATTTGGGAATCGAATTGAGCTGCTGGTGACAGATCCCTAGCTACAGAGCTTAATAGCCATAGGGGACATGATGAAGGCTGGAGGTTGGTCGGACACGGCCAGCTTGGTGGTTCTGCAGTGTCCTCAAGGACCCAAGCTCCTCCCCTCTTTGGGTTCTGTTCTCCACAATTCAAGCCTCCCAGCTCCGGTGCACCAGCTGGCACCTCTCCAGTCAGCGATGCTTGCAGGAGGCAGGAGCACAGCAGCAAAGATGCCCAACTGGCGCTGGCTCTTCCTTGAGGCGCGTTCCTCCACGCCTCACCTGCCAGAACCTAGTCACTTGGCCACAAGAGGTTAAAGCAGCCTTGGAAATGGGTACTTAGCTGGGCACATGGCTGCCCCTGATAGAACCGGGCTTCTCTTAGTAAGGAGGAATGGATCTCGGTAAGTCAGGCGATGGGTTTGGTCAGGAGACCAGAACATAACCACGTGTCCCGCTGGCCGTCACCACAGGCTAACAACTTACTTGTCTGAGCCCACGGTTCTTCATCTCTACGCTTTGGGTAACCATCAGTCCCGGGGTAGGAGTTGTGCTGCAGACCAGAAAGAACGTAAAGTGCCCGGCCCGTGGTGGGCACACAAGGGAAGGTGGCTGAACCACAGTGCTGTGTGTCATCGGTCTGGGAAGTGTGTGAGGTGGCTGGAGAGCAGGGTTTCAGGGAGCTTCACGGGGACGGCGTCGCCCTCTCGCCAGCCTTAGTGGGAATCACACAGAGGAGGTTTGCTCTGACCTGTGCAAGGCGTGTGCTCTTGTGGCTTTGGTATCTATCCGGTCAGTCACGACATTAGAAGAATTACCTTGGGCAGAAATAAAGGTTGCTTCAAAACAAATGATTAACGGTACCGACATTTCTCCGGCCAACAAGTAAACATTCAATGTAAGTTTAAAGTAATTTCGTTGGGTTTATGAAAGCTTTTACTGCGCAGAGCGCCGTTGTAAAGCTAGTGGCGTTTGGCATCTAGAAGGCCCAGGTGGGGCCCCATGAGTGGGGTGCACTGGAGCGGATCGGCTTCTGTGGCAGCCGTCAGCCTCCAGGGCCTTAGAGGAGGCTTCTGGAAAGTGCGTGTGCCCCTGTCACCTCCTCCTTCTCCCTGGACGCCACGTGGTTCATTCGACTGCTGCTCTGGGGTCCTCACTGTTCCTCCAGTGTTTTTGGCTGGAAGTGTTCACGTAAGAGGCCCCCTCCTGTGTCTGGCGATCTGTTCCGAAGTCCTGTGTGCTTGGTTCCAGTCTGCCATATTTGGTCTCCACCTTTTGGGCCAAGGTTCCTGAGATCTCCAGTAGAAAGAGGACTCAAGTCAGCAGAGATGCAGCCTGCCCTTCCTTCAGGATTTCACTGGTAGTTTCAGAACTCTTCCTCCTACAACATGAAACGTGTGCTCTGTCTCTCCTTTTTCCTCTCGCTTTCTCTCAAGAAGGTCTGGGAGGGTTCATCAAAAAAAGTTGAGACCTCTGTCGTTGACTTCTCTTTGACTATAATCTCTACTTCAGTCACCAATGAATACTTTCCCCAGTTCCTATTTTTTTCTCCTGTGTAGCTTTCACATCCTTGTCTTTTCAGTGCTAACACCCTGCTCTCCATCTAGATTCTTCTAATAGTCTCTTTGACCCAGTATCTCTTTCCTAAAAGGTGACAGTCAGCCACTCCCTTGGTATCCACTCCCGTCTTCTTCCTGCCGTCTGATCTCCACTTAACTTACCAGACTCCGTTATCTCTCTCGTTCCCGTACAGCCCGCCTGCTCCAGCTGTGTTTGCCTCTTTACACAAGAGGCAACTACCACCAAGCTGTGCGGCTCTCTCCCACACTGGCTTCACTCGCTGGCTTTGCACTCCCCGCCAGCCCAGCCGTGTCTACCCACTTCCGCCCCACTTCTGCCATGATTCATCGTTGTGGCCTTTTTCAGCACAAGCGGGGCTCTCCCTTTTCTGAATTCCTGTTTCTCTCAGCACCATCCAGGGAACCGTGGTCTACACGGTCGTAGGGACTATCTAGCCCACAGGACTCTTTACACAGTTGAATTAATGGAGACCCAGAAAGATGATGTCAGTTTAAGGCTATACAGCAGGTAAGGGGCAGACCCAAAGCTAGAAGTCTCTCAGTTTTACCCATGAAACTTGAAAGAGAAAGAGAGAAATAACTGTCACCCTGCCATTTATAAGAGGAAGACATTTTCCTATAGTAGAGTTGACCCATCAACCCACTGTCCAGGGATAATCACTGTTATTTGGCCATATTTTATTTATTTATTTATTTATTTATTTATTTACGTTTATTTATTTTTGAGACAGAGACAGGACATGAGCAGGGGAGGGGCAGAGAGAGACACACACAGAATCTGAAACAGGCTCCAGGCTCTGAGCTGTTAGCACAGAGCCCGACACGGGGCTTTCAGTTCACAGACAGATCATGACCTGAACCGAAGTCAGATGCTTAACTGACTAAGCCACCCAGGCGCCCCTACCATATTATATTTCCTTTGTTGTTTTGGTTAACTCTTTATTTTGGAAAAAATTTAAAAGTACATTAATATTTTTCTCTGGACAACTTTTTAGAAAGTATGTTACTTAATTGAAGTATAGTATCTAGGATATTTAAAAAACATATAGTATCTAGGATATTTAAAAAACATAGCATCATTTCATTTATCACTCATATATGTTTTTATTATTTTTAAAAAATGTTTATTTATTTATTTTGAGATAGAAGAGAGAGCACGGGTGAGTGGGGAAGGGGCAGAGAGAGAGGGACAGGGAGAATCCCAAGCAGGCTGTGCACTCAGTGTGGGGCTCAATCTCACGACCATGAGATCATGACCTGAGCTGAAATCAAGAATCAGACACTCAACCGACTGAGCCACCAGGTACCCCTATCACTCATGTATACTTAAATGTATCTCTAAAAGACAGAAAAAGATACAAAACACAACAGAATAAAAAACATAATCACAATACTGTTAACACATTCAACAAAATAAACATGTAGATTTAATTTTAACATAATTTTTATGACTACGTGGTTAGTATTTTAGAACTACTTTTTTTTTTTAAGATGAAATTTATTGTCAGATTGGTTTCCAGACAACACCCAGTGCTCATGCCAGCAGGTGCCCTCCTCAGTGCCCATCACCCACTAGAACTACTTGTCAATGAAAATAGTATATTTGAGCAACTACTATGTGAATATCGCTTAATCCTCTCATCAAGCCCATGCGGAAGGTTCTGTCACTGTCAACGTTTAAAGAGGAGAGAACTAGTTCACAGGTTACCGTGCACACGGCAGATAACTCGTCTACTAAGTAGTGACACTAAGAAATCCAGATCTGGCTGTTCTTGTTTTGTGTCCTGAATTCTTTTCCCTCCACATTTATTTACAAAGCATTTCTTCATATCAATGAAAACATTAGTCTAAAACGTTTATATGCCGTCGTGGTAGACTGCCATCCGCCAGAATTTCACAGTTCCCCTGTTTTTGGGCAATGAGATTATTTCAAGGTTTTCGTTATTATCAACAAAAATCCAACATTAGATTTTTAAAAGTGAAATCACTCCAGGAGTCTTGTTCTATAATTGTTTCATGCAAGTTAGTTTTGCCCAGAGGTTGAGTAACATTCAGTAGGAGTAAAAGGCAGAATCAGAAGTGAACCCAAATAACGTCTGCAGTCCTTTGAGCACATATTTATTGAGCACCTATAAGGTGTCATGCACTGTGCTAAGCACTGAGGATTCAGAGAGGTCTGAGGCCTGAGATCCTTCCTCTCAATGCCTGGTTGCTTCTGGCTGGACTCTCTCATTTACCAGAGCGCTGAAGTAAAAAGAAAATCTGTCCACTGAGAATTCTATATGTAGCAGAACTGTCCTTCAGAAATGAAAGTGAAGACGTTTCTTTGGGGCGCCTGGGTGGCTCAGTCGGTTAAGCGTCTGGCTTCGGCTCAGGTCAGGATCTCACGGCACGGTTCGTGAGTTCGAGCCCCGCGTCAGGCTCTGTGCTGACAGCTAGGAGCCTGGAGCCTGCTTTAGATTCTGTGTCTCCCTCTCTCTCTCTGCCCCGCCCCTACTTGTGCACTCTCTCCCTCTCTCAAAACATTACCATTAAAAATTAAAAAAAAAATAAAAAAAGAAAGTGAAGACGTTTCCAGAGAAACAAAAATCTGAGAAAATTTGTAACCATTTGCACTAAAAGAAATACAGGATATACAGGGAGGAGTGAAGAGCACTTGGAATACTAAATATCAACAAGTATGAAAGACTAATTTATTCCTTTCTTTCTCTTAATTTCTTTAAAAGACATCAGTATTTAAAGCAAAAACTATACTGTATCAGTGGGTTTATCATACATATAGTTATAACATAGTACATATGGACAAGGGATTGAGTGGAATTGTATTATTTTTTTTAGCTTTTTTTTTAATGTTTATTTATTTTTGAGACAGAGGGAGCCAGAGTTCCAGTGGGGGAGGGACAGAGAGAGGGAGACACAGAATCTGAAGCAGGCTCCAGGCTCTGAGCTGTCAGCACAGAGCCCGACGTGGGGCTCGAACTCACGGACCGCGAGATCGTGACCTGAGCCGAAGTCGGCCGCTTAACGGACTGAGCCACACAGGCATTCCTGTAATTGTATTATTTATTGCAAGGTTTCTGTGTTTCATCTGACATAATTACAAATTAACATTTAAGTAGATTGTGATAAATTAAAAATGCACATTGCAGTTTGTAGATTGCTCTAAGAGCAATTCAAAGAGCTAAAGCTAGAGAGCCAATTAGGGAATAAAATGGAATACTAAGAAAATTTTGATTACCATGAAAGGAGGCAGGGAGGGAGGAACAAAGGAACAAGCCACAGATGAGATAAATAGGAATGACAGGCTTACATAAAGCCATGTTAATAATTACATTTGCTCAAAGGGGTTAAGCACTCCGATCAAAAGTTAGAGGTTGTCCTACTGTATTAAAAAGCAACTATATCCTGTCTGTAAGACACACTTCTCTCTCTTTCTTTCTTTCTTTCTTTCTTTCTTTTGTCCTTTCTTCCTTTCTTCCTTTCTTCCTTCCTTTCTTCCTTTCTTCCTTCCTTTCTTCCTTTCTTCCTTCCATTCTTCCTTTCTTCCTTCCTTCCTTTCTTTTTTTCTTTTTTCTTTCTTTCTTTCTTTCTTTCTTTCTTTCTTTCTTTCTTTCTTTCTTTCTTCTTTCTTTCTTTTTCTTTCTTTCTCTTTCTTTCTTCTTTCTTTCTCTCTTTCTCCCTTCCTTCCTTCCTTCCTTCCTTCCTTCCTTCCTTCCTTCCTTTCTTTCTTTCTTTCTTTCTTTCTTTCTTTCTTTCTTTCCACATGTTTATTCTGAGAACAATAGAGTGCACATGTGAGCAGGCGAGAGGCAGAGAGAATCCGGGCAGGTGCTGTGCTGTCAGTGCAGAGCCTGACGCAGTGAACAAAGATTGTGACCAGTGCTAAAATCAAGAGTCAGACACTTAACTGACTGACCCCCGGTGCCCCCAGACACACTTCTTAAATACAAGGACACAATTAGACCTCAAACAAAAGTCTGGGGAAAGATAAGACATGAAAACAGTAAACATAAGATAGATGTAGTGGCAACATTAATATCAGAGTAAGTGCCCTTCAAGATGAGTGCTACTTGAGACAAAGAGGACCGCTTTATAATAAAAGGGCCCGTATATCGGGAAGATGCAGTAACGAGAGTGCATTTGAACACGAAGCTTCAGACCACGTGAAGTGAAGTAGACAGAGCAAGAGCAAAGGAAAAATCAGCCAAGCCCCAGTCCTATGTGGGGCCCCAGCCCGCCTCTCAACAGGTGGTGGGGCAGGGAGACAAGAGTATCAGTAAGCGTGGAGGAGACCGGAACATCGTCAACCACTTGAACTTCATGATTGACATTTGTAAACATCACAGTAAATGCAGAATCAGTGTTCTTTTCTAGTGCGTGTAGAATGTTCACAGGTGGACCGCTTGTTGAGAAAGAAGTCTCAGTAACTTCTCAAAGATTGAAATCTTAACAGTATGTTCTCTGACCACAATGAAATTAGATTAGAAAAAAGTTAAAATCTTTAAAAGCCCTGAATATCTGGATGTTAAACAGCTCCTATCTAAACAAGTCATGACTTAGAAAAGAAATCACAAAGGGGGGTGCCTGGGTCGCTCAGTCGGTTGAGCATCCGACTTCGGCTCAGGTTGTGATCTCACAGTTTGTGGATTCGAGCCCCGCATCAGGCTCTGTGCTGACAGCTTGCTCAGAGCCTGCAGCCTGCTTCAGATTCTGTGTCTCCTCTCTCTCTGCCCTTTCCCCGCTCATGCTCTGTCTCTTTCTCTCTCTGAAAAATAAATAAATGTTAAAAAAAATTAAAAAAAAAAGAAAAGAAATCACAAAGGAAATTGTAAAGTACTTGTTCTGAATAACTATATATCAAAATTTGTGAGATTTTGCTAAAGCAGTATTTAGAGGGAAATTCACAGTTTTAAGTGTATATTTTAGAAAAGAAGCCTAAAATCAATTATCTAACCTTCTCCCTTGGGAAGATAGAAAAAAAGAACAGTAAATTAAACCCAAGGTAAGTCAAAGAAAAGAAACAATAAAGAAAACAAACTATAAGAACAAATAAGTTGGTTAAATGTCCGACTTCGGCTCAGGTCATGATCTTACAGTTTGTGAGTTCGAGCCCCGCGTCGGGCTCTGTGCTGACAGCTCAGAGCCTGGAGCCTGCTTCGGATTCTGTGTCTCCCTCTCTCTCTGCCCTTCCCCCACTCACACTGTGTCTCTCTCTGTCTCTCAAAAATAAATAAATGAAAAAAATTTTTTTTAATTAAAGAAAAAAGAACAGCTGAGAAAATCAGTGGAGCCAAAAGCTGGTTCTTTGAATAGATCAATAAGATTGATACATTTCTAGCCAAGCTTATCCAAAAAAGTAAATAAGAAAAAAACACAGAGGAAGCAAATGACCAATTTCAGGAATGAATGAAGGGATATTACCAAGGGGCCTAAAGACACTAAAAAGATTGTAAGGGAATATGTAAACAATAAATTCGTGATCTAATAAATGTGACTTAGATGAGATGGATGGACACATTTGTTGGAAAACAAAAACTACCAAATTAAAACCAGAAGAAATAGAAAAATCCGATAACCTCATACCTGTTCAATTCATATCAAAGTCCTTCCTACAAAGGGGTGCCTGGGTGGCTGTTAAGTGTCCAACTTCGGCTCAGGTCGTGATCTCACGGACCTCACGGTTCGTGAGTTCGAGCCCTGTGTCATGCTCTCATGTCAGCACAGAGTCTGCTTTGGATCCTCTTCCTCCCTTTCTTGCCCCTCCCCACTGGTTCTCTCTCTCTCTCTCTCTCTCTCTCAAAATAAATAAATTTTAAAAGTAAGATCCTTCCTACAAAGAAAACTACAGGCTCAGATGCTTCACTGGTGCATTCTCTTAAACAGTTAAGGAAGAAGTAATTGTAACGTGAGCCAAACTTTCTCACAAAAGACAGGAGTAGGGAGTGGTTCCTGACTAATCTTATGAGACCAATATTGCTCTGATATCAAGACTTGACAAAACCACTGAGGACAACTATAGACCAATATTCCAGTATCTTTTATAAATACTATATAAAGGCAAACATCCTAACCAAAGTATTAGCAAATGCCATTCAGTAAAAATATATCAGGACTGAATGGAATTTATCCCAGACATGCAGGATTGTTTTAACATTAGAAAATTGATGTAATTCACCATGTCAACAAAGTGAAGAGCAAAGCCATCTCCATAGATGCAGAAAAAGCATTTCACAAACTCCAATAGCCATCCATAACGAGACTGGGGATAAAAGATAACTTCCTCAAATTCCCAAGGGGCACTTGTGTAAAATCTATAGCAAACATCACATTTAATGGTGAAATTCTGAGTATATTGCCTCCAAGATCAGTAATAAAGTATGGATGTCCACTTCCGTCTTCTATGGAGGTCCTGGCCAGTGCCTAAAGAGCAGTAAAAGAGAAAAGTACATATGGGTGCCTGGGGGGCTCAGTCAGGTAAGCGTCCGACTTCAGCTCAGGTCATGGTCTCGTGGTTTGTGAGTTCAAGCCCCATATCAGGCTCCATGCTGACAGCACGGAGCCTCCTTGGTATTCTCTCTCTCTCCCTCTTTCTCTATTTCTCCCATGTTCTCTCTCAAGAAAAAGGAAACTTAAAAAAAGAAATAAAAGTACACAGATTGGAAAATAAGTAAAACTGTCTTTATTTATATTTGACATGGTCCTTTTGTAGGAAATCCTAAGGAATCTATTACCAGAACTAATAATTTCCTACAAAATAATTTAGCATGGTCACAGGAGAAAAGGTCAATATGTCAAAGTCAGTAGTTTTCTAGCAACACTGGGAAATTGAAATTTAAAATGTGATTTCATTTACAATAGCATTTAGAAATATGAACTACTTAGGGATAAATTTAACAAAATGTGTACAAGACCTGTAAAAAATATAAAACAGCACTGAGTGAGTTAAAAAAAATCTAAATAAATGGAGTGATATACCATGTTCATGGATTGGAAGATTTAACATTGTTAATATGCAGTTCTCCTCAAACTTACCTGTACATTCAGCACAATTCCAATAAAGCCACAGCAGGCTTTTTTTTTTTTAATTGAAATTGACAGGCTGATTCTAAATTCATATGTATTACAAAGGACCTAGAATAGCAAAAGCTATATTAAAAAGAACATAGGTAGAATACTTAAACTATGTAGTTTCAAGACTCATACTAGTTAGAACTTTAGATTATAATAGATTCTAGAGCTATACAATAATCGAGACAGTGTGGTATTGTCATAAGGATAGATAACACAAATGAGTGAAACAGAATTCAGAGTCCAAAAGTGGGCTCACACTTATATAGTGAACTCATTTTCAACAAGGTTACCAAGGAAATTCAGTGGGAAAGGAAAGAAATTTTTTGTGTGTTCAGCGAATGGTCCTGGGATAGACGGATAATCTAATGGACAAAAATGAACGCTTAACTCTTACACCATTCACAAGAATTAAGTCAAAATGGATTATAGACCTAAATACAAACTACAAAAACTGTTAGAAGAGAACATAGGAGAAAATCTTTGCAATCTTGCAAAAGGTAAAGATTTCTCAATCTAATATAAAAAGCATGGACCACCAAAGAAAAATTGATAAATGTGACTCTTCTGAAATTAAAAACCTTTGTTTTTCAGAAGACATCATTTAGAACAATAAAAAGTCAATCCATGGGATAAGAAAAAATATTCCAAGTTCATATATTGGATGACAGACTTATTTTGGGAATATTATATAAAGAATTCTTAGAATTTTTTTAAGTTTATTCATTTATTTTGAGAGAGAAAGCATGAGCGGGGGAGGGGCAGACAAAGGGAGAGAGAGAGAGTCCCAAGCAGGCTCCGAGCTACCAAAACAGAGCCCAACACAGGACTCGATCCCACAAACCTCAAGATCATGACCCAAGCCGAAATAAAGAGTCTGATGGTCAACCAACTGAGCCACACAGGCATCCCCAAAATTCTTACAACTTAATAATAAAATGACAAGCCTTCAAAAACGGGCAAAGATTTGAGTAGACACTTCACGAAAGAATATACAAGAATGGCTACTAAGAACATGAAAAATACTCAACATTATTAGACATCAGAGAAGTGCAAATGAAAAGCACAATGAGATACAACTACATATTTGTTAGGATAAAATTTTATTTTTTAATTTTTTTCATGTTTATTCATTTTTGAGAGAGAGAAACAGAGCACGAGCAGGGAAGGGGCAGAGAAAAGGAGGGAGACACAAGAATCCGAAGCAGGCTCCAGGCTCTGAGCCATCAGCACAGAGCCCGATGCAGGGCTTGAACCCACAAACCACAAGATCGTGACTGGAGCTGAAGTCAGACGCTTTACCGACTGAGCCACCCAGGCGCCCCCAAGGATAAAATTTTGAAGTCTGACAACACCAAGTGTTGGTGAGGATGTATAGCAACTAGAATTTCCTTAAATTTACGGTGGAAATGTAAAAACATTTCTTAAATATATACCAACCGTACATCTCAGTCATTCCTCTCAATTATTTCTCAAAGAGAAATGAAAACCTGTGTCTGCAAAAAGACTTGTGCATAAATGTTCATAGCAGGTTTATTTGTAGTAGCCAAAAACAATAAACAGCTCAAATGTCCATCAACAGGCGAATGGATAAATAAATACTGGCATGTCTGTACAGTGGCATACTATTCACCAATTAAAAGAAGCCTGTGGGGACCACTTACGTACACAGCACTGTGGGCAAATTTCAAAATCAAGCTGCATGAAAGATGCTAAACACGAAGTAGGATTATATAGGATTTTCTTTTCATAGTTTTTTTTTCATTGAAACACCTTCAATAATTTTTCAATCTGTATGTTTACAAAGCTCTTGCAGGAAAGGAAGCCCTAACATATTTCTGTTTGGCAAATGAAGAATACGAAATTAGGAGAGGTAAACAAATTTAGCCACATAAGCTCCGAACCATAGTTGTGTAGTTGAGACTTGAACCTAGTTCATACTGAAACTAGAGTCTGGGCTTTTTTTTTTTTTTTTTTTTTTTTTTTTTTTTTACTATAACACACTGCCCGGTGCAGTTTAGTGAGGATTTGGTCCTAAAACCACGTGTTGGGTTTTTTTTTTTCTTTTTCTAATTGTAACTTGTTTTATTTTTTAAAATTTACATCCAAATTAGCATATCGTGCAACAATGATTTCAGGAGTAGATTCCTTAGTGCCCCTTACCCATTTAGCCCATCCCCCCCTCCCACACCCCCTCCGGTAACCCTCTGTTTGCTGTCCATATTTATGAGTCTCTTACATTTTGTCCCCCTCCCTGTTTTTATATTATTTTTGTTTCCCTTCCCTTGTGTTCATCTGTTTTGTCTCTTAAAGTCCTCATATGAGTGAAATCATATGGTATTTGTCTTTCTCTGACTAATTTCGCTTAGCATAATACCCTCCAGTTCCATCCACGTAGTCACAAATGGCAAGATTTCATTCTTTCTCATTGCCGAGTAGTACTCCATTGTATGTATATACCACATCTTCTTTATCCATTCATCCATCGATGGACGTTGAAGCTCTTTCCATACTTTGGCTATTGCTGATTGTGCTGCTATAAACATGGGGGTGCCTGTGTCCCTTCGAAACAGCACACCTGTGTCCCTTGGATAAATGCCTAGTAGTGCAATTGCTGGGTCGTAGGGTAGTTCTATTTTTAGTTTTTTGAGGAACCTCCATACTATTTTCCAGAGAGGCTGCACCAGCTTGCATTCCCATCTTTTCATAATATTTTAGAGAAAGAAACTAATTTGTAGTGACAGAAAGTAGATTAGTGGTTAATTAGGGTGGGGGTGGAAGGAGGGAGTACCACAAAGGAGCACTCAGAAAATGTCAGGAATGATGAAAATACTCTGTGTCTTGTGACCATGGTTTTACAGTTGTATATATCTGCCACACTTACTGAGTTGTCCAGTTAAAATGAATGCAGTTTGTTCCTTCTCCCCTTCCTACAGCCTAGAAGAGGGTGGGGCAGCAGATGTAAGTTCCAGAGACCGTTTTGGATCTCGGGGGCACTGCTGGTTTTGGCCAGTACTTTCAGAGGTGGCTTCAGGATGATCAGGCCAATTCTTGGGGAGTGGGGTGGTGACAGGGAGAGATGGAGAAGCTCTTCCAAAATGTCAAGCAAAATTAAGGACAAAAGCAAGCTGTACTTTACAAAGCTTAAGGACAGGGGCACCTGGGTGGCTCAGTCAGTTAAACACCCAGCTATCGGGGCGCCTGAGTGGCTCAGTCGGTTGAGCGTCCGACTTCAGCTCAGGTCACGATCTCGCGGTCCGTGAGTTCGAGCCCCGCGTCGGGCTCTGGGCTGATGGCTCAGAGCCTGGCGCCTGCTTCCGATTCTGCATCTCCCTCTCTCTCTGCCCCTCCCCCGTTCATGCTCTGTCTCTCTCTGTCTCAAAAATGAATAAACGTTAAAACACCCAGCTATCGATTTCCGCTCAAGTCATGATCTCACGGTGGTGAAATCGAGCCCCTACATCAGGCTTCACACTGGGTGTGAAGCCTGTTTAAGATTCTCTCTCCTTCTCCCTCTGTCCCTCCCCCACTCACATGTGCAAGCTCTGTCAAAAATAAAAATAAAAAAATAAGAAGCTTAAGGATAAAGCCCTAATCCAATCCTTGCCGGAGTCAAGACTGATGGAAAAGCCCACCCCAGAGCTACAGGGCCACATGGCCATCAGGGGCATGTCTCCACAGCTCAACACCCCTCTAGCCTGGAGCATTATGTGAGGCATCATGGCAAGAATTTCAGTCCATCCTCCTCACCGTCCTGCCACCTATGAGCCAGCTGACCATCATACATTTAGTACTATTCTAGATGCTGGCATGAACAATGTCAAGGCCCAAACCTAATTTTGAGTCCAGAGCTCACAAAAGCCAAGCAGAAGAATTTCATGGTATGCTACCTCATGTGTCATGAATTAGAGGGAAACACCTAAATAACCATACGTGGAGGAAGACTCTGAAAGGTAGTTATTGAACAAGATCGTTCCACTCATCTGGGTCCCTGTCCTCTCCAGAAAGCCTCCCATAGGTGTTCCTGCCAATATGTCCATGCCTCAACCCCCACCCCCACAGCCACCAACAAGAAACTCTTCTCTGCCAGTGTATGTAAGTTATACTTCATTAGAGATACAGGGAGTAACATGTATTATCAATATTAACAATATTGATAATAGTTGATAAGAATCTGTTAAATAAATAAGAACTTGTGAACAAAGCAGAACCAAATCGTGACTTGGGGAGAGTAGTCTGCTGGGTTCTGCGTAACTGTTGAGTGGCCTAGTGGACACGGCTGGTGCTCTTGGGCCACACTGCCTGGGCGGGACCTGAGCCACTCACGGCTGCGGAGCCCCGGGGGTGTGCCCTATCTGAGTTGAGATACTGAGTCAATATATACCCGATTTGCAAGACTTCATGAGAGAAAGAGGATGTGAAATCTCTCTGTGTTTTTAATATTGGTTACGTGCTGAAAGATGTATTGCATGAAAGAACACACATTAGCATTAATTCCACTTGTAGTTCGGCTTTTCTTAAATGCGGCTACAAGAAAAATGGAATTTACCACGTGACAGTGCGGTGCTAGTCAGTGGTAACAGCGAGGTGGGGCATCCTTCGGTCACGCCGTGGTCGGGGCCAGCTCCCTAGGGCGCTCTTGCTTTGGACATTCTCCGCTCGGACCGCTTGCTTATAAGTGTCCTCGCTAAAAGTTCAACCATCTTAGAAGGGGCAGCTTTTATAATTTTATTGTCATTTCATCACTTCTAAAACGGTAATCTCTATTAATTGCAGAAAACTTCAGACACCGTAGGTGAATAAGACAAAAGCCATTGAAAACTTTACTTCTGACAAGCAACCACTGGTCAAAGTAAATTTTTTACCATTAATACGTTGATTTATCCCTTCAGTCTTTTTGTATGTATGCATTTTATAGAAAAACAGAGAAACTGGAATCGCATTGTTTCGCGGTCTCGGTTTATCATTTCATGAGCTGCTGCTTCTCTCCGTATTCCGCTTCCTTTTCTTCTTGGGTTTAAATCTGTTTGTGTTTTTTTGTTTTGTTTTTTGAAACTGACGTTTTCACGGTTAAAGATGTAACTTTTCTCCGTGAAAATCTATACATTTGCCGTGGGGGCCCCTCCCTCACAAGGTGCCAGGCTGCCTGCTTGCCCTCTTCCCAGGCCCCCTGACTGCTTTCTTTCCGCCAGCAGCACAAAATGTGTCGTCCGCTGGACCTCCTTCCAGTCCTTTTGGAACTTTAAGATCTTGTTTCATTGTTGACCCTCAGCTTCAGAAGCCCGAGGGACCAGACGTTCTCAGGAACGGCGGTTCGCTACCTGATGTGGGTTGGTTATGCCTCGCAGCCGGTTCTGGGTGGTTCTGGGTGACGTGCTCACACCCCACAGTCAAAGTCCGGTCAGTGCGCTTGGCAGCTCGGGTTCCAGTCTGTGGAAAGCAGAGGTCACAGAGCGGAAGCCTAGGGATCTCCGTCTTCAGCAGTGGCGTTTTTCTTCTACTCCCACACACTGTCTTACAGTTAAAAAAACAAAAACAAATCGGTTTCCAACTTTCAGAAACCAGGATGCTCCACATTAAAATTTGGAATTTTGGCTTCCCTTGAAAAGGAGAAGCCCCGGACCTGTCTGTCTTGTACAGAAGCTGGTGCCAGGGCTTCTGGGTGACCTGTGAGCCCTCTGTTCAGTGTTGAGCTCTGGGTCAGTGTTGACACGGCCGAAGCGTGGTCTAACGGCATCGAGACACGAAGCCCCAGAACGGCCGCTCGCCGGACAGCAGCGGAGGCGGCTTCGAGGCGGCACTGGCCACCGACGGCCACCTGCAGTCCTGCGTCAGGCCCCCTCGCTGGGGTCGGGCCAAGCCCTCTTCCCTCTGGCGGCTCCCTACTCCCCTGCCAGTGGCTCGAGGCTCAAAACCGGCCGCTCCGCTGCCTCCTGTGTTTGCTAAAGAGGGGAGATCAGATGCGGGGGGGTGGGGGGGGGGAGGGGGGGGCCGTTGGCACGGCATGCAGAGTAAGAAGGGGAAAGTTCATGGCTTATCATGTTTTTAAGTTTTTTTTTTAATTATTACTTATTTTTTAGAGAGAGAGAGACAGAGCATGAGTGGGGGAGGGGCAGAGGGAGAGACGGAAACACAGGATGTGAAGCAGGCTCCAGGCTCCGAGCCGTCAGCCCAGAGCCCGACGCGGGGCTCGAACCCACAGACCGCGAGATCATGACCCGAGCCGAAGTCGGACACTTACTGAGCCACTCAGGTGCCCCATGACTTTAATTTATATATGATCAAGATGATAGATGCGTCTCAGAAAAAGTGATTATTTCTTTTAAAGCCAGGATATTATGGCCCCTCCCGCCTCCCTGAAGAGTAGCTGGAAGATCCCTTCGTGAAAATAATGAAGACCTTTTACTCTCTATCGCGGTGAATAATTCTGTTTATATCAAGTTCAGTTTCCCAAAAACCGGCGAATGAAACTCCCATTTTCATATCTAAATTGGTTGATTGTTTAATACCTTTAATACCTCTCATCTCTGACCCCCGCTTGCTCAAATATTCAATTTCTCGGACTCGGGTGGCAAGCCCAGGATTCCTGGAAGCACCTGGGATAAAAAGCTCAGTTTTGACTTTGGCAGAACTCACTTTGCCTCTCGGGAAGGGGGCAGCGGTTTGGGCTGGGGCACAGGGGAGCAAGGGCCACGCAGCACCTGCTTTCCGACAGTGCAGTCTGAAGGCGGGGTGTCAGGGAGCTTAGCTCCAGCGCCAGTGGGAGAGAAGAGGTAGAGGGTGTGTTGGGGGAAGTGTAGAACCTCAGGGCAAATGCTGGAAGCAACAGTTCTCAGCCCTGAGCAGTTAGACTCACGGGGAGCTCTGGGAACATGTGCGAACACTCTCTCTCTCTCTCTCTCTCTCTCTCTCTCTCTCACACACACACAGACACACACACACACACAGGCTCGCACACCCAGCCCCAGAGGTTCCGATTTCATCCGTCTTGCATGGGTTCCGGGCCTTGGTATTTTTAAAAAGTCCTCAGCAAGCATGGGCCCCCACGGGGCTAGTCTTCTCGGCGGTCCTCTGTTTCCCGCCGGGCTCACCACCCTTTGCTCTAATCGCTTTAGTGTCACAAATGAAGTCCGCCCTTCTGATGTGGGGACGGCAGTGTGGAAAGGCAGTCCAGGGGCGCATTTTGGCTATCTCAGTGTGTGGAGCTGAGAAGGCTGGGAGGAAGGACCTTTCACCTTCCGCTTGGTACCCCAGCTGGTTTCTGGGGTGCTGTGCAAGGCTCCCTGGAGCCCTGTCGGAGGCTGGTGGACGGGTGTGTGCGGGGTGTGGGACCAGAGCAGGCCGTGCCCCGCCAGCTTGCTTTCCGGGCCCAGCGTCAGGGGCCCTGGGACCTGGTTTTGCTTTTCCGGGTCAGTGCCTTATCGCGTGCTGCTGGTAAGTTCCTTCCGCATCATTGCAGACCCCGCAGGTCACAAGAAGCTCCAGATAGGGTCGTCTGTTCCCAATCAGGAAGGAACTCCCTTCCCTGTTTCTCAAATAAATCCTCACTCTCACTGACCTCTTAAGTCCTTGTACGTGCCTGAGGGAGCGTCCTAGGGTCCACAGACCTTTCTGCCCTGTGAGTTTGCAGATCTGCTGACCGACTAGCTGATGGTCCTCCGCGGGAGTAAAATTGATCCTGGAGAATCGAGCCAGCCCAGCCGACGCCTTCCCACTTCTACGTGGCAGCTCGAACGTGAGAAGACAGGAGAGGACTGTGGCACCGACACTGAAGGGAGGGCATTTTCAAAAGTCTCACATCACTGGCATGACGAAATGACTGCTCCTTTTGGTGGAAGGGTTGCTGAGGGCACCCAAGCGTTTTCGGTCAAGTGTCTTTCAAACTGCAGAGCGAGATCCTCGGATGGATCAGACAAGCATTTTGTGGTCTGTGAATCACAACGCAGAGAAGCACATCACATGTAGATAAGGGCACCTTGTCGTGAAATTGTGAGTCCCGGTGTAAACAAAATGGCAACCATATGCACTTCTGCATAGAGTGCGGACGGACAGTGACGCGGGGACGGGCTCCGTGTTTTACTTCATCACCCAGCTGCTGTTCAAGTGCTGGGCACTCTGCTGAGGGCTTCCCTGATGGTTTGTCCCCTCCCGTGACTACTCCACTGCTTCACTTTCCTTAGAAACCTGAGAAAGAAGCCCTTCCAACGAAGACGAATTTGTTTCCGGTTTTGCTATATTCCACGGGGCGTGTTTCTTTCTCCGGAGTAATTTGGTGTCCCACTTAGGCTTCTCTCTGAGAACAGACACGTGGCCAAGGGCTGGGCACGTATTGTCCTTTGTCCTGGGGTCCCTCATGTCAGGGAGGTGGATTGGACAGGAAGCAAGGGGGCAGTCATGGGCCCCGCTGTGGTAGACAGTTACTTTAGGTTTTCTTTTTTTCTTTTTTTAACTGTTTTTTTGATGTTTTATTCATTTTTGAGAGAGAGGAGAACAGCGTACGAGCAGGAGAGGGCAGAGAGAGAGGGAGACACAGAATCCGAAGCGGGCTCCAGGCTCCGAGCTGTCAGCACAGAACCTGATGCGGGGCTCCAACCCACAAGCTGTGAGATCATGACCTGAGCCAAAGTCAGACGCTTAACCGACTGAGCCACCCAGGCACCCCTACTTTAGGTTTTCTGTGGGGTTTTAGGAGCAGGAGGTTTTCGGCTCATTTCTCAACTGTGAAGTGAACAAACCAGTCATTTGCTATTGGTGTGGAGAAACACTTGTTTTTACTCAAGGTCACAAGAGAGGCTGTGCTTAATGTCCTAGTATTTATGGCAGAGTGCTGATATTTCCTGGTTGTAGGACAAGGGTGAAATAAGAAGAAAGATCGTTTTTTTCCTGGCTACTTTTTTTTTTCTCCACGTTTTTTTTTTAATTTATTTTTGGGACAGAGAGAGACAGAGCACGAACGGGGGAGGGTCAGAGAGAGAGGGAGACACAGAATGTGAAGCAGGCTCCAGGCTCCGAGCTGTCAGCCCAGAGCCCGACGCGGGGCTCGAACTCCCGGACCGCGAGATCGCGACCTGGCTGAAGTCGGACGCTTAACCGACTGCGCCACCCAGGCGCCCCCATTTAAATTTTTTAATGTTTATTTCTGAGAGACAGAGAGAGACAGAGCGTGAGTGGGGGAGGGGCAGAGAGAGAGGGAGACACAGAATCGGAAACAGGCTCCAGGCTCCGAGCTGTCAGCCCAGAGCCCGACGCGGGGCTCGAACTCCCGGACCGCGAGATCGCGACCCGAGCCGAAGTTGGCCGCTTAACCGACTGCGCCACCCAGGCGCCCCTTCCTGGCTACTTT
Organism: Acinonyx jubatus; assembly: GCF_027475565.1. Lineage (NCBI taxonomy): Eukaryota > Metazoa > Chordata > Mammalia > Carnivora > Felidae > Acinonyx > Acinonyx jubatus. Next base: position 1,985,096 of record NC_069380.1, on the reverse strand, counting down.
TAAAGGAATGAACTGGTATAAAAAGGGAAACTGCTGATCCTAGAAAATTGATTTTTTTTCTAAAGATTTTATTTTTAAGTAATCTCTCCACCCGACATGGGGCCTGAACTCACAACCCTGAGATCAAGAGTCACGTGCTCAACCTCTGGATCCAGCCAGGTGCCCCCAAAATTAATTCTTGACAATCCCCGGAATTCTGTTTATAGCACCCACCTTGGAAAATTTTTAAAGTTGGGGCGTCAGCGAAGCCAAAGATATTTTGCTTGTTGTCCTCTTCCAGAAGTTTATAAGTTTTATTTGGGTTTCAGGTGAGTTACTGTGCATCATGTGGATTACTGTGCAGGTCTGCTAGGTGTCTTTAATTATGTGTGGATGATTCCTTCACCACGTCTCAGAAGTTGTGCAGAGGAGAGGGTACCTTGTCTGCTCTCTGCCAGAGTCCTGGTCCTTGCTGTGTGTGAAACACAGACCTTTATCCAGGGCAGGGTCCTAAGGGTTACAACCACCAGCACAAAGTGAAACGCACCAAACACAAGCACCCTCCCGTGGTCAGTCCTCTGGCTGGCTGTCCCTTCATCTCTACAGCCGACCTGGACTTTTTCCTACCAGCATCTGACGTTTGAACTCTGACATGAAAGAATAAAGAAAGTGCTAAAACCACGCTTGCTGAAGTTCGCTGTAGGTCATTTCACGGTAACCTAGATGTTACTGGACCAAGAGTGTTAGACAGTTTTAGCCAGAACACCAGGTGTTTGAGCCTAAAAATAAATTCCTAGTGTCGCTGATTCAGCATGTATTAGGGAGGGCCTGCTGTGTGCCAGGCACGGTGTTAGGCCCCCAAGGGTACCGTAGTGAACATACCAGACCTGATGGCCCCTCTTCAGGCTTACAGCCAGCCACCCAACAGATACATTTTCAGTACCTTTCTCAAAACTAAACTGTCACCGGGGCGCCTGGGTGGCTCTGTCGGTAGAGCGTCCGACTTCGGCCCAGGTCATGATCTCACAGTCTGTGAGTTCGAGCCCCGCATCGGGCTCTGTGCTGATGGCTCAGAACCTGGAGCCTGCTTCGGATTCTGGGTCTCCCTCTGTCTCTGCCCCTTCCCTGCTCATGCTCTGTCTCTCTCTCTCTCTCTGTCAAAAATAAATAAAAACATAAAGAAAAAAGAAATTAAAAAAAACTAAACTGTCACCAAACAGATGAGATCTTAGAAGAGCTCAGATTGCCCAGCTGGGTAAAGACCGTTATGTGTTGTTTGTGAATTTCTGAGAAAGGAGTGTTCATGTGGTTGAGTCTCTAAAGTTAAACCAGTCCACACACATTTTTTAGAGTATCGTTTTCATCCCTTCCCTGGCCCCGTGATGTTTGTTTGTGTTGCTCAGCTTGGATAGCGGCAGAGCTGGCTCCAGAAACGGACCGTCCCAGTTCAGCGAGGCCAGCAGGACGCACATTAGCGGACGGGCTGCTGGTGTGCGTCTTTCTGACGCCGTGACCGCGACCGAGGCGGGCATCGCTGGCGAGGGTGCTGCCTCCACAGCGCCCTGAAAGAGCTACCGTGAAACCCTCCCTGCGTGGAATTTTGTAACACACATCAAACATAAGCCTTTCATCCGAAAAGACTTGCTTCGTGGCCGTTCCTTAGCAAAGGTTACGCTGTATTCACACTCGCGTCTCGAGCTAAGCCAAACCATACGGCAGTGCAAACGGGCTTTTTTGGTTTGTCGAAGCGGACTGCGTGACTGCTTTCTTTGGCTGCTGTGTCTGAGTCCTGGAACTTGTTTCAGATAGATCATTTGACCTGAGAGGATAGCCGCTTGAATTGCCAATTGTCCTCTGCGGTTTGCTCCCATCTGAGAGCACGAGTGAGAAGGAAGGCCACTGGGCTCGCGAGCGCCACACACGGCCCATCCGTGTCCCCGTCCCCGTCCCCGTCCAGGGAGCGTCCAGGGATGCTCCCCAGCATCACAGACTTCGTATTGTCCTGTTCTGGTTTTTTAGAATAATTCTCTTCTTATCCGTTTGCTCCCCTTAAAGCGTTTAGCCTTTTAAATCCGCTCCCTTATTTCATTTTTAAATGAGCTACACAAACTTCATGGAGGACAAGGACAAGGACGTTTCAGAGAGTAAGAGCAAAGAGCATTCCAACATAAACGTGAAAGGCGAACCATTAAAATGGAACTCTGCTGCGGCCTTGAAACAAGGTCAAGACTTTGTATCACAGACTTCCGAGTGCAGCTTTTCAAACAACCCCACCTTTACCTTGCCTGCCTGTTTTAGATCTTGTCTACGGAGAATTCGACTCTTTCCATGCGTTTTGCAATTAGCACACGCTGGGTTTTGCTTTTCCGAGGTATGATAGTCCTGGCTCAGGCTCGTTGCTCGCACCCTGAGGATGGGCCTATGACTTGGGCATGAAGCGAGGACAATGGGCCAGGTCCCACCGGGACCAACCTCATGCTTCCATAACTCTACTGAGTAGTTACCAGTAACCCCTAAAAGCAGCCCCCACTGCACCTAAGTGCTGCAGCTAGTTGACGTAACTGGCCTGAGTGAGCAAGCAACGAGAATCGTTAGGTGTAGGAACGTTCCCCACCCCCAGAATGGAAGTCCCATGAGCAGAGGGACTTTGGTCTGCTCTGTCACTGCTGCAGCCCCAGAACCCAGAGCAGGGCCCCTTACGCGTTGGTGCTTTAGTAACTGTTCTGAACAAACGAAACGTTAACAGCTGAAATCACGAAGTCGTTGGCTTGAACAAAACCCCTGTACCTCAACTAGTTGCTCTGTAACAGAAACAACACCAGCTTCTTAACACCAGCCCGTCCGTGATCAGGCAGAGAGCCGTGTTGTCTCTGTCACTTTAGGTGAATTACTGATCTGTTCTAGTCTCGGTTTTTCCATCTCGGAACCGTGGTGGGTAATTCTCATTTCACAGGGTAGTTGTGGGGTAGATGATTTAGGTAAAGGGTCCTGTACGGCACATGGCCCTGTGCCAACGTCATCCTCTCAAGCTGCCCATTTCCTTCAAAAATCTACCAAACCGCTTATAGTTGTGGGCTGTGGCCGGTGGCATAAATGGCATTTCCTAAGAATTCACTCTGAGGGTCGGAGCACTGTTAGGTAGAAAACAGGAATAGAAAATTTCCTCGTGGGAGGGCTGAAGCTTCCGGCAAAAATTAATAAGTGCAGTGTCCTATCATTTTTGGAACTCTTAGCTCTGTCCTAGCCTGCCGGTGGTATTTTGCCCCCAGATTGTCCAGTCGAGACAGAAGCACAACAGATCTTGAAATTCCTGGACCGGGGCAGAGCCTCCCAGCAGTAGCGTGTACTGAGAACTGTTTCATCATCCATCACATGGGGGTCACTTGCCGTTCAAAACCGCTGTTTTCTCAGAGAAAATGTTAATGCGCCTAAGAAGTTGTACATTTTCTGATTTTTTTTAATCCGCTTTCTGCCACTTGTGGGTCCAGTGACCAGTTTAAGAACACGATCCTCCCTGAAACGAGAAGCATTACTTCCAGCCACGTCGTTTGCAGCAAAGGGTCAGCGTGCCTTCGCATTTGGTGAAGGTCTGAGACCCATGGCGGGCGGAGACAATGTGTCGATTCTTTCAATCAGAAGTTGGCACACATTCGCCGCGTCAACAAGTCCGTGTCAGCCTTTGATAGGCTGAGTGAGGGGGAGCAGACGCTTCAGGATAGTGGCCAAAGGAGAAGTGAGAGGAAGCAGGAAGGGTCACGGGTCCCCCAGGGGGTGTTTGGCGCACGTTTATGGAGAGTCATGCTGTTGCCACCGTGAGGCGGCTACCGTGAACGTGTGGGATAAGCTGTGATTTCGTAAGGTCTCACGAGAACAGGGTCCTGTCGCATGTACTGTTTGATTTGTGTTGACTTCCTGTTGGAAGACTTTCCCGAGGGTCTGGTGATCGGGGGCTGTTCATATTTGGGAGTGACGCACTGAGATGCTGAGTGGAGGGACTGTGGGGTGGGGTCTGTTGATGGGCTCTTCGCTGTAGGGAGATCAGGCAGAGAGCCAGTCCCTCAACTGTCTGTTTCTGGAGGCTCGTCTCAGGGACACTTGGGTTTTTCCAGGGGAGCCCCTCAAGTCTGTGAGGTGCAGGGGGGATGGGCAGTGGCTCTGGGAGTTCTGTCCACAGGACAGGAGAGGGTCGCCGACGGGCCATTGTCGATTCAGCATGTCTGGCCCGGTCTCTGCTTCCTTCTGGTGCTTCCTGTCTGCCCCTGGCTGCGCTACGGTCTCCGATGCCAGTGCTTCTGGTGCAGTGCCTCCTGCCCAGGGTGGGGACCTGAGGACACAGGTGCCCTGCATATGGACCTCTGGCAGAGCACCTGTTTTCCGCTGCACACCTCACCCTCCCCTGCGCTGTGGGCTCACGTCACGCGCTTGGGCATCTGTGGGGTCTGTAGCTCTTCTGCATTTAGTTCTGTGTTCTACCAGCTACTGAGATCCCTTCTTCACCGTGATTGTCGTGTAAGAGCTATGATGGAAAATGAAACATAAACCAAGAGTAACCAGACTTGTGGCTAATGCACCAAGTATGAGCTGAAGTTGTATATGTATCTTTGTTACCATTTTTTGTTTGTTTCTAATATTTATTTATTTTACGGAAAAGGTGGGGGGGGGCAAGGGACAGAGAGAGAGGGAAAGAGAGGATCCCAAGCAGGCTCCGAGCTGTCAGCACAGAGTCAGACGCAGGGCTTGATCTCAGCAACCCTGAGATCATGACCTGAACCAAAATCAAGAGTCAGACACTTAATCAACTGAGCCATTCTGGAGTCCCTGTTGGTTTATTTTTACTTGGCAGTATAGTAGAAACGTTTTCCCATGTCATGAAATTTTATTCCCTCACACTATTTTTTTTTTTTTAAATGGTGTTGTAGTTCACTACATGAATGATAGACATTAGTTTATTTTGGGACACTCAGTCCATTTGTAATTTTTTACTCCATAGGCAACACCCAGATAGATATACTTCTAATTAACTATTTCATTCCTAGACATTATTTGCTGGGCCAGTTGTCCACAGACAATTTGAATTTGAACCAATTTGCAAGAGGGATTTCAGATAGTTGCCTGAGAGGAGAAGGTGAGAAGATGGGAGCAGGTGCAAAGGAAGAATGGGTTATTTGAAAAGCTCTCAAGGACACTGAGTCAGATGTGAAATGGTGCTTTTTCCTGCCTTCCAAGAACTTGCAAGGTGGTGGGGAAACCACGGGATGAAGGGCTGTGCTTTTGCACATGTGTTCATTCACTCGGTACTTAACCAAACAGTGAGCAGTCCCTGTTTGCTAAGCACAGTGGAATACAAACATGAATATGACTCAGTTTTTGGCCCTCAATGCTTACAGGATAAGGAGGCAGGACTGTGAAGAAAGACCGTGGGACAAAGAGAAACTGGGTGTTGGTTTTATTGTTCAGTATATTTGGTGATGATTGATGATGATGATGTAATCTTTCAAACATTTGTAAAAGGAGAATAAGAGAACATTTCCCCCCATTTGTCTCAGAGCCTCTTTTCTTTTAGTTTTTGTTTTAATTCCAGTTAGTTAACATACGTGTAATCCTAGTTTCAGGTGTGCAATCTAGTGCTTCCCAGTCCCATGCCTCACGCAGCGCTCATCACAGCAGGAGCACTCCCTAGTCCCCTCGCCTGGTTCCCCGTTCACCGCCCCCCCCACCTCCCCTCTGGCAACCCTCAGATTGTTCTCTGTAGTTAAGAGTCTGTTTCATGGTTTGCCTCTCTCTGTGTTTCCCTTTGCTTCTTTGTTTTGTTTCTTAAATTCCACACAGGAGTGAAATCACATGGTATTTGTCTTTCTCTGACTTGTTTCGCTTAGCACCATATTGTTGTAAATGGCAAGATTTCATCCTTTTCTACGGCTGAACGATACTCCATTGTGTGTGTGTGTGTGTGTGTGTGTGTGTGTGTGTGTGTGTGTGTGTGTATCTATCCATGATAGATCACCTCTTCTTTATCCATTCATCTATCGACGGACACTTGGGCTGCTTCCAAAATTTGGCTATTATAAATAATGCTGCTGTAAACATTGGGGTGCCTGTATTCTTTTGATTAGTGTTTCTGTATTCTTTGGGTAAATACCCAGTAGTGGACTTACTGGGTCATGGCGTAGGGTAGTTCTATTTTTATTTTTTGAGGAACCTCCATGCTGTTTCCCACAGTGGCTACACCAGTTTGCATTCCCACCAGCAGTGCAGGGGGGCTCCTTTTTCCTCAGTATCCTCTCCAAGACTTGCTCCTTGTGTTGTGGGTTTTAGCTCTTCAGACAGGTGTGAGGTAACATGTTGCTGTGGTTTGGATGTGCATTTCCCCATGGTAAGTGATATCGAGCATCTCTCCATGTGTCTGTGGACCATCTGTATACCTCCTTCGGAGAAATGTGCGTTCGGTGTCTTCTGCCCATTTTTTAATTCGATTATTTGTTTGTTGGGTGTGGAGTTGCAGAAGTTTTTTTCCGTATTTTGGACACTGCTGCCTTTTAGGTTTACTGATTGTTTCCTTCTCTGTGCAGAAGCTTTTTTATTTTGATGTAGTCCCAATAGTTTATTTTTGCTTTTGTTTCCCTTGCCCCAGGAGACATCTCTAGAAAAATGTTGCTACGGTTGATGTCGGAGACATTACTGCCTGAGCTCTCTTCTGGGATTTTGATGGTTTCCTGTCTCACATTTAGGTCTTTCATCCATTTTGAGTTTATATTTGGGTGTGGTCTAAGAAAGTGGCCCCATTTCATTCTTTTGCGTGTTGCTGTCCAGTTTTCCCAGTACCATTTGCTAAAAAGACTGTCTTTTTCCCATTAGATATGCTTTATTATATATTATTCATCTTATAATTGTGGATTTATTCCTGAGTTTCCTATTCTGTTACACTGTGTCTGTTCTACGTGTCTATTCTTGTACCGGTACCATACTGTTTTGGTTTCTACAGCTTTGTAATAGAACTGAAGTCTGGAATTGCAATACTGTTTCAGAGACTGTTAAAGGAACTCTGTATTACATATGTAGTCAAGCTTCTCTGGCTTCTCCAACCTTGATCTCTCCCCTCCCTCCCTAGCAAGTACTGTCCTGAATCAATCTTCTCATTCCCTCGCATACTATAACCAATCTACGCTATTGTTTTACAAATTCAAAAAAACTCTATACGATACGATTTTGCAACTTGCTTTTTTTTATTCAGCTTGTTTTTGAGATTTTTCCTTGTTGATAGAAGAGGCTGTAATTCATTTTAATTGCTCAGTATTGGACCGTGTAATTATATCCCCCCTTACCTATCCATTACTCTGTTGACGGACATTCAGATTGATTCTAGTTTTCTTTTACCAGCAGAAGTGCAGTGAGCATTCTTCTGTATGTCTCCTTATGAACATGGAAATTTCTCTGAAGGATGTTAGGATGTTAGGGTCACAGGATTGGAGCATCTTTAACTCTCCTAGGTATTGTCAAAGTATTCACCTACATAGTTACACCAATTCGCACTTCTTTCCTCAGTTTATCAGGGCAGGTCTCTATCCTTGCCAATGCCTGGTGACATCAGACATTTTGTAAGTACCACGCGCTAACCCATTGTACCACTGGAGCTCCCAGACATTTTAAATATATGTCAATCTGAGGGGTGTGAAATAGCCCCTTGTTTAAAAAAAAAATGCAGTTTCTGTGATTACTAAGGACATCGGACTTTTTGTTGACTGCTTGGGTTTTGAACCACCGATGGCATGAACTTGAGACATGATTACTCATTCCGAGCCTCAGTCTCCTGGCTTTCATAAAACGTGAGTGCCGACATTTTGGAGTCATTCTGAGGGTTGGAGACCACGTGCACAGTTCCTGGCTCTGTTTCTGTCTCAGTCTTGAGTCATTCTTTCAACAACACCCAGAAGGCTGCCCCCACATTGAGGAGGACACCCCCCCCGCCAAGGGCTGTGGTCTGGAGCCAAAGGAGCCGGTAACCGAGGCCCTGTGGGAGCTGAGAGGACCCTCCTGAGAGCCCAGCAGGAGGCCCAGCAGAGCCCCGGCCGCCGGGCAGAGCATGTGGACAGCCAGTCGGGTCTGGGGTGTCGGCTGACCCCCTCTCTCCCTGCGTACCATTAGAGTCCGTTCGCACAGTGGCCGCAGCGACCCTTTTAAAGCAGAAAGCAGGTCTTGTGCTCTCGGGTGGCTTCTGGTCTCACTCGGTGAAAGCCAGGTCCTCATCGTGGCCTGTGTGCGCGGAGATCCTGCCCGGTGGTTTGTCAGCGCTGAAATGCCGAAATGAGCCTGGGGGACCAGGTCCCACACGTCGGAACCGCGACGTGGAGGGGTGGGGGGAGGGGAGGGTGCCGCTGGCAGCTGGGGTGAGATCAGTTGCATCGGTTGGTTTCACATAAACGCACTGCTTCCTGTGAGCAGCGTCCCAGTAACTCGGGGCCTGAGTCTCAGCACCCTGACCCCTGCTCTGTTCCAGCCACCCCGAGCCTGCTTTTTCCTCAACAGTCTTTTGCCTGCCTCAAGGCCTTTTAGTCACTGTGCCCCCTTCCTGCAGAAACCTTTGGGCTCCCTCCCTCCCTTCCTTCAGATCTCTGTCCACATGTTCCCATAATAGAGAGGTCTGGGAACATCCTTTACTTATTTTTGGGATAGAGACAGAGTGTGAGCAGGGGAGGGGCAGAGAGAGAGGGAGACACAGGATCTGAAACGGGCTCCAGGCTCCGAGCTGTCAGCCCAGAGCCCGACGCGGGGCTCGAGCCCGCGGATTGCGAGATCATGACCCGAGCCGAAGTCGGACGCTTCACTGACCGAGCCGTCCGGGCACCCTGAGCATCCTTTATAAAATGGCAACCCAATACCTCTGACCTGACCTCACACACTCCCCATCAGCCCCACTACCCTTGACCTGACATCACCTTCTCCCCATAAGCCTCATTTGACTTTTTCCACTTAGCGCTTGTCACCGTCGCAACACCTACACATTCGGTCGTCACTTTGTGATTTTCCTCAGTTTTGTTCACCTCTGTCTCCCTAGGGCCTACGATGATGCCTGGCATGGGGTGGGCTCTCAGTAGGTGCGTTTCTCGAAATGACTCAGTAGTGGGCTCTCGTTCAATGTTCCCACAGTCCAGTAGGGGCAGACGGCGTACGAACCAGTAGGTGCAACTCAGGGGCATCAGTTCGACGGTGGCGCGTACAGGGCATTCTGATACGAGGAGACAGAAGTCAGTTCTCCCGGGTGCTGGCTGCAGGATGGGGGGACGGGCGTCGGGGAGTGCCCATGCTGGGATAAGGGCTTGAGCCCAGGCTGCAGAAGTATGTAGGCAGCTGTGAAGCTGGAGCTGGGAGCGGGCTGACACTCCCGCATTGGGAGCCGTGTGAGCAAGGGTCCCAGGACATGAAGCCACAGGGCAGATGTCTGTGGTGCATTTCAGAGTGGCAAGCCACTGAGAGTACAGCCCACGTGGTGGATCGTAGCTCGGGGGGAGGGGACAGAGGCCAAAGAGGGCAGGAGTGTGTAGGCGGGCCCTGCGGGGAGGAGATTCCAGCCAGAGTGAGAAAGGCCAGGGGGAGAGGAGCACCTGAGTTCAGGCATTACCGGTGGGGTGTATGCGTATATGTATCAGAGGGTGGGGTTGATGCATTTTTAAAAAATTTTTTTAACGTTTATTTATTATTGAGAGACAGAGAGAGACAGACCGTGAGCAGGGGAGGGGCAGAGAGAGACAGAGAGGGAAACAGAATCTGAAGCAGGCTCCAGGCTCTGAGCTGTCGGCACAGAGCCCGACACGGGGCTCAAACCCACGAACCGCGAGATCAGGACCTGAGCCGAAGTCGGACGCTTAACCGACTGAGCCACCCAGGTGCCCCTGGGGTTGATGCATTTTTATTGAGACTTTATTTTCTAAATACAAAAACAATACAAAGTCATTACAGATTTGCAAAGTGTAGGAAAAGTATGAAGGATATAAAATTCACACCTGATCCTACCACACAGAGATATGATGCAGTGTTAACATCTCAGATTGTTTCCTTCACTATGTATTTAATTATGTATTCTCACTAATAAGGATAATTTTTCTCCAATTACAAAGTTTTGTTTTATTTTTATTTTAGAGAGAGAGAGCGAGGAGGGGAGAGGGGCAGAGGGAGAAGGAGAGAAAGAGGGAGAGGATCTTAAGCAGGCTCCACACTCAGCATGGAGCCCAGTGTGGGGCTCAGCCCTATGACCTTGGGGTCATGACCTGGGCCGACATCAAGAGTCGGACCCTCTATGGACCGAGCCACCCAGGCGCCCCATAACTTAGTTCCAGTTACGAAGTTTTGTGAGACGATTAGGCCGGCAGGATTGAAGGCGCTGAGGGGTGATGGGGACAGTTACTGGCATTGAGAATACTGGAACTGGACCTGCGTGTTCTTGGGTCCTTTTGTAATTTTAAAGGAAGGCCCCTTTTTAGGTTTTGGGTATTTAAAGATTCTACATATATGTGAGGTCATGTAGTGTTTGTCATTATCTGGCTTATTTTTTTATGGCCGAATAAGATTCTGTGTGTGTGTGTGTGTGTGTGTGTGTGTGTGTGTAGATGTGCACACATTTTCTTTATCCATTCATCCATCAGTGGATACTTATGTTGTAAATAATGCTGCAACAAACATGGGGATGGAAATATCTTCTCGAACTAGTGTTTGTATTTCCTTTGGATAAATGCCCTGAAGTGGAATCCCAGGCCATATGGTAGTCCTATTTTTAATGTTTTGAGGAACCTCCATGCTGTTTTCCTCAGTGGCTGCACCAGTTTGCATTCCCAGCAACAGTGCACAAGGGTTCCCTTTTCTCCACATTCTCGCCGAACAGATATGTATTTTGTTAACATAAAATTTGTAACGCTATTTGGCAATGCATGTCCTGGGATTTCACTGTCAGCAGCATAGAATCCAGAAAAATTATAACTGGTAGTCACAGCCAGATTTGAAACAAAATGAGTGGATTTTAAAACATTGTTGGAAAATGAAAATTGTTACGGAGCTTCTGAGCCCTTGAAGATGTGAATTAAAAGTTAACTCTCCGAGGGGCGCCTGGGTGGCTTGGACGGTTAAGCGTCCGACTTCGGCTCAGGTCATGATCTCACGGTCTGTGAGTTCAAGCCCCGCATCGGGCTCTGTGCTGACAGCTCAGAGCCTGGAGCCTGTTTCAGATTCTGTGTCTCCCTCTCTCTCTGCCCCTCCCCTGTTCATGCTCTGTTTCTCTCTGTCTCAAAAATAAATAAACGTTAAAAAAAATTAAAAAAAAAATAATAAAAAATAAAAGTTAACTCTCCGATATGTATCCATTTCAAAGTTATACTGTAACTTTTTGTGAAAAATACATAAAAAGTAGGGAATTTTAGTTTTCACTACCAGGTTTCATAACAAAAATATTTATACATTTTAGTAAATTATAGTGTATTTAATATCTTACTCTGTATCCTTCAAGGGTACTTTGTAAAAGTAGCAGATTACTGTCTTCTTTCTTAAATGAACCTTAGCTTCCTAGACCTTCCCATTTACTTGGTAATATTAAAAAAAAATAGGAACCACACGAAAGAGAGCTGTGGGTACACGGCATGAGACACCCCTGCCCTTGATGCTTGTGGGCCGACCATCCCCAACAACGTGCGACAGAGGCATTGAGGGCCCGGAACACACAAAAACAAAAACAGCTACTGACTCAAAAAGCAGAGGAAACAAGCTTCAGGTTCTGTGACAGAGGCATGCGCCAGCGAAGTAGGCCCATGTGCTGCCTTCAGGTAAGTGGGTCGTGCAGAGACAGACCAGGGGAGAAGTTCACAGGCAGCATTTGTCCGCAAGTGAAGAGAAGCCAGGCTTCCCACGTATTCCGTGGACTTAATTTCAAGAGCCAGGACTGGCTTGGAGCCCAGGAGGAGAAATCTGTTCTTCCAGAATCACGTTTAAGCTGTTTGTGCTTCAGCTTCGGTGACTCCGGCTCATCTGTCGGCCGGCTTGATGTCCATTGCTGGCACAGGCTGGTCCTTCATCACAGCACGTAAACTTTGGTGGCAGACAGTCCTTCATAGAATTGAACCGGCCACCCACTTATCCTCTTCAAGTGTGTATACAGTGGCATTAGAGACCCGGGATGGGTAGTGCTGTCTTCAGCAGAAATGTGCACATCTCGGGCAACAGTTTTCTTTTGCTCACTGATGACAGATTTCCATGCCTCACTCACTGGTCTCTCATCATTCTTGCTCTGATTTTTCTTCCTAAAGCTTCACGGGTTGAGGTAGAGATTGAATCTTTTCCTTTTTGGAGACCTTTTCCTCTCAAGGTAGAGTTCCCACCAAGAGTGTGAATCAAAACTCCAAATTACCGGGGTGCCTGGGTGGCTCAGTGGGTTAAGCGTCCGACTTGCGCTCAGGTCATAATCTTATAGCTCGTGGGTCCGTGTCCCACATCGGGCTCTGTGCTCACAGCTCAGAGCCCGGAGCCTGCTTCTCGGGTCCTGTGTCTCCCTCTCTCTCTCTCTGCCCCTCCCCTACTCACGTTCTGTCTCTCTTAAAAATAAATAAACATTTAAGAAATTTTTTTTTTTTTAATCTCTAAATTACCTTCCTTCATCCTTCTCCTTACCACTGAGCAAGGCTCCTCCAGGCCGCAGAACATACGTGGCAGGTGGCCTTTCGTCTTAACTTGCCTTTAGTATCTTACCTCCGTCCCTGTCAGACCATGGTGGAGGTTCAGAGTTAAGTCTGTGGGTGAACTGCACGCACGGCAAGCCCTTCCCACTGCACCTTCGTCCTGATGTCTGAGCCACAGGAAGAGAAGGCCACGGGAGAGCCTGCGGTCTGTGCGGCCCTGGCCAGCCTGAGCCCTGTGCAGCCGCGGGGGTCAGGAAGGCCGGCTTTGGGTCTCGCGGCCTCTGCCCAGCCCTCCGCCCTGTCTCTGCACATCACCTTGTCCTGTCTACCGCACCGCTGGTTGATCTGTCGAAGTCCACCTGCACCCAGCCCCACCCTCCGCCTGGCAGCCTTCAGCTCGTCGTTTGAACATGTGCGGCTCCACTTCGGTCTTCTTTTGTGTTGGGAAAACGTGGACCTCTGCCTGCCTGTGACATCAGGCCCTCTGGCTAATGGTGCCCAGAGCTGTGCCTACAGTTCTGCCTTGTGTGGGGCTCCCGGCTTCGTTGCTTCCACTGCACCGTTCCTGGGCCGTCGGCGAAAGACGTCTTGCTTCCCCAGGCACGAGGAACACTGGGGTCTGTGCTCTGGAAGGGGCCGGAGCCAGTTCTGCCTCATGAGGCCCTTGGGTGATCTCTCTTGGGCCTTGGCTCTTACTCCTTGGATCAGGATGCTGCTGGATTGTTCCGTGGCGCTGCTGGGGCCAAAGGGCTTCCTGCCAGAGCTCAGGGGTGCCCACAGGTCAGGGGCTGGGGCTGGGAAGCCCAGTGCAGTACTCATTTCCTAAGCCCGGGCGGCGGGCCGTGTGCACACACAAGTTCATGCCTATGCCCACATATGGTCGGGACCCAGGAAGCTCTCCCATAGCAGACACTGACACAGTCGCCCGGGGGCCCCTGGCTGACTCAGTCGGCACAGCAGGCAATTCTTGATCTCGGGGTCGTGGGTTTGAGCCCTTCCTGGGTTAGAGATTACTTAAAAAAAAAAAAAAAAAATTCATTGGCCCATTCTTTCCTGAAGCACTTTAATTCTCTTTAATGTTTATTTATCTATTGAGAGAGAGCACAAGCACAAGCGGCTGAGGGGAAGAGAAGGAGTGAGAACCCCAAGCGGAGTCCGAGCTGTCAGGGCAGAGCCCCGCGAGGGGCTCGGCCCCGGGACTGTGGTGACCTGAGCCAGAATCAAGGGTCGGACACTCAACAGACTGAGCCACGCAGGCTCCCCTCCCGAACACACTTTGTGTGTTACATCTATTTTCCTCTTACTTCCATTAGCAAAAAAAATTGTATATTTTTTCTCAAAAAGGGATTGGACCTAAATTCTCATAAGTCACACCCAGGAATTTAGTACCCTTGAGAGAACAGGAACATTTAAAGGTATAATAATAATTTTGTGGTCAAATAGTAACCCAAGCAAATATTTATTTGAGGGCCTACAAAGTTACAAGACTATGTGAAAAGGCAGTACTTACTGCTGAGTATGCAGCCCAGTTACGATAACCAAAGGCGAAACAAGTATTTTATTATTGGGGCCATTACAGAAAACTAGACCGACTAAGGTGATATACTAAAATAAAGATGTTTACAGAAGTTCTCAAACTTCACTAAGCATACCAGCAATCAGTATTGAGATCATCTCCTCTTCTGATGAAGTTTTGTTTCTTGGCATTTTGTTATGTCCCCGTTAATAGTAATAATCTTATATTTCTGCAAAGTTAAACTGTTTAAAAGTTTAGCAGACCAAACCACTCAAAGTTTAAGGTGAATAGGTGAACATACTTTCTCAGATTATACGCTGCAGAAGAAGTAGCCTCGGACCCAGTTTTTTACTGTCGTGTAACAAACCATCCCGAACAGTAATAATGTGTTACTTATGATGACCGTCTGGCTTGGCTGGCCTCTGCTGGACAGTTCCTCTGCTCCGCGTGGCTTCTCCCGGGGTTCAGTGCAGCTCATTCCGCTGGGGGCTCAGCTCAGGCTGGAGCATCCGAAACGGCGCCACCCACACGCCAGGGCTGCAGCAGGACAGCTGGAGCCACCGAGGCTGGATGGGGCTCTCTCCAGCTCCACAGGGAGCCATAGAGTCCAGACGGAAGTGGCCCGGCCTCTTAAAGGCCAGGCGGGGCTCGGGACTGGCATGGTTATCTTATCGGTGGTGGTTCATTCACTGGATCAAATCCCAGGCCGCCGCGACCGGAGGGGAGGGCGAGGGACTCGCCTTCCTCTGGGGGCTGCAGCCCGCATGTCCAGACGTCAGGCGGTTGTCGGTGCTTATTTCTGGACACAGTCACCGTGTGTGCATGTGGGTTTAAAAACCAAAGGGAGTTTTGCTATGTGACGTTTCCATGGAGTGTGTTACACCTCTGTCCACCTATCTCCAAAGTGGCAAAACTAAACATCTTTAGCATTTTAGCAAATATCCCTCAAAACCGAGGGATTCCCTTGT
Source organism: Acinonyx jubatus (assembly GCF_027475565.1). NCBI lineage: Eukaryota > Metazoa > Chordata > Mammalia > Carnivora > Felidae > Acinonyx > Acinonyx jubatus. The sequence goes on along the minus strand of NC_069380.1, from coordinate 1,969,980 downwards.
GAAATCTTGCTCTTTCACTGGACTCAACTGGGATCTGAAGAATTTGGTCATCTGCCCACAATGATGTAGCTACACACTACAGGCAGGTTTACTTTAATGGAACATGGCATAGGCGTAAATAAATACTCTTATTGTGATCTGTCTTTAACAAAAACGTTTCAACATAAAACAAAATTAAGTCAAAACTTTTTTTTCTCATTTTTTTTTTTAATGTTCATTTTTAAGACAGAGAGAGCATGAGCAGGGGAGGGGCAGAGACAGAGGGAGACACAGAATCCGAAGCAGGCTCCAGGCTCCGAGCTGTCGGCACAGAGCCCGACGTGGGGCTCGAACCCTCCAACCAGGAGATCATGACCTGAGCCGAAGTCGGACGCTTAACCGGCTGAACCGCCCAGGCGCCCCTAACTTTTGATACTTATTAACAAGCATTCACCTCAAAGGAGAATTACAGTTTCTATTTCACTGGCCCATTTATCTTTATAATCACTTGTTTTATCTTGGTTATCAAATGCTACTTATCAAATGCTAGTGTATTCGTGCTCCTTTCATCGTTGGCTGGGTTGCAGCTTTTTCATGTTTGTTTAATTTTAGGCTGAATTTATTCTTCGTTCCCTACCTCCGAGTTTCTTTTCCCTCTAACGTGCTGAGCAGTTACCCTCCCCAGAGGCACTTGCTGTGTAGACAAGGTGTAGGTGCCATGGCTCCGTCCAGCAGACCTTTAAGAGGCCACCACCAGGGGCTGATGTTTCTGTGAGTCACACGGATGTGCGGTGGTAATCGATTTTCTTCTCTTGTACACACATCACCTTCCTAATCTAAAGGTTGCTTCCGTTCGTTCCGCGCCTGACTTTCCAGCCGTCGTTGGAGCGCACGCGCACAGAAGCTCTCCTAAGCCTGCAGAGAGCGTGCTTCCTTCTGTGGGAAGTACATACCGTGCAAAGAATGGTGGGAGGTGGGAGGCCGGTCCGCGGGGCTGGCTGGTGATTCACATCCATCCCGCCCCAGGCCTGTGTTTCTGATTAAGGCTTGACAGACTGGCGGCCGGATGCGCTGAAACACTGTGTTCCGCTTTGTTTCCAGAAGAACTCTTGGAAGCATCTCGTTCGGGGAATGAGAGGCAACAGCAGACCCTGCTGCAGTGTGTGGGCCTCCTGGGCTGCCTCTGGCGCTCCCAGGAGCGGCTGTCGCTTCCCTGCTCACCCAGGCACCTTCCCTCCCCCGCGGGCATGCTTCTTCCAAGGCTGCCTACCCTGCTAGCATTTCTGGATCTTCCTCCCGCTGTTCTCTCAGGAAATCGAGTCTGCTGGATCCCATCCCTTTTTAAGGTGGAGAAGAGGAGTACCGCCCAGTCTCAAAGCTGGCTGTGCTGTCTTCTTCCTTGGAAGCTGAGCAAGTGCCCATTGGACTTGGGGAGAGAGCGGGTGTTGGAGTCCCAGGACAGCAGTGCTCGGGTGGCCAGAGATGGGGCCTCCAGTGAGCGACGGCCAGACCCTCTCTCCCTCCGTTTTAACTTTGAACTTAAATTGATAGTGGGTATGGGAAGGACTGAGACACAGGCCCACATAGACCCAGCGAGGCCCGAGTTCTACATTTCTAGTTTTTCAGCCAAAATTCATAGCTGGAATGTTAAAATGTTGGGGATATGGCTTTGCTAATGTTTGAAAAATGCTTCCTTACCAGGAAGGAGGTGGGGGAAAGATCTCCGTAGGAAATTCCTTCCTTCATACATAATAACTTTTCACTGAATTTCAATTACTCTCAGTCTTGTGTCGATGCCCATAAAATAATCGAGCTATATAGAGTGTGTGAACCCAACTTTCGTCTTCCTATGAGTTATGAGTCAGAAATTGCAGGAGCATGACTAGGTTTGCAACAGCTCTTCACCAGAGGACCTGTGAGTGTGAGTGGTGGAGAAAATGCACCCATTTGAGGGTGACCAGGTCAGGAGAGCAAAGGCAGGTGGGGCACATACCTGGCCAGACCACAGCCCCTTCCCCGGACCGAGAGACCATGCGTCTGGGGCCGAGGGACAGCAAAGCTGGTTGCCAGGGAGCCGGTCCCTGGGCAAGGCTGCTGGGGAGGAGGCTCAGAGGGAGGGGCAGGATCTGGACCAGGTGGCGGGGATGTCAGGTGGTAATGCACCTGCAGTGGAGGCCTTGGCCGATCCCAGCGGACGCCGTGGGACGGTCCCAGCGTGGAGCCGCCCCAGATCCTGCTGGGGCAGTGGGAGAGCGGTGTGGCCACGTGCCCCCAACCTCACCCACTTGGCCACTTGTTAAACTGCCTCACCACAGCCCGTTGCACAGCAGACAAGATGTGGGAGATTCCCGCTTTCCAGAATTTGTTGTGGCCGGAAGCCATTTTCAGTTCTCAGCAGTTTGTTGATAAAATGTAAGAGGAGAAACCTCTTGGGAGAGATGCCTAAGGTGGAATGCTCTCGCCTTCAGAGCACCGAGCGTCCTCCACCCTGGTGTGGGTAAAGCAGACAAACAGAGCTTCTAGACTGGGTGTGGGACGCGGAGGTTGGGGGGAGGCCTGGAAGGGGCAGGTCGAGTCCGCACAGGTTGGGTCTGCAGCAGGTGGCAGGGAGCAGTCGCCGTAAAGCTCGTGGGGACCCTGGAGGCATCTTGTGTCGCAGCTAGCGCACCTCGTACGATGGCTCCCATCCCAGCACGCGCGGCCGTCTCGAAGAGAAAACTTCGTCCCTGCTGGCGAAGCGTGCCTTTCGTGTGAGACGTTCAGCCCTAACTGAAGCCTTCTGGAGTGTTTTCGGAGAATTCAGGTGTACGTAAGATCTTCTTGGTGCACGGTGATGGGTGACATAAAGGCATCAAAGTCTTGTCGACGGACGTACCGCTCTGTGTGCGAGTGTTAATAATCAGTGAGTGGCAAGCGGTTCAGAGACACACAGTGGGACAGCTTTAAGATTTTGTGAACTTCTGTAGCAGAGGCTCCTGGAGAAGGGCCCAGGTATGCAAATTGGGTCATAGAGTAAAACTAGGGAGACAGGTTGATTATGACATTCCCAGCCTGCGTTTGGGGGTAGCCCTCGTTGGCGTGGGCGCTTTACCTGTCTTCCCACACAGCGGGAGGCAGCCCGCCCAGGGAACCCACGGCCTCTCCTGTCTGTCTCCCAGCTGGCGGCTCCTTCCTCCTCGACTGATGTCAGGTCACAGTCCCACTCGGCCGTTCCATCACTTAGCCGTGTCCTCCTAGTGTCAGGCACAGGACCAGATGCCTGACTGTCCTTCCCTTTAAACTGGGGCCACGTGCTCGCTTCAGGGCAGGGCCGCCCAACCTCGGTCTCATCTGTGCACCCACAGAACGTAGTTACTTTTGAGGGGCAGCCCGAGGTGAAGTGGAAGAGATCGGAAGTGTCCGTCGAGACTTGGTGAAAAGAACGCGTTCCCTTCCTCTTTAGAATTATGGGAAGAAGAACAAAGCGTAAAGCCTTGCGCTTTATGCCTTTATATCTGTCCCGGGGCGGATCGGTAATAGGAGCACGAGGGACGGAGGAGCACGTGGGGTGGGGCGCAGGGGTGGCGTGGGGACAGGAAAGAGGAAGACACAGTTCAGAGGCCCCTGGGACATGCGTGTGTGCTGCGGGAGGAGGGGCCAAGGAGGGCCCGTGTGCGCCAGCCCGTGCAGGATGCTTGGAGGTGCAGGCACCTGGCGCGCAATGTGCTGATGTTTCAGCGCACACCGCCCAGAGAAGTGCCCAAGCGCTGGGGCAGGATTTGGGCATTCTTGGAGGCACTTTGGTCTGCTGTTGGTGGAATGCAAACTGCTGCAGCCACCCTGGAAGACAGTGTGGAGGCTCCTCAGAAAGTTAAAGAGCGAACTGCCCTGTGACCCAGCGGTTGCATGACTTGGTACATATCCAAAGGATACAAAAATCTAGGCTTGAAGAGGGTGCATGCACCCCAAGGTTTATAGCAGCACTTCCCACAATAGCCAAATTAGGGAAAGAGCCCAGGTGCCCATGAACTGATGAATGGATAAAGCAAATGTGGTTTATATACACACGGGAGTACTACTGAGCCATCAAAAAAATAAAATCTTGCCATTTGCAGCAACGTATATGGAGCTAGCGTGTATTATGCTAAGCGAAATAAGTCAGGCAGAGGAAGAAAAATACTGTATGATTTCACCCGTGTGGAATTTAAGAAATACAACAGATGAAAAGAGGGGAAGAGAAGGAAAAACAAAATAAAAGCAGAGAGGGAAGCAAACCATAAGAGACTCTTAGCTCGAGAGAAAAAAACAGGGTTATGGCGGGGGGGGGGGGTCTAGACGGCTGACGGGCATTAAGGAGGGCACTTGTGGGGAAGGGCACTGGGTGTTGTGTGTAAGTGATGAGTCGCTGGATTCTACTCCCGAAACCAAAAAAGGAAACAGAAAAAGAAATGCTGTACGTAATGGCCCCTTGGCTCCACTATGCCCGCTGACCTGTGCCAGGAGGGGCACCCGAGCTGTAGGGCAGAGGCCCAGGCCTTCTCCCACCAGGCAGCCCCAGGGCCACTGCCCGTGGCGACGTTCCAAGCTGCCGGCCTGATGTCTGAGAACCGGAGTCCCCTGGAGCGGGCGAGAGGTCACCAGAGCGAGCGCGCAGGCAGCAGGTGGTGCCGGTGGCTGCGTTTAGGGCTCTCTGACTGGCGTCTGCGGGGGTCTGTTCGCAGTCCGCGGCTGACGGTGAGGCTGGAGGAGAGACAGCGCGCGTGTTCCCGGTGGGCTCGGAAATGACCCTGGATCTCCCGCAGCCGTGGGACCTAGCGATACGTGCACGCACGTGGCGTCTCCGAGAGTTGCTGTCGAGGCACCACTGACCTGCTAGGTGAGCACGGGGAGCAGACGTCGAGGACGGGACACAGCCGAGCTGGATTATTCGGTGGTTCTTGACAAGCAAGCCGTCTCATCGTGTCGCTTGGGCTTTACGAGCTGAAGCACTGCTGTGACCACAGTCGTCGTTCGTGGTCTCCCGTTGATCTTGCTCGGTTAAGTTCCTGGATTCAGAGCTCAGTAAACATGTAAACGTGGGAGTGGCGAGTGCCCGGGCAACGGGCAGAGGTGGAGAAGCTGTTCATTTGGACTCGATCGGCGGGCAGGCACCGAGGTGGTGCGCGTGTCCGGGGTCCCCCCGAAGGGCGCGGGGGCGCGGTCGGTGCTGACCGAAGGGCTGCGGTTGGGGTTGGCTCCCCCAGTTTTTAAATGGGTGCCAAGAGCTCCAGGGTCACCCTGAGAAGATGCGGCCCTATACCGTGTCTCTCTCCAAGCCGCCGAGAGCTCTCTGCAGCCATGACCTCATCGCATAACATAGCCGTGAGGTGGGGGGGGGGGGGGTGCAGCGTTGCCTCCCATCTGCAGGTGGGCACCACCGTGCTCACCCCTGCACGTCTCTCTCCACAGCCCCGCCGCACGTCAGGCACTCGCTCTGCCGGTCCGAGCTCTGCTTCTGAACCGGGAGCTCTGTCCTTACTGCCGTGGCCCCGTCTGCCTCGCCATGTCTCTTTGGGCCCCTCGGCCCCGGATGCGGCCCCCTCACACGCACCCACACGTCCCACTGCCCGTCCTGCTCTCCGGCGCGGCCTCGCTGGGCCCCCCCGTCTCGGCCCCTCCCCTCCCCCCGCTGTCTTGCCGAGTCTCCTGGCATCACCAAGAACGTAGGCACAGGTTACAGCCAACGTGTTTTGTCCTGCCACGCGCTGGGGATATGGCCAGGAACGGGAAACTTGATTTTGCTGTTACGCAAGCACTCACGTCGTCCCGGCTGATGCGTTGAGCGGGTGGCTACAGCCACGAGTGACGTGGAATCCAGGCCCCAGCGGGTTCTCCCGGCCCTAGAGGAGGAGGCAGACATTCGGACAGACAGATGGGGCCGGTAAAGGTCACGGGTGTGTGGTGCCTCGTTCCCGGGGCCGGCAGGAGCACAGATCCGAGTCAGCCTGGACAATGCTTGGCTCGGAGGGCAGGGAGACTGGTGCATTCTCGGTGTCGGGGACAAGTGCTGTTTCTCCAGAGTGGCCCTTGGCCAGCACAGCCGCTCTCTGCCCAGAACAGCCCCAAGCTGCCTTCTCACTGTCCTGGGGTCTTCCTGCACCCTCAGCCCTTTTCTCTCCTGTCTGAGCCACGGGGTCCCCTCGGCCATGCTCTCCCGCCCCTGAGACCCCCTCTGTGTGTTCCGCCCTTGTCTCCAGGAGGCGTTCTCTCTCCTGTCCCGTCCATCCTGTTTGCCCACAGCCCTGCTGAGCCGACTCACAGGTGCGTGTTCCCTCCTGTCTCCCGTGCACTCTGGCCTGTCTTACACCTCCAGTTCTGCCCCAAACCGATCTCGTGGCTCCGTGTCCCTGCCTTCCAAGAGGGCCAAAACCCGGGGACAGTCAGGCCCAGCCTGTGGCTCCCTCTCTGCTGTCTCTCATGTCCCTGCTTGCCCCTCAGCCTGTTCTCCACGCAACCCCCCCCCCCCCCCCGCACCCCCGCCCCAGGCCTCTGCTGCTTTGACGGTTCCACCTGCCAAGAATACCTTTCCTCTGCTGTGCCTTCCATCTGCCCAATTTCGGGCCGACCTTGGGGAGCCAGGTGTATTGCCGTCTGTTCCACAAACAGTCAGTCCCTGGTGCCCTCGCTCTGAGCCGGAAGAATCCGTCTCCTCTGACCCTCTTTCCTATTCCCTGACCCTTGTCTGCTGTGTCTCCCATGGTGGGTCCAGCTTGTCTCCTGTTCATCTCGCAGGCAGTTTTCGGAGGCCGTGTCCTGTGCTGGGCACTGCTCCAAGGGCTCTTTCGGGGTCTGTCTCTCTTTCTCCCACTAGACCAGGAGCCCAGCCGCAAGTTCCCAACTACCAGAGTGAGCACTGGGCACTGCGAACAGTAGGCCTTCAGCCAGCTCTTCATAAATGACTCTGGCAACCCTCCCCTCCCTGGGGGCGGGTCACTCCCTCTCCCAGTTAGCCTGCGGGTGGGCTGGACCTGCAGCCAGGGTCCCTGACTTCAACTAGTTTTCACGTTAAACTGTTCTAGTCATAGGTTACTCACAGAGCAGAACTTAAGAGTCCAACTGGAAGTTTTCTAAGGAGAAGCAGAACTTAGATTCTTTCTGGTCCACCATCAGAACACCTGTTTGTTCGTCACATACTCTCTATAGCCTGTGGTTCAGTGTGTGTTAAGCGTTTGTCGTGGGCACCTGAGGGCATCTCATGCAGACATTTCACGGTGCAGGCCCCCAGCAGGCACAGAGAGGTGAACATTGCAGCATCGGAAGTCCCCGAGGGGCTTTGTGGGAAGATGTCATGCGTTTGTACCTCCCAGTGAAGCATCTGTGTGCTCCCCCCCCCCCCCCCCCAGGAGATGGCCGGCAGGGCTCTGAAGCAGACTGGCAGCCGGAGCATCGAAGCTGCCCTGGAGTACATCAGCAAGATGGGCTACCTGGACCCCAGGAATGAGCAGATTGTGCGAGTCATTAAGCAGACCTCCCCAGGTGAGCTCAGACCCGCAGCCCTGGGGGAGGAAGATTTGCCCTCAAAAAGCACAAATCCGTTTGTAGGAAGGGAGGTTCAGTGTGGCCCTGGTCAGCAGATTATCTCTTGGCACGTTGCCCTGCTCTGCACTCAGGGCCTAGAAGGGGAGGCAGCAGGGGCAGATCCTGGGACTTCCCTGGGTGCTCCCTCTCCCTGTGTGAAGTAACCTGGGGTACTTCCTGCGGCCGGTGGCTGCGGACAGGTTTTGTGTTACAGAGATTGGAAAACTCAGTGGATATTAAAGTTAGGCAACGCGCAGAGTGAGATCTAAAGTGGGCTTTTTACTTTCTCTTGGGCCTGTGAGGGAGTCTGTTTATTGAAAGGAAGGTTTACTTCACGGATTTTTAAAACCCGCCTTTTCTCACACCGGAGCCTCAGAGCAGGCTGGCAGGCGCCTCCCTGGGCTGGATGCCTCGGGCAGTGGCGCTGGGACAGCCCCCTTAGTGTCCCCCGGGAAGGGCCAGAGGCACCAGCACCAAATGCTCTACCTCACTGGCTGTCAGTGAATGTTCCTCTTAGAGGATGGACAGATGGGAGAATTTTTGGTAGCTGAGGTCCTGAGTGTGATAAGGGACTCACGACATTCAGCCAAAGGAGCTTTCCCACTTCGTCTGTCGAGTGAGAAGTTGTGTCTTCGTTGTTAAACTTTTGTTTTCTCGTTGATAGGAGGCTCGTATTAAACTGCTGCCTGCTGGCAGTCCATTTCCAGATTCTTGGAGTCCCAGGGTCTGTGTTGCCGCAGAGCCCCAAAGGGAAACTGCAGACCCACATCTGTAACGATTCCCTCCTACGTGTGCCTTTGACACATGTTCTTAGCCCAGGAAGACAGGTTGTGGGCTCTGCCGGGTCCCCCCGCGAGGGGCTCTGACCCACAAGGCAGCCCGGGTTTGCCAGAGCAGAGTTCAGCCTGCGTCGGGCGGCCTCGAGCGGTGGAAGAGCCTGCGCAGCGGCGTCCGCCCCCAAGGACGCGGCCAGCGCCGGGAGCCAGCCCGCGAGAGCCGTTCCCCTCTAACGCCGTGTCCGCGTTCTCTCCGCTGCAGGGAAGGGCATCGCGCCGGCCCCCGGGCCGCGGAGGCCGAGCTTCGAAGGAACAGGCGACCCCTTCCCGCCCTACCATCAGATGAGCGGGGCAGCCTACGAGGGCAGCGGTCCGCTGGAGGAGGTGCCCCGGCAGTACATGGACTTTCTTTTCTCCGGAAGCGCTCGCAGCGTGCCCGGCGGCCATCAGCACCAGCCCAAAGGCTACGCGGCCAACCTGGAGTCCGCGGGGATGAGCTTCCCGGTGGCCGCGCCGGCGGGCCAAGCCCTCCCGCTGCAAGGCCCCCCCTACAGGCCGCACCTGCTGGTGCCGGGGGAGCCGCTGGGCTACGGCCTGCAGCGCAGCCCCTCCTTCCAAAACAAGGAGGCGGGAGCGTACGCGAGCCCGGCCGCCAAGGGCCCCGCGGTGCAGGTGCAGGTGCAGGTGCCCCCGGGCGCCGGCCACGCGTTTCCGGCCGCGGGAGCGGCGGCCGGTCTGTACCTGCCCCACCCGCACCACAAGCAGGCCCACCAGGTGCACGTGATGGGCTCCCGGGGCCAGGTGTTCGCCAGCGACAGCCCCCCGCAGAGTCTGATGGCGCCCTCCAGGAACAGCCTCAACGTGGACCTGTACGACCTGAGCGGCGCCCCCGTCCAGCAGTGGCAGGCCTCCACCCTGTCCCGCCGCGACTCTCTGCAGAAGCCGGGCCTGGAGGCACCCCCCCGCCAGCACGTGGCCTTCCTGCCCGAAGGCCCGGTCCCCAGCAGGACCAACTCCTTCAACAGCCACCAGCCGCCCGTGGCCGTGCCCATGCGGGCGGGCGTGCCCGGCAAGACGGAGCCCTCCGTGCCCTCCCCCAACACCATCACGGCCGTGACGGCCGCCCACATCCTGCACCCGGTCAAGAGCGTGAGGGTGATGCGGCCCGAGCCGCAGACGGCCGTGGGGCCCTCACACCCGGCCTGGGTGCCCGCGCCCGCGCCTGCGCCCGCGCCCGCGGCCGGGGTGGAGAGTCTGGACTCGAAGGACGAGCACTCCCTGCCGCTGGGGGGCGCCGGTGCGTACCCGCTGGACGTGGAGTACGGCGGCCCGGACCTGAGGTGCCCGCCCCCGCCGTACCCCAAGCACCTGCTGCTGCACAGCAAGTCCGAGCAGTACGACGTGGACGGCCTATGCGCCGGCGTGGAGCAGAGCCTCCGGGGGGGCCCGGCCGCCGAGCCCACCGACCGGAGCGACAAGAGCCACAAAGGCGCCAAAGGGGAGAGGCCGGGGAAGGATAAAAAGCAGATCCAGACCTCTCCTGTCCCCGTCCGGAAAGCCAGCAGGGACGAGGAGAAGAGGGAGTCGCGCATCAAGAGCTACTCACCATATGCGTTCAAGTTCTTCATGGAGCAGCACGTGGAGAATGTCATAAAAACCTACCAGCAGAAGGTCAACCGGAGGCTGCAGCTGGAGCAGGAAATGGCGAAAGTAAGCTCTCCTCGTGTTCCCGCCGCCGGGCCCGGCTCTTCTCTACATTGGCGGTGGCGCTCGCAGCGGAACCTCTGTTTTGCTTCTGCTTTGCCCCGGTTATTACGAACGGTTCGCATCCCCGGGCGATGGTGTGGTTATGGGGCCAACGACTTGCAGGGATGGCCGATGGTGCAGGCTCCCTCACGGGTACCCCCCGGCTCTGTAGGGGGGCCGTGAGCACTGCGCCTGACGCAGCCGGTGGGCACGTGACCACGGCGATATTTTTATTTTTCTTTCATTTCATTTTATTTTACTTATTTGTTTTACTTTTACTCATTTTATTTTATTTTTTGAGAGAGAAAGTGGGAGAGCGTGCGTACACATGCAAGCAGGGGAGGGGCAGAGGGGGAGAGAGAGAATCCGAAGCAGGCCCCGTGCTCCGTGCACAGCCTAAAGCGGGGCTCAATCCCACAACTTTGGGATTATGACCCGAGCCGAAATCAAAAGTCACACTCAACCGGCTGAGCCACCCAGGCGCCCCAGCAAATAGTATTTTAAATATACCTTAGTTGACACTAAACTGCTAGAGAAGGTAATTAATGAAATGATTTAAATTAAAATCTTACAGTAAATTTAAATCACACGAAGCCAGCGATTTCAAGTTCTAAAAATCAGATCTGTGCTCTTACTTTCTGCTGCCCCATTTTCATTGACTTTTCTTTGTTCCCGTTTTCCCTGAGCTGTTAAAATATTAGATTGCGCGGAGAGTCCCGGGAATGTTGTGGTCTCCTTTTCCACCGGCGTTTGTTTATAGAGGTTTACTGAGAGCCTCAAGTCACCGGTTTTGTCCTGCCTTTAGAGTCCAGATTTGTGTGTACATAAGTAGATGAAGAGCAAACCCAGTTGTTGTCTTGCTTGTAGTATACTGGACCCATATGTGTTCTTGGTTCCGTAAGTTGAGTCAGGGCCCTCGCGGTTCTCAGCTGTCTCCCGCCCTGGCTGTTTCCTCCCGTGGGGTCCTCTGACGTGACTTCCTTGTTCCCCTTCTCCACAGGCTGGACTCTGTGAAGCTGAACAGGCGCAGATGAGGAAGATCCTCTACCAGAAGGAATCTAACTACAACAGGCTGAAGAGGGCCAAAATGGATAAGTCCATGTTTGTGAAAATCAAAACCCTGGGGATCGGTGCCTTTGGAGAAGTGTGCCTTGCTTGTAAGGTGGACACGCACGCCCTCTACGCCATGAAGACCCTCAGGAAGAAGGACGTCCTGAACCGGAATCAGGTGGCCCACGTCAAGGCCGAGAGGGACATCCTGGCTGAGGCAGACAATGAGTGGGTGGTCAAGCTCTACTATTCCTTCCAAGACAAGGACAGCCTGTACTTTGTGATGGACTACATCCCGGGGGGGGACATGATGAGCCTGCTGATCCGGATGGAGGTCTTCCCCGAGCACCTGGCCCGGTTCTACATCGCAGAGTTGACCCTGGCCATTGAGAGCGTCCACAAGATGGGCTTCATCCACCGAGACATCAAGCCAGACAACATTCTGATAGATCTCGATGGTCACATCAAACTGACGGATTTTGGCCTCTGCACTGGGTTCAGGTGGACTCACAATTCCAAATACTACCAGAAAGGTATTGTCCCAGATACGCCGCACCCACCTTCTACATCTAGATAGGACCAAACTCAGGCCGCTGTTTCGCATCCTGGTGGCTCCTGGTCATTTTGAAATTATGTGTTTAATATAACTTAGCGTGACATCCTTTTCTCCCTAAAGCAGTAGCGTGGTACGTGTAAAAGAAGTTTTTTGAAGTTAACGGATTTAAGTTTTACTGTAGCATTTTTAGGACAGTAGTCTATGGGGTGTCATGGGAACGTGGTCAGGAACCATCACTCTGCCCTTATAAAATGAGCCTTAAAAGTCTCACCACCTCGCAAAGAGTCCTAATAGCGAACGTGAATGTATCTATAGGCGTCAGGTGATGACACTTCACCATCCATGGTGAAGGTTGGGTGTAACTCCATCTGCTGTAGGTCTGCTGGCCATTATCTTATTTATGGCTCAGTTTCTGGAAATAGTGGTCTTAATGCGATGGCTCAGGCTTCTGTTACTTTTTTTTAACCTTATTTTTTTTTTTCAGTAACCTCTACACCCAATGTGGAGATCGAACTCACAATCCCAAGATCAAGAGTTGCACGCTGTATGGACCGAGCCAGCCAAGAGCCCTTCTATTTTTTAACTCAAAACTAATCCTATACGTTTAATTCGTTCCCATTTTCTGGTATTTCAGTCACTTTTGTTTATCTTTTTTAAATCCTCTCATGCTTTTCCGTGGTTCTCTTGAAACATGTCCTGTCCAACAGGTAGTAGACTTCTGAGACTGGCCTGAGTGTTACGCATGATGTCCCCAAGTTACATGAGCCTTTCTTCCACAGCATCACACTGCTACCCCGCGTAGCACCCAGCTCGTCATCGCTTCCTCTGTCATTTTTTTTTTTTTAAGTTTACGTATTTGTTTTTGAAAGAGAGAGGGAGAGAAAGACAATCCCAAGCAGGCTTTGTGCTGTCAACGCAGACCCCGACACGGGGCTCGAACCCACGAACCGTGAGATCACGACCTGAGCTGAAACCAAGAGTCAGATGCTTAGCCAGCTGAGCCACTCAGGCGCCCCTCGTGTGTTCTGTTGTAGTGTTTGTGTTTCCTCACGGCTCCTCACGGCTCGAGTCTCAGACCCAGGAATCACAGGCCACCCCTGCAGAGCAGTTGGGGAGGATTCTTTCTCTTAACATGCCGGGAGCTGAACTGAATTACTTTCCCCTTTGAAGTTGTGGATTTGCTGCGTTGTTGAATAGTGCAAATTCACCTGGGTTTTTATTCTCTTCTTTGACTGCCGCCGATTCCGGGGTGAAAGGGAGCCACATCAGACAGGACAGCATGGAGCCCAGCGACCTCTGGGATGACGTGTCTAACTGTCGATGTGGAGACCGGCTGAAGACGCTGGAGCAGAGAGCCCGGAAGCAGCACCAGAGGTGTCTGGCCCACTCCCTGGTTGGGACCCCAAATTACATCGCACCCGAAGTGCTGCTGCGAAAAGGTACGCGCTTCCGGCCACAGCCATGACCTCTAAGAGTCTCTAGCTCCAGCTTTCTGAGACTCCGAATAGTCTCGTTGTATGTTTATCCTCACGGAAGCCTGAGAGGGAAACGATTTCCTTAACAAGCAGGCCTCCAGCGCACCACACGTCGGTTCTGTAGCTGCTCTTGCTTCCAGCGTGAAAGACGACGTCCGCCATTAGGCCTACCTCGCTAGCCCCTCCTTGGGCCGGGAAGGGATAGAGTGGGTGTAGAGTGGGTGTGGGCTTTCCATCTAGACCCCAAGAGAAATCTCTTCGCACCTGGTTTTTAAGAACCAACCGTGAGGTCACCCGGAAACTTCTCGGTCTGCCTGAGCCATGCTCTCGCTCTGACTCTTCCTTGCCCAGGCTCCCAGCTGCTCCTACCAAATTCCACTGGTGATCCGGTATGCCAAAACACAAATAGTGTTTCCCTCCACTTCTCTCTGCTAGTCCAGGATCGCTGGAGGGTGACATTTGGGGACGGTGGTGCGCATAAAAGTACAAGTGTTCAGTAAGATCGGCCCCCGTGTGGTTGCTGTGTTCTACCAACGACGACATTTGGTTGAGTACAAGAGGAACCTTTCTGTGATCAGTTGCGTGGCTCACGGCAACAGTGTGATACGTCCAGAGATCGGTGACCTGTCTTTTCACACGTGTGGTTTCAGGTCTATGGAGTCTGTTCGGACCCGAGTTTTCTCTGTCAGCCGTGGAAATCCAAGGCAAATCACTTAACCACTCACTCAGAGCCACAGGCATCACAAGAACTACCTTGAGAGGTGGTTGTGATTATCAGCCTCACCGCCCAGTAACAGCCTCATTCTCTCCTTCCTCTGGCGGTGTCTCCCCCATCCCCTTCCCACTGTCTCCAGCACCCCAACACGTGCAGGAGTCCGGGAACTAGGGGGCAGACTTCCCCTTCTCCCCCATCCCCACCCCCCTGCCTCCAGTGCCAGGCTGGGGTGGAAGGCATGGGACGGAGGGAGAACAGAGTTGGCAAATGCTGCTGGCACGTCCCAAGGCCCTGTTCAGGTTAGCGGGGATGAGGTGACACCAAGACTGGAGCATAGCTGGGACTGGGATGCAGAGCTTTGAAGGAAAAATGAGAGAAGATCAAAGAAAAATGAGCCTGTCCTCCTGCCTCGGTGAGGCTGGTCCTGTCCAAGCCGCAGGGTGCCCCGGCCTCAGCTGCCGCGTCTCGGGAGCTCCGTGACCAAGGGCCTGGCTCAGGTAGCGCCTCATGCCGGGTCTCAGGGGACAGTTGTTTCCTTTGCCAAAGGGCACTCTCTCTCTTCCTCTTCTCGTCCCGCACCTCCTTCCAAAACTGACTTCGCCAGCGTCCCCGGGAAGCCCTCGCGACTGGCCGCAGCTGACCATTCACCAGTGTAGCCCTGTTTTTCAGTCCGTACTATTTTCATTTGTGTCTTTGTGTCCTTTAAGAACCTAAAATCCCGGTTGTGATGTTACTAACAATAATAATAATCTTTTAAGATGAAGAAGTCTTATTACAAAAGCATCCCGTGTGTATCACAGACGAATGAGAGAAAATAAGAGAAAATCTGTCAGGTCCCTGGCAGGTGTCCCATCCAGCCTTCTGATCTGAGCCACAAAACATGTATGCTGCGTGAACACGCTTTCCCCCTTCCCAGTAAATTAGTATTGGAGAATTTCCCAAAATTCTTCTCTAAGAGTCATCCACGCCCGTGTTGGAATTGAGTGAGCCCTTGTCTTTCAGGGTACACGCAGCTCTGTGACTGGTGGAGTGTTGGCGTGATTCTCTTCGAGATGCTGGTGGGACAGCCACCCTTCTTGGCCCCGACTCCCACGGAGACCCAGCTGAAGGTAGGAACTAAGCAGCCCCGTGGAGGAGGCATGCACCTGCTTGCTGCAAACACGCGTGGTTTTCTGATGAAGCCCCAAATGTCTGGTCAACGTTGGACCTTTCATTCTGAGTAGCATAGGAGTGTCAGTTGCATGCTGTCAAAGTGTTACTATTATTAGCTCTATAAAATTTTCGTTTAATCAAGTGAAGCCGCACCGTTAGACCCGTGTACCTCCATTTTCTGTCGCCACCTGTGCCTACCGGGCAAAAGACACTGAAACCTTTAGGAACTGGATTTAAAGAAATCAGTTGTTTGTTTGGATGTTTTATCAACAGTAATCTGTCCGCAGATTATCAACTATGCGGTCAGGCTTGCAGTACGTATTTCTAATACTAATTTGAAATAATTAAGTTCTCTGTCCATCATTTAATACTAAATAGTTTTAGAATGATAGCTATTTAGGAGCACCTGGGCGGCTCAGTCAGGCGTCCGACTTCGGCCTGGGTCATGATCTCACGGTTCATGAGTTCAAGCCCCACATTAGGCTCTGTGCTCTCAGGGCGGAGCCTGCTTTGGATCCTGTGTCCCCCTTTCTCTCTCTGCCCCTTCCCTGCTCGCCCGCTCATGCTCTCTCCAAAGTAAATAAACATTTAAAAGGAGTGATAGCCATTTGTCCTCTGATATAAATGATTTGATTACTTAAGAAGGATTGAATTGAGAATCTGATGGAATCTTTGGAACCTCTTTTTTTTTTTTTTTTTTTGAGAAAAGAGCATGTGTGTGTGAGCAGGGGAGGGGGAGAGAGAGACAGAGAGAGAGAGAGAAACAGAGAGACAGAGAGAGAGAGAGAGGATGAATCTTAAACAGACTCCACACCCAGCACACAGCCCAGTGCGGGGCTCCCTCTTGAGACCTTGAGATCATGACCTGAGCCAAAATCAAGAGTCGGACACTTAACCGACTGAGCCGCCCAGGCGCCCCTGGTACTTCTTTGAACTTACCCACCAGCGTGCATGTTTACTAACAATTCTGTGAAGTATTCATGTGTCCCAGAGTCTGTGTTAGACCCTAAATTAATGATCCCTTATTTAGAAAAACCCTAAATGAAGGCTTAGTTTCCACTCTGGTAACAATAAAATTGGAACTTGACATTATCTGCATCCTAATTGAATTGCCAAACCAGCCACTAATTTACTAATTTGCCTGCATGATGATAACCCAATATTTTTATTGTGATAAAATTTACCACTTTAACCAGTTTTAATTTTACAGTCCAGTGGCATTAAGTGCACTCACAGTGTTGTGCAACTCTAAACGCTACCTATTTCCAGATACTTTGATCCTCCCAAACAGAAACTGTACCCAGGAAACAGCAGCTCCCCATTCCTGCCTCCTCCGGACCCCGTAACCCCTCTTCTGGTCTCTGGGAAGTTGCCTGTTCGAGGCACCTCATTTCACGACTGGCTTCTCTCCCTGAGCATCACGTCTTCAGAGTTCATCCACGTTGTAGCATGTGTCACAACTTCCTTTCTTGCTGAGGCTGAGGAATATTCCATTGTGTGTGTAAACCACATTTATTTACCCGTCATCTGGTGGTGCACACTTGGGTTGTTTCTACCTTTTGGCTAACGCGAAGAACGTATTCAAGAATCTGCGTCCCTGCTCTCATTTTGCAGCTTTATACCCAGAAGTGCGATGGCCAGATCATAGGGTCATTCTGTGTTTAACGTTTTGAGGAACCACCACACTGTTCGGTACACTGGCTGCCTGATTGTACACGTCCGTCACCAGTGCACAGGGTTCCAGTCTCTTCCGTCTTCATCGACTTACTTTAAGTTGTCATCCTGTGGGTGTGAGGTGGTATCTTATTGTGGTTCTGGTTTATATTTCCCTGATGATTAGCAACTGAGCCTTTCTTCGTGTGCTTATTGGACATCTGTACATCTTCTTTGGAGAATGTCTATTTAAGTCTTTTGCCCTTTTTAAATCAGGTGGTTTTTGTTGTTGAATTGTAGGAGTTCTTTATATATTCTGGGCATTAATCCCTGATCAGATAAACACTTTGCAAATATATTCTCCCATTCTGGGAGTTACCTTTCCACTCTGTTCATGGTGTCCTTTGGTGCATAAAAGTTTTAAATTTTGCCGAAGTCCGTTTTAGGTACTTTTTTGTTGCCTGTGCTTTTGGTGTCTTCCAAGAGATCATTGCCATATCTAATGTCATGAGTATTTTCCCATTTTCTTCTATGACTTTTACAGTTTTAGCTCTACTAGAACATCTACTCAAGTTCAGACCAGCCCTCCCACCCGTACACTCAGCTACCTCCATGCCTCACCCAGTGCCCCATCACCCCAGCCCGAAGCCCATTAGTTTGGCCTTGCTTTATCCCGATTCTGAGTATAAATGATAAAGAAGGCCCTTCAGTTTCCTCTTCATGGTAGCCACGTTTCGTAACCAGTCTATTTGCTGAACATGTCAATGGCTAGTCTGTGCAGTTGACTGTGAACATGAGGCGAAGGCCATAGGACCAGCACCTTTATTCTCCTTCTCTGCAGGGTTGCCTTGTTTGTTTGTTTGTTTGTTTAACTGACACTCCGGCTGAACATGTCTCAGCCGGAAGTTCTGAATGAGAACCGTGATGATTCTCCTAGAGGGTTAAACTCTTGGTTCTTATGGAAATCACAAAATTCTCGCGCTGACATGTATTCCTGATCCAAGAAAATCAGTGTCTTTTGGTCTGTATTTGGCTCCATGCCCCTCTGCCTCAGCCTGTGAGCCCCCTCCTCGGCGGCACTGGCCTTTGACAGCTGCTCAGGGTGGCGCCAGTACTCCTATTCTAATCGTTCTCCCATCACGAAGGTCAAAGTATTTAAAAGCCACCTCGTCACGTAGTCTCACAATGGCCTCACGTTGGCTGTGAAAAGCGCACAGAGAGGAAAACTTTGGTTCTGTCGTCTCTGCAGGTGATAAACTGGGAGAACACGCTCCACATTCCAGCCCAGGTCAAGCTGAGCGCCGAAGCCCGGGACCTTATCACCAAACTGTGCTGTGCTGCTGACCAGCGCCTGGGGAGGAACGGGGCCGACGATCTGAAGGCCCACCCCTTCTTCGGGGCCATCGACTTCTCCAGTGACATCCGGAAGCAGCCGGCCCCCTATGTGCCCAAGATCAGCCACCCCATGGACACCTCCAACTTTGACCCCGTAGACGAAGAGAGCCCTTGGAACGACGCTAGTGAAGACAGCACTAAGGCCTGGGACACGCTCACCTCTCCCAACAACAAACACCCTGAGCACGCGTTTTATGAATTCACTTTCCGGAGGTTCTTTGACGACAACGGCTACCCCTTTAGGTGCCCAAAGCCTTCGGGAGCAGACGCTTCACAGGCCGAGGACTCTGACGTGGAAAATTCTGATATGGGGGATCAGACCGAAGGGTGCCAGCCAGTGTATGTGTAGACTCAGCTTCGCCGACGCTCTGCCTCCGCGGGGGCCCGGGGTGCCCGCGGCCGGTCTCCCCGCAGGCCCGGTAGACAGCTGAGCTCAGCCGTGTTCAAGGTGGGTTGAGTCTGGCAGTGGAAGTTCTGGTCTTCGCCAAAACCCCCAAAAGAAACAAGAAAGCTTTTTACGCGAGGACTCAAGCCTAACAGGTTCCGAATGATGGGGGTGGGGGGCGGGTGTCGACATTGCTTTGAATTGGCTTTCGAGGACGTTCACTGCATTAAAACAATATTTTTAAAACTTAGTACAGTTTAGAAAGAGCACTTATTTTGTTTATAGCCATTTTCCTACTAAATTATAGGGATTAACTTTGACAAATCATGCTGCTGTTATTTTCTACATTTGTATTTTATCCATAGCACTTATTCACATTTAGGAAGAGACATAAAAACTGAAGAACATGTGATAAGAAATCTCTGTGCAATAATGTGTAAAAAAAAAAAAAGATAACACTGTTCTGATATTACTGATGCCATTTTATTCACACAGTGGTTTTTGTTTTATATTTTTTCCCACATTTCAAAATTGTGATATAATGTTAAAAGCTGCTTTTTTTTTTTTTTTTTTTTTGCTTTTTGCATATTATAGTATAATAGAAAGTGTGAGCAAGGTGATCACGTGGGTGTGATTTCAGATGTCTGGTATGTAGAGAGTACTGCATGAGCAGGGTTTTTCTATTATAAAATTACCATATCTTGCCATTCACAGCAGGTTCTGTGAATATGTTTTTACTGAGTATCTTTAAATGAGATGTTCTAGACAGTGTGCTGATAACGTATCGTGTGGGTGACTTCTTCGCTGTGATTGTAACCCTTACTGTTTTGTTAAAGAAACGCAGATGTGTAACTGAGAAGCGATCTTTGTGTGTGTGTCTTGGGGGGCAAACTTCAACACTTGTCATATACTAAACTCGTCCACGTCAAAAGGGATTAATTTAGCCATGCCAAAAATTTTAAGTTCGTCCTGGGACTGTGTCCGTTTCGCTCGTCCGGACACTCTCACCGGCATCGTGGACACGTGGAACCCAGTGGCGGCGACCTACTGCCACTGAGAGGTTTCGTGACGTCGTTCCTCCTGTGATCTTGGACAGCCGAGGTATGGCTACCAGGATGGAATTTAGTTCTTCCACATTTGTGTGTGTGTGTGTGTGTGTGTGCGTGTGCTTTGAAGTATCAAACTTAACTGGGTTTTAGCAGTACATTTTTCTAATCTTTGTAAAACAGCAAGGATTATTCAAAGTGACATTGGAATAAAAAAAAAAAATGAAGCCATACATATTTTCTTAGAAGTGTAGATGTATATATAACTACATAGATAAACACACCAAATATTCCTTTTTTCAAATTAGTATGATTCCTATTTAAAGTGATTTATATCTGAGTTAAAAGTTCAATTCTTTTTTGCTTTTTAAAAACCTGACGCATCGTATTTTTCATTATATTATTCCACATATTTTTCCTCGAAGTTTTTAGCATAACGTATCCATTATTTAGTGTATATCTAGGCAACAACACTTACAAGTTTATCAGTGTCTAAACTAAACAAACAAACAAAACTGTACTGGTTTACATTGTATGAATGGCAAATTCTGAAGTCTGCTGTGCTTGTACTGTGACTCAGTATTTTCGCTATTTTGTAGTAAAGCCCGTTATTTACCGCGCTGACATACTTTCATGTGGTAGGTTCTTTCTCAGGAACTCAATTTAACTATTATTTATTGATATATCATTGCCTTTGAAAAGCTTCTACTGGCACAATTTATTATTAAAAGTTTGAATCCAAATCCCTTGGTGTCACGTCGTGCTGAATGTGTAACTTCCCGCTTTAATCTGTGACTTGCTTCCCAGTGACCCGTGTGCGGCTAGGGTTGCCAGCTGCTGGAGGCACTGTCACGAGAGGGGAGGGACAGGCGCCGCCCAGACCGGGGGGATGGCGGGGGGGGGGGGAGTTGGCTCAGGAAGGAAGGGTCTGAGGTGTGGCAAAAATGGGCTTTCAGTTTATACACAAGAAGTCAAAGCCCAGCGGATCGAGTGAGATATTGAATGTGTCTGGCGGGTGATGAAATCAATCATGATACGAGCCGATCCCCCTGCATGAAGTGCTCAAATGGAGAGGGAACGGTGTAGTGCCCTGACCTTAGGTTTAAAATGGTTGGTGGAGGGGCGTCTGGGGGGCTCAGTCGGTTGAGCCTCCGACTTCGGCTCAGGTCATGATCTCGCGGTCTGTGGGTTCGAGCCCAGTGTCGGGCTCTGGGCTGACAGCTCGGGGCCTGGGGCCTGCTTCTGATTCTGTGTCTCCTCCTCCCTCTGCCCCTCCCCTGCTCATGCTCTGTCTCCCTCTGTCTCTCAATAATAAATAAACGATAAAAAATAATAATAAACATTTAAAAAACTAAAATAAAATGGTTGGTGGAATTTCAGAAAAGATAATAGTTTCTTTTCTTTGGGTTAATCTTTTGAGTAGGTACAATCACATGATTTAAAAATCAAAACATGTAGGAGCACCGGGGTGGCTCAGTCGGTGGAGCGTCTGACTTCGGCTCAGGTCATGATCTCATGGTTTGTGAGTTCGAGCCCTGCGTTGGGCTCTGTGTTGTTGGCACAGAGCCTGTTTTGGATCCTCTGTCCCCCTGTCTCGCCCCTCCCCCACTCGCACACGCGCTCTCTCTCTCTCTCGAAAATCAATAAACGTTAAAAAAAGAAAAAAAAATCCAAACGTGTAAAAAGGATATACTCCTTGTCTCAGCCATTGAGTCCACCTCTCAGTTTATCGTGTCCTTAGAGAAAGGACACCTCTCATGCACACACAGCACAAGGAAACACATATGCACGTATGTTTTGCCCCACCAGCACAAATGCGAGAACATTACGTGTACTTTTCTGCATCTGTTTCCTTCACTTGGCAATCCGAGCCCGCACTTACAGAAACTTGTCATGCTTTATTATACCGCATGGTACTTCTCATCACAAGTGTACTGTGAGTAATAAAGTCCTGTGTGTCTGATCCTGGAGTCCCTTGTCTGATTTCAGGATTCATGAAGGAGTAATAGACTGACTTCTTAGCTCATAAGTAGGGTAAAAGCAAATCTTTCACCTGCCAACAGGTATTATGCCAGTATATACTCCCAATAAAAGTACACGAGTATTTACTTACTGCCTTGCCAAATGCACTGTGTATTACCAACCTTTTTGATCTTTGTCCATTGACTAGATTAAAGTGTGTGTGTGTGTGTGTGTGTGCCTTTGATATACTTTTGCTTGATGTTCCTCTTATTTTGAAAGAGGTAGAACATATTTGTGTATGCTTAATATTCATTTGAATATCCTTAAAAAGTAATGGTCCTAATATTATGCACTTTTTGAGTGGCGGCCCTTAAGGGAATCCCAGAAGATTTCCATTCGCTTCTCACTCTTCAACTTCTCCTTCCTGCTCAGCTGAAGTGAATTGTTTAACTGGGCTGATGGCCAGATAACAGATTACCGCGAACAGACTGCTTCAGTGTTTTTGACAAATTCCACAGGAAGTGAATACTCCGCTCAGGATGTTGCAAGGACACAGCCAGGCCCGGCTTCGGTGCATCCGTGGTCATTGCTGGGTGTGATTGGAGTGCATTGAGGGAACAAATACCACATTCCTTCGAAGTTTCCTTCTTCGCACTTGGCACGTTACGTGTCCCTTGCTAAATCTAAACACAAATCACGGAGAGAAAGACGCTATCCAGCGCGGCAGACTTCCTCTGAACGTCCTGTGGTCCAAACCATTATTCAGTTGGAAATTTTTAAGATGGAGTTTATCAAACTCATCCTACGTCTTCCAGATTTTACTTACAAACCACCTTTAAAGCCCCGGTACTTCATTAATATCTTATTTCCACTGGCAAAAATTCAGCATAATATAAAAAAGATCTTTGTGCGTGTTTGTAAGTAGTACTATGCTGGCATTATTAACCATTAATTACATCGTTTTCCGTCAGTAAAGAACTTTTCCTTAGTAAGAGAATTTCAATTTGCAAAAATGGCAGCTTAAAGTTACTGGGCAAAATGTGCTTATTCACTGTAGAAAGGAAGAAACATTCTATTGTTGAACATTGAGATGAAATACATAGGGCCCACGGTTAAAGGGAACACGTTAGCTTGAATTGCAACTTTGTTTTTCTTTTGCAACTCACATCAGACAATTGAAAACTGTTTTCACCATCAAACATACTTTAGAAAGCTCCAGAAGGAAAGCCTGCTGCATTTACTGATAGTTTTGCTGACCGTGCCTTTCCTCCCGATGTTCTGAGGTTTTTTTATCTTTTCCTTTCTTGTTAGAAAATGTCCTTTATCCACTCTTTTAGGGTTAGGTCAACTGGCGACACATTTTCTTGTTTCCTTCGTCTGAGAATGTTTTCCTTTCCCCTTTTGCTCTGAAAGGTATTTTAGGTATGTCTAAATTCGAGGTATAATCCTATTTTGGATGTAGGATTCTAGATTGATAGCTGTTCTTTCAGCATGTGACAAAGAGTGTGTCACTTCCTTCCAGCCTGCACGGTCTCTGATGACAATCTGTTGTCATTCTGTTTTCCTTCTAGAGACCAGGTGTTTGTCTCTGACTGCTTTCAACATGTTTTCTCTGATTGCTTTTCAGAAGTTTAATTATGAGGGGCACCTGGGTGGCACAGTCGGTTAAGCGTCCGACTTCAGCCAGGTCACGATCTCGCGGTCCGTGAGTTGAAGCCCCGCGTCGGGCTCTGGGCTGATGGCTCAGAGCCTGGAGCCTGTTTCCGATTCTGTGTCTCCCTCTCTCTCTGCCCCTCCCCCGTTCATGCTCTGTCTCTCTCTGTCCCAAAAATAAATAAACGTTGAAAAAAAAATTTTTTTAAAAAGTTTAATTATGATATGTGTTGGCTTGGATTTCTTTGGGTTTACCTGGTTTGTGGTTCACTCAGATTCTTTTTTTTTTTTTTTTTTTTTTTTTTGAGAGGGAGAGAGGGAGAGAGAGCTGGGGAGGCACAGAGAAAGGGAGACACAGAATCCGAAGCAGGTTCCAGGCTCCAAGCTGTCAGCACAGAGCCCCGTGTGGGGCTCGAACTCACGAACAGTGAGATCATGACCTGAGCCGAAGTCAAAGGCTCAACTGACTGAGCCACCCAGGTGCCCCGCGCTCAGATTCTTGAGCATGCAGCTTCATTTTTCTTGCCAAAGTTTTGAGTTCCTGGCCATTGTTTCATTGGTTGCTTTTTCATCCCTGCCCCACTTCTCATCTCCTTACAGTCCTCCGAGGACACAAGTATCACATCTTTTGTTATCCCCGAGGCTCTGTTCATTCCCCACCCCCATCTCTGTGCTGTTGTTCAGGTTGAATAATTTCTATTGTTCTATCTTTTAGTTCACAGGTTCTTTCCTCTGTCCTTCCATTCTACTCTTGAGCCCACCCACCGAGCTCTTTATTTTAGTTATCGTATTTTTTAGTTCAAAAAGTTCCATTTCATTCTTCTTTATATCTTCTACTTTTTTGCTGAAGCTTTCATTTTTTAAGAAGCGTGGTTGCTCTTTGAAGCGTTTATTATCTTAGACAAGTCTGATATCTCAGTGTTGTCGTCTATTGATTTTTTTTTTTTTAAAGATCTTACTGTTTCTTGTTGTGATAAATGATACTCCCCTCAAACCTGGCCATTTTGCATCATGATCCGAGACTTTGGATCTTCTGTGTGGCTGTCATTGACACTGCCCTGGTAGGAAAGAGGGCCATATTGCCTACTTATTGCCTGGTGGAGATAGAAGCCGCCACTTGGCCTCTTTGGATGCTCAGGGACAGAGAAGTCTCATCGTTACTGCTGAGCAGGGGTGCAGTACCTGCCGTCCAAGTTGTGTCCACTGACATCACGTCAGGGTGGCCTCATTAACACCAAGCAGTCCTGTCGCCGGCAGGAGGCCTTCTCTGACACCACCCTAGTGACAGAGAGAAAAGGGTGCCTCATTATGGTGACATAGGTATCGAAGTCCAGTGTCCCCACATTTTCCACTTAGACTGCCAAGTTGGGGAAGGCGTTAGCAGCCAGTGGGGATGAACATCTCAGCATCCTGCTAGGAGTTCTCTGAAATCACCCCAGCAGGAAGCCTCATCTCAGTCTTGCGAGGGTAGAACTCCAGGCTCCCCCACTCTGCCTTTGCTGGCATGGCATTTTAGGATAAGTATATGGTGCCACCGTTTTTTTCTGTGGCAGTTTTCTGGAGTAGAGCAGTTATGGTGTAAAAGCCGTCTTGCTAGTCTACCCTATTCTTTCTCCTTTGGTGGAGAGAGCAGATCCTTGTTGGGACCCTTTCTGTCTGTGCTTGTTGGCATTCCAATTTGCTGACTTCTTTAGCTTCAAGTCTGGATCATGGAGGCAGAAGGAAAACCAGGGAATTCACCACTGTGTCATTCCTTGGGTACGAGGTCCCTAGCTGTTCTGCCTCCTCCTTTCCTTTCAGTGTCTTTTGTTTCTTTTATATATAATGTCTAAGAGTTTTACTTGTACTTAGTGGAAGGAATAGGGAAAAGTATGTCTACGCCATCTGGAAGAGGCAATTCAGTTTTAAACAATGAAAACTCAGTATTCAATTCCTCAGTCACGCCAGCCACATTTCACATGCTCAGTAGAGACATGTGGTTAATGGCTGCCATATTGGATAGCTCAGATCCGAGAGAATAGTTCTCTAGTTTTGCATTAATCCCTGCATCGACAAACATCTTGCTGAATTTTAGGATAGGTAAGTTACCCTTCATCTCTTACGTGTCATTTACACTTGGGCAAGGGAGAGACCACATTATTCCTCAAGGAGCAGAGTTAACTAAAAATCTACAGTGCGTCCCAACTTGTCTTTGGTTCAGCAGCCTATTCCTTTGCTGCTTTGCTGCTCTGACTATGTGGTACTTCCCAGCATCGCTGTTTTCCTATTTCTTGAAGCTGGTGCCTAATGTCTCCAAAAGGATCATGACAGCTTGTAGAAATAAGACAAGAATAGCAGATACGTAGCACATCTACCACAGCAATCTCTTCCTTTTCTTGCCAGACGTCACTAATCAATCAAGATACACCTTCCAGCTGAACCCAGACTCGGCCTCAAAATCCAACTCAGTGCTTGGAGTAAATCTTATCGCTTGATCAAACTAGGTACTTGAGATAATACCTAGTTGCCACTCTCGGCGTAATAACGCCAACCTCTTAACTTCCTCTCTTTCTCCTTTGACCTTATTGTCCCTTACCTCTTGTGAAAGCCTCAACACTCATTTATTTCTTTCCACTGGCCTCTAACTCCTACACCAACAGGATCAAAGGTGTCTACATTTTCCCTGTCTCTAAAAATGAACTGGCTTTAATTGATGCCTCTGTCTCTTTTGTTTTTAAATTTCTGAAGCAGGACCGTATACGTGAAAGAGTCTTAGGTAGGGATCCTGGGGTTTTTTGATTCTAAAGCCCAGCTTTGTATAACTTTGGGTAAGTTAGAACTTCTGCAGATTTATTAGTAACATGGGTCAGAGAGAGTCCAATTTTTAAATTCTTCTTAAGAATTAGTGGCTTCTAAGAGTTGTCTCAGAGGCTGCTAGGGCAAGAGGGTCTCTGCCCCTGCTTCTGTCATATATTAACTGTGCTTTTATCTTGCATGAGATTTCCCAAAAAAGCATTCTAAACAAAACAAGTTTTAAGACCACTGGTTTCAATGATGAGTAATGTCTTTTCTTTTTTGTTTAAAGCTAATTTTAAATTTTATAAACAATAAATGTGTATAGTTTTTAAAAAGTTGTATGACTAAAAAAAAAGTCTCTGTCCATCTCTTGCCATTTCTTGCTCCCCAAACACAACCCCCATGTCTTCTATGTTATTTCTTCTAGCATTTCCATCATTTGTAATAAACTTTTAATGCTATTGCTTGACTTACTTATTTCAACTATTTTTATCAATAGCATTTCCTGCTGATTCTCTTACAGTGCTCTTCCCAACCTCTGTTTCCTAATAGAGTTCGATCACAATTTTTAAATCAATTGTCAATGGAAATATTACTACTAAGACTATGCTAAGTAGCCTTGGAGCCGAATACTATATTGTGACTATGTTTCTCTTCTTATAGAAATTTTGTCCCCTCTTGTTCTTAATAACTACCTCATTTTTCCATTTGCTTTGTTTTCTTTGAACCTACAGGTGTCTTTGTCTGTCCATCCACCCTTTTCTCCTCCCTCCCTTCCTTTCTCCCTCCCTCGCTCCCTTCCTTCTTCCCTTCCTTCCTTCCTTCCCAGTCGCTGCAACAGATCTGCCAAATGCCAGACTGTGTTCCAGGAGCACAAATGCTTTGTCCACCTCCTCCCAGTCTGCACCGGCTGCTCTCCAAACCCGACAAGCGGCTGTCGTCTTGGGAGTTCTCTTTGTCACTTTCCTGTGTCAGATCCCATTTTTGCCAAAAGCTATATCTTCGTTTTGCAGGATTTACACCTAAAAAACGTTCAGAGTCCTTGCTTGTCTGAAAATACCCCTTTGGTACTTGATTGAAAATATGGGCACGCATAAAATTCCAGGATGAAAATCCACATGCATTTGGAAGGCGTTCATCCTTTGTTTCCTGCTTCAGCTGTTGCTGTCAGCAGTCTGATGCCGTTGGGATTCTCAGTCCTGTATGAGTGGCCTTTTATCTCTGTCTCTGGAAGGATTTAGAGTCATGTCTGTATACCCAGCGCTCTCCACTTGATGATGACGTTCCTTGATATACGCTGTTTTTCATTGATTATCCTGAACACACGGAGCTCTCAACCTAGAGGCTTGTGCCCTTCAGTTCTGGGAAGTTTCCTTGTGTTACTTTGAATTTTATTCACTTTGTTCTCGAACTCCCATATGTTGGGACTCCTCAATTTATCCTCCGATTTTCTTGTTTATATGCTGTCATGTCTTTTGATTCCACTTTCTAGAAGAGTTCATTGACATTATCTTGCGGATTTCATATTAAACTTTGGGTGGGGAGGGGCAAGCAATATCTTTTTAATTCCCAAGAGTTCATTCTTAATCTCTAACGAACCTTTTCTTGTTTTATGTCTTCAGTATTAGTGGGGTTTTTTTTAATGTTTATTTTTGACACAGAGAGACAGAGCATTAGTGGGGGAGGGGCAGAGAGAGAGGGAGACACAGAATCCAAAGCAGACTCCAGGCCCCCAGCTGTCAGCACAGAGCCCAACGTGGGGCTTGAACTCATGGACCACGAGATCATGACCTGAGCCAAAGTCGGACGCTCAACCGACTCAGCCACCTGGGTGCCCCTCAGTATGAGTGTTTATTAGCCCTCTTATTATTTTCAGGGTTTTCTGTGGTTTCCCAAGCTGTCTCTGGGTGCCTTTTTGCTGCTTGCTTCTTTGTTTTCCTCTATTCTTTCTCTTTCATGTTGGAAGCTTTCCTTCTGACTCTGGCCATCTTTTTTTTTTTTTTAAGTAGCTTTAGAGGCACCTGGTGGCTCAGTCAGTGGAGCATGTGATTCTTGATCTTGGAGTTGTGAGTTCAGGCCCCACAATGGGTGCAGAGACTGCTTAAAGTCTTTAAAAGCAAGTCCCCCTTAATGAAATATAATTCACATAAATCCATAAAATCCACCCATTTAAAGTCCAAAATTAACATTTTTAGGATATTCACAGTTGCGCAAACATCACCATAATTTCGTAACATTTTAATTTTCATCGCGAGGGAAACCCTGTTCCCTTTGGCGATCACTCCCATTTTTTGTCCCCATTCAGGTGCCCACGCTCGGCAATCACTAATCTGCTTCCTGTCTCTACGGCTGTGCCTGTTCCGGACATTTCATGCTGATAGAGTCACACGATCTATGGCTTTTGGTGACTGGCTTCTTTCACTCAGCATAATGCTTTAAAGGTTCATCCATGTTGTAGTACGTGTCATTCCTTTGCATTGCAAATAATATTGCATTATGCAGATTTACCCCATTTTATTTATCCTGTTTATCTATCAGTTGATGAACATTTGGGTTATTTCTACTTTTTGGCTATGTAGAATAATACTGCTATGAGCATTCGTGAACAAGTTTTTGTGTGGATGTGTGGTTTCATTTCTTTTGGGTATGTGCCCGGTGGTGGAAAGGCTGGTGCAAATGGGAACTCTGTAATCGACCTTTGGTGGAACTGCCAGACCTTTTTCGAAGCCACTGCGGGGTTTCACGTTGCCACCGGCAACGTATGAGGGCTCCGACTCCTTTGCAATGTCATCAATACCCGTTACTATCTATCATTTTTGTTATAGGCACCCTGGCAGGTATGGAGTAGTATCGTTGTGGGTTTGATTTGTAGTTCCCTAGTGACTAAGGATGTTGCCTCTTTTCACGTGCTTAGTGGCCATCTTTATATCTTCTTTGGAGAAGCGTCTCTTCAAATTTCTCGCCCATTTTAAAATTGGATCATTGCTTTTTTCTTATTGAGTGGTAAGAGTTCTTTATTATATTCTAGAGACAAGAGTCTTATCAGAAATACGGTTTGCAGATACCTTCCATTCTGGGAAATGTGTTGTCTTTTCACTTTTAAAAAAAATTTTTAATGTTTATTTATTTTGAGACAGAGAGAGAGGGAGGGAGAGAGAGAGAGAGAGAGAGAGCATTAGTAGGGAAGGGGCAGAGAGGAGGAGACACAGAATCCGAAGCAGGCGCCAGGCTCTGAGCCGTCAGCACAGAGCCCAACGCGGGCTCAAATCCATAAACTGTGAGCCCATGACCTAAGCCGAAGTCGGACACTTAACCATCTGAGCCACCCAGGCGCCCCTGTCTTTTCATTTTTTTGACGGTATTCTTTGATGCCCCTAAATGTTTCATTTTGACGAAGTTCAATTTATTTATTTTTTATTTTGGTGGGTTTGCTTTTGGTGTCATATCTAAGAAGGCTTTGCCTGGCCCAGAGTCATGAAAATTTACTCCTATATTTTCTTTAAAATTTTTTTTAATTTAGCCCTTACATTTCGCTCTATGATTTATTTTCAATTTATTTGTGTGTATGGTGAGATGAAGGGGTATGATTTCATTAGTATGCTTGTGAATGTCGACCATTTGTTGAAAAGACTATTCTTTTCCCATTGGATTGTCTTATTAGCATTCTTGCCAAAGATTAACTGACCATAAATTTAAAGATTTATTTTTGGACTCTCCAGTATATTTAATGAACGATGCACCTTTCCTTTTGCTATCCATTCTTGTTCAAAGTATCAAGCACTCCTGAAATCATTGTTGCACCATGTGCTGACTTGGATACGATTATAAAAAGAAAAAATTTTATTTATTCTAAATTATAGAAAGAAAATTAATTCTAAATTATAGGAAGAAAAAATAAAATAAAGTCTCAAGCACTGAGGGTGACTAGGAGCTCCACTTGGGGTGTGTGTGTGTGTGTGTGTGTGTGTGTGTGTGTTAGTTATTTATGACTCTGAGGTTTTTCTATATTTGCAGAAAAGGCTTCACTTGCCTTGCCTGTTGGTGGTTATACAGCCAAGTGCAGGCATTCTGTGGACCTGGAACCTAGCAGAGATGGCTCAGAATGTGCGCCTCTCTCTCTCTCTCTCTCTCTCTACCTTGAGATCTCTACCTCTGCTGCATGTACATTGGCCATATTCTCCCTCCTGGGTCGGGAATCTTTTGCAGTGAGGAAGCTTGAAGGCTCTCCATTACTCAGCATCTGGCATGGCCAGGATATTTATTATCCTGGATTCTCACACAAACCATCGGGCCCTCTTTAGTGAGTATCTATTCCTTTGCCCTCAGTTTGTACCAAGAGGCCTAGTTATTCCCTCAGGGCCCAAAGTAACCAGCTTCTTAGTGTTTTCCACCAGCCATCGCTCCTTCAACACACTTCACGGTTTCGGCGTAGCATCTTGATTTAGGCATCTAAGAATCAACTCTGACTGTGTCTACACTTTCTCTCTCCCCTGACACCACTAAAATGGCAGAAAAGAGATTTTTTAATATTCATATGCTTTTTTTTAAATTTTGATAGAGAGACAGAGCACAAGTGAGGGAGGGGCAGAGAGAGAGAGGGAGACACAGAATCTGAAGCAGGCTCCAGGGTCCGAGCCATCAGCACAGAGCCTGATGTGGGGCTTGAACCCACGAACCGTGAGATCATGACCTGAGCCGAAGTCAGACGCTTAACCGATTGAGCCACCCAGGTGCCCCTAATATGCCTTTTTTTTTTTTTTAGAGCAGCTTTAGGTTCACGGCAAAATGAAATGGAAAGTACAGAGGTTTCCCATACACCCTGCCCCCACGCGTGCATAGCCTCCCACGTTATCAACACCCCCACCAGAGTACATTTGTTGTAATCAAAGAAGTCATGCTGACACGTCGTTCTCATTCAAAGTCCATAGTTTACATTAGAATTCAACTTAGTGTTGTACATTCTATGGGTTTTGGCAAATATATCGTGTCATGTATCCACCATCACAGCATCATACACAGTAGTTGCACGCCCTGAGAATCCTTTGCTTCACTAACTTAACCTCCTTAAGCCTCTGGGAACCACTGGCTTTTTACGGTCTATAGTTTTGCCTTTTCCAGAATGTCGTAGAGTTGAGATCATACAATATGTATAGTCTTTTAAGACTGGCTTCTTTCACTTAGTACGCATTTAAGGTTCCTCCATGACTTTTCATGGCTTGATGGCTCATTCCTCTTTGGCACTGAATAATATTCCATTGTCTGAATGTACCATGGTTTATTTATCTACTCACCTGCTGAAGGACATTTTGGTTGCTTCCAAGTTTGGGCAGTTATGAATGAAACTGTTTTAAACACCCACATGCGGGTTCTTGTGTGGACATACGTAGTCTCCCCTTATCCATGGGGGACGTGTCCAATGTCCCCACTGGATGCCTGAAGCTTCAGATAGTACGGAACCCTGTATATGCTATACTCTTCCTGTACGTGTATACCTGTGATATGGTTTAATTTGTCAGTGAGACACCGTAAGCCATTAACAAGAAATAATAATAGAACACTTGTAACAATATCCTGTAATGACAGTTATGTGACTGTGGTTTTTCTCTTTCTCAAAATACCTAACTGTGCTGTGCTCACGCTTCTTGTGATGGTACGAGGTGGTAAAATGCCCATGCAGCGGGACCGAGTGAGGTGAACGACCTAGGCATGGGTGGTGTAGAATTAGGCTAATGCTAACCTTCTGACAATAAGTTAGAAAGAGGATCTTCTGCTTTAAGCCGGTGGTTGATGGTGGGTAACTGGGCCGTGGGAAGTGAGAGCACAGATAAGGGTGGACTGCCGTACTTTTCAACTCCGGGTAAATTCCAAGGAGCATGATTGCTAGATCATACGGTGGGAGTATGTTAGTTTCGTGAGCCACTGATGTGGCTGAGCCATTTTGCATTCCTACTGGCAGTGAATGAGTTCCCATTGCCCCACATCCTCACCAGCACTTGGTGTGGTCGGTGTTTGGGATCTTGGCCCTTCTAACAGGTGTATGATGTGATATCTCACTGTTTCAATTAGTGATTCTCCGATGACATATCATGTTGGACATTTTTCCATATGCTAACTTGCCATCTGTATATCTTCTTTAGTGAGGCTTCTTTTCAGATCATTAGCCTACTTTAAAATCAGAATACTTGTTCTATTATTGTTGAATTTGAAGAATTCTATGTATATTATGTCCTTTG
Organism: Acinonyx jubatus; assembly: GCF_027475565.1. Lineage (NCBI taxonomy): Eukaryota > Metazoa > Chordata > Mammalia > Carnivora > Felidae > Acinonyx > Acinonyx jubatus. The sequence goes on along the minus strand of NC_069380.1, from coordinate 1,937,893 downwards.
TCAGATGTGTCCTTTGCAAACAATTTCTCCCTGTCTGTGGTTTATCATCTCATTCTCTTGACATTGTGTTTCACAGTGAAGAAATCTTTAATTTCAATAAAGTTCAGCTAACCAATTCTTTCTTTCTTCCATGGATCGTGCCTTCAGTGTTCCATCTAAAATGTCAGTGCTAGAGGTGCCTGGGTGGCTCAGTTGGTTGAGCATCCCACTCTTGATTCCAGCTCAGGTCATGATCCCAATGTCATGGGATCCAGCCCTGTGTTGGATCTCCCCCTCTGCCCCTCTCCCCTGCTTGTGCACATGCTCTCTCTCTGTCTCTCAAATTAAAATTAAAATTAAATTAAATTAAATTAAATTAAATTAAAATTAAAATTAAATTAAATTAAAATAAATTAAAATAAAATAAAATAAAATAAAATAAAATAAAATAAAATGAAATAAAATGTCATTGCCAGACTGTGAGCCCAACACCTCTGCAAACATGAGAACCTGGCACTAGGAGCAGTGTGGAATTTGGAGGCTGCGACCCTGGGGGCTGGGGACTGGCACCATCTGGGAGCAGTGTGCGGGCTCCGCTCTGCTCTACGTGCATAAATTCACAGACAAACACGAATGGGTAACAACAGAAAATGGAGCCGGAACAGGGGGAGCCAGCAATTTTGCACAGGAAGCTTTGGGAGATGTTGTTTACTGTAGTCTGCCTGAAGTTGGGACAAAATTGAACAAGCAACATGAGTTTGGTCTTTAGAAAGTGTGAAAGCTGCTAGGGAACTCTATTCTCCTCTATCAGGAGAAGTAACTGAAATTAATGAAGCTCTTGCAGAAAATCCAGGACTTGTCAGCAAATCTTGTTATGAAGATGGTTGGCTGATCAAAATAACACTCAGTAATTCTCCAGAACCGTGTGAAGTAACGAGAAGTAATGAGAAGCATATGAGAAATACATAAACCCTACTGAGGAGTGAAAACGGAACCCCTAAACAAACTACTATGAAAGAACTTAATCTAGCATAGATGTCTTAAATTAGTGGTACATAGAGGATTTTAAAATAGCAATTTTTAACAATACCAATGGACAAAGAACGTACTTGCAACAATACTAGTGGAAGAAAACACCCCTTAACTCTCTAATGACTGCAGGTAAACACAGCGTGCATTTATTTTTGCAAAACCTTATGATTTTTAGGCTAGGTTCCATTTATAACATTCAGAGGCCTGAAAGTATCCGTGCTTAAAAACTAGTTATAAAAATTATGTAATTCGAGGATAACATTGTTATCTTAAGTCTCAGGGAATATTGTAACTTGCTGACATGTATTCCTGGATTGGAGTGGAAATATCTAAATGATCTTCCGCTTGGAAATAAATGGCCATGGAGAAAGGTTTCTTAGCTGTACAGTGTCAGATAAAGAGCAATTTGGCAATATACTGCTTCCTGGTGCCATTTTTAACATTTTCCTTTATTTTTTTTTAATGGAAATAGCCTAAATGTCTACTATTTCTTTTTTTTTTTTTTTTTTAACATTTATTTATTTTTGAGACAGAGAGAGACAGAGCTTGAATGGGGGAGGGTCAGAGAGAGAGGGAGACACAGAATCTGAAACAGGCTCCGGGCTCCGAGCTGTCAGCACAGAGCCTGACGCGGAGCTTGAACCCACAGACTGTGAGATCATGACCTGAGCCGAAGTCGGACGCTTAACCGACGGAGCCACCCAGGCGCCCCCCATTTTTCTTTATTTTTATTTTTGAGAGAGAGAGAGAGAGAGCATGAGTGGGGGAGAGGGATACAGGGGGAGAGAGAGACAGAGACAGAGAGAGACAGAGAGAATCTTAAGCAAGCTCTATGCTCAGCATGGAGCCCAATGGGGGGCTTGATCCCATGACCCTGGGATCATGACCTGAGCCAGAATCAAGAGTCAGATACTCAACTGACTGAGCCACCCAGGTGACCTCCTGGTGCCATTTTTATACAACGCGGCAACAACCTTGCAGATAAATAGTTTAATACTAAAACATTTAACTTCTTCGTTAATCGTGTTTTTTGTTTTGCTGTTAATATTTCATTTAGTGACCCTGTTAGTATTGGTGAAAATGCTAATTGTAACTTACGGAAAGTTATTTTTTAAGAAGAAATTTAAGCCATTACAATGACAAGTTCCAAGAAAATGTTCTCAATAACTAACTAAATAAATAAATAAACAAAATGTCATTGCCATGCCTCAGCTCACCTAGGCTTCCTCCTGTTCTAGGGCTTTCCTAATTTCGTGTTTTACATTTAGGTTCACGATTTTTTGTGAAAATATTCTTTGTGAAGGGTGTAAGGTGTGTGTCTAGAGATTCTGCCTGCAGATGTCCAGTCGTTCCAGCACTATTTGTTGAAAAGATTATCTTTGCTCCAATCATCTTTGTTAAAGATCAGTTTACGACATCTATGGATTCATTCCCAAGGTCCCTATCTTTTTACATTGATCTGTTTGTCCACTTTTTTGCCAGTATCATACGGCTTTGATTACTGTAGCTTTATAATAAGTCTTAAATTCAGGTCGTATCAGTCCTCCAAATTTGTTATTCCCCTTCAACATTGAGTTGGCTATTCTGGGTCTTTTACCTCTCTATGTAAACTTTAGAATCAGCTTAAAAATACCTACAAAATAACTTGCTGGGATTTGGATTTGGATCGTGTAGGTCCTCTAGATTAAGTTGAGAAGAACTGACACCTTGGTAACATTGTCTTCCTATTCACGAACATGGAATATTTCTCCATGTATTTAGTTCTTTCATCAGAGCTGTGTGGTTTTCCTCTGTAGCTCTTGTATATGTTTTGTTAGACTTACACTTATGTACTTCATTTTTTGTGGTTCTATTGTAAATAGTAATGTGTTTTTAAATTACAAATTACAGTTTACAAATTATGCTTGTTCATTGCTGGCATATAAGAAAGTCATTGACTTCTTTTGAGATATAATTGATATATATGTATAGATATAATTGACATTTATACATTGTATTCATTTTAGGTTACAACATAATGATTTGATATATGTATATATTGGGAAATGATTAACACAAAAAGTTTTGTTAATATCCATTACCACACATAGTTACAAATGTTTTTCCTTGTGATGAGAACTTTTAAGATCTGTTGCCTTAACAGCTTTAGAATATGCAATATAGTATTGTTAACTATAGTCACCATGATGTACATTACATCCCCAAGACTTATGTATGTTACAACTGGGAGGTTTTTACCTTTTGATCACCTTTACTCATTGACTTTTGCATATTAACCTCGTATTCTGCAAACTTCTGTAATTACCATTAGTTCCACGAGTATTCGTATAGATTTTTTTTCAGATTCTCTACATAGACCATTGTGTCATCTGTGAACAAATACAGTTTTTTTCTTCCCAGTCCGTATAAACGTATTTCCTTTTCTCATCTTTTTGAATTAGCTAGAAATTTTCGTATGATGTTGATAACCAAAGTGAGAAGAGATATCCTTGACTTGTTCCTGATCTTAGCGGGAAAGTTTTGAGTTTCTTACCATTAAATATGATGTTAACTGTAGGTTTTTCGTAGATGTTCTTTATCAAGTTGAGGAAGTTCCCTTCTATACCAATTTTGCTGAGCGTTGTTGTTCTTTTCATCATGAATGGGTTTTAGATTTTGTCAAGTGGGTTTTTTTTTTGCATCTATTAATATGATCATGTGATTTTTCTTTCTTAGCCTGTTTGTGTGATAGACTACTTTAATTGATTTTTGAATGTTGAAAAGGTCTTGCCTACCTGGAATGAATCACACTTAGTTGTGATGTATAATTTTTTATACATTGTTTGATTTAATGTGCTAATATTTGTTGAGAATTTTTGCATCTGTGTTCATGAGATATGCTGGCCTGTGTTCTCTTTTCTTGTAATGTTGTTGTCTGATTTTGGTATTAGGGCAATGCTGGCCTCGTGCAATAAGTTAGGAAATTTTCCTTGGTTTCTATCTTCTGGAAGAGATTCTAGAGAATTGGTATAATTTCTTCCTTAAATGTTTGGTGGAATTTACCAGTGAACCCCTGTGGCCTGGTGCTTTCATTTTTGAAGCTTAACTATTGATTTGATTTCTTTAATAGATATAGACCTATTCAGATTATCAATTACTTCTTATGTGAGTTTTGGCGGATTGTGTCTTTCAAGGAAATGGTCCATTTCATTTAGGTTACCAAATGTGTTCTTTTCATGTCCACCCTCTATCGATGTCCCCTCTTGCATTTCCGACATTGGCAATTTATGTTCTCTCTCTTTTTGTCTTAATTCCTCTAGCTGGAGGCATACCGATTTTATTAATTCTTTTCAAATAACCAGCATCTGGTTTTGACTTTCTCTTCTGATTTTCTGTTTTCAAGCTCGCTGATTTCTGCTCTATCTAGCACTTATCGTTTATTTTCTTCCGCTTGCTTTGGACTCCACTGCTCTTCTCTTCCCAGCTTCCTAAGGCTAGGTTGTTGGTGTCGTACTTTTTTCTTTGCGACTGCAACACTCAGTGCTGCACATTTTCCTTTTCCAGCCTCCCACACATCTGGAAAAGCTGTATTTCCATCTCCATTCACTTCAAAATAGGCTCACATTTCTGTGGAGATTTCTTCTTTGATGCATATGTTATTTAGAAGTGTTCTGCCTAATTTCCGAGGCATCTTCCAGCTATCTTTGTGTTGCTGCTTTCTAGTTTGATTCCACTGTGGTCTGAGAGGTACGATTTCCATCTATTATTATAAACGTATAAAAGTCTGTTTTATGGCCCAGGTTGGGGTCCATTTTGATGAATGTTTCATGCTAAAATAAAGAGAATTGGCTGAAGGTTTATATTAAAAGCTACCCACATCATCTTTCCAGCTACCCTTCCCCCAACTAGAAAATGTCAGGAAATTATTCTCTGAGTTTGACAAGCTGGAACGTCGTGGGGTTACAAGGCGTGGTTTTGGACAGAACCATGGGACCATCCACAGTAGGATGAAACGGAGGTATGTCCTGTGCTCATTCAGTTCTCCGGATACTGGCCACGAGACCATTGTCCTCTGGGCAGGAAACTGGTGGTCTTCTCCAGGTCCTCTGAACAGCCTGGAAGGAGAGACTTGAAAATATTTATATCAAGATTCTCCAACCAGAAAGCCAAGCCAGATTACAATGAAGCTTCACCACACACTCATAGCTTCCAGTCAGCATTCTAGTGTTTAGCTCTCAGGTACGAACCTTTGAAGAAGAATGTGAACCCGAGGTAAAGCTTATAACTTGGAAGATGCAGATGAAAACACACAGATGAAAAGGGGGCCTAAATAAGAGCTTGTGTGAGGAGAAGACATTTTCAATAAACTATCACTAGTATTTTCAAAATGATGAGAAAAGATCTTGCAACCTTGAAATAAAAACATCATACTATATTTTAAAAAAATTCAGAGAATAAAAGAGACCTCTTTGGAATTAAAAAAAAAAATAAGAATGATAGCAAAAATTTCAAACTCAGTAGAAAGTTTGAACAATAAAGTCAAGGAACTCTTCCAGGAAAAAAAAAGAGCCCAAAAATGGAAAATAAGAGTGAAACATAAGGGATTGGAGGATAAGTCCGTGTCTAATTTCTGGATCATAGGAGTTCAGAAAGAGGAAAAAAAAATTTTTTTAATGGAACTGAGGAACTCCTCAGTGCAATAATTTAGGAAATTTTCCTAGAGCTAAACAATATGTTTCTAGATTTAGAGGACCTGAAGTGCACAGAACAATGGATAAAAATAGATGTGTACAAATGTACATCATCTCAAAATTTCAGAATATTTGGAACAAAGTGAAAATTCTACAAGCTTTCAGAAAGAAAAAATAGTTCATATACAAAGGATCAAGAATCAGAATGGCTTTGGGGTGCCTGGGTGGCTCAGTTGGTTAAACATCCCACTTTGGCTCAGGTCATGATATCACAGCTCTTGAGTTGAGTCCCACGTTGGGCTGTGTGCTGACAGCTCAGAGCCTGAAGCCTGCTTCAGATTCTGTATCTCCCTATCTCTGCCCCTCCCTCACTCGCACTCTGACTCTCTCTCTCAAAGTAAATAAACATTTTTTTAATTTAAATAAATAAATAAATAAAAAGAATCAGGGGCATCTGGGTAGCTCAGTCAGTTGGGCATCCAACTTCGGCTCAGGTCATGATCTTGTGAGATCGAGCCCCACATCGGGCTCTGTGCTGACAGTTCAGAGCCTGGAGCCTGCTTTGATTCTGTGTCTCCCTCTCTCTCTGCCCCTTCCCTGCTCACAGTCTGTCTCTCTCTGTTTCTCAAAAATGAATAAACATTAAAAAAATAATAATAATAATCAGAATGACTTTGACCATAACACCAATTCTAGACATTAGAGAATAATGGAACAAGGTCTTCAACATTTGTAAATTAATTGTTTCCCATTTTAAATTTTATACCCAGATTATTAATCTAGTGTGAGGGTAGAATAAAGACAGTTCAGATAGCCAAGCATTCAAAAGGGAGGGGCCAAGATGGTGGAGCAGCATGGAAATTCACTGCTTCTTTCATCCCTGAAATGCAGCTAGATCGGCACCAAACCATTTTGCACACATAGAAAATTCATCTGAGGACAACAACAGTCTGCATAACTTAAGCCACAACTCAGTAGGTATATGTGGCGGAAAGGTGAACTGGGGGAGAGAGAAGCCACAGAGGGTAGGAGACTGTTTTCGTTTGTGGAGAGAGGATGGAGACAGGAGGGGAGAGTTCAGGAAGAGCACTCCCCCCAAAAGCAGTCGGAGAGAAAAAGAAAGAATGGAAACACCCACAAGGAACTCAACAAGAAAGGGCGAAAGGAGAAGGGAGAAGGTTTCGTTACCATTAGAACTCTATAAACAGATGAGCACAGAGTTGGAAACTCCTAGCTCTGTTGGGAAGGGTGAATCCCCAGGAGAAGACAGTGAGGTCCTCGGGGTCCTCGGGACACACGGTGAGAGGCAGTTCCCTTGCCAGGAGGACATTTGGTAAAACTATACATTTTACCCACAGGAAAAGGTCCCAGCAGACTCCAGATTACAGCCATGTTTTCTGGTGTTGGAACAAAGATGCAAGGATGTGGTGAAGCCTGGTGCCAGGTGTGTATTGTGATTTACCATAGTCCCTGAACTGCTGCTGCTGCTGCACAATCACACAAAATTTTTCTGAGGCGGGCTGGCACCCAGCCACAGTCTCTGGGCCCCTGCCATGGCATGGTTGCATGAGCGCTCCCAGAATGGTCCGGCACCCAGTCATTGCTCAGGGAGACCATCCCCCAGATGGTTGTAGTAGGTTCAGCCGGAGGGCCTTCAGAAGTGAGGGTTTGGAAAGAGAGCCCCATCTGAGATAAAATTTGGGAGGGAGGTGCCACTTGGCTAGCTGACCGTTTGGTTGTGGACAGTGTAGAATCGGGGAGAAGATGGAGAAGCTGAAGACAAAGGAAGGGTGCTTGATTGCTGGCCAGGAGAGCAGAGTTCTGATACTACAGACTGGGTAGCTGAGTGCCGCCATTTCCACCTCCCCTGCACATGTGCATACAAGCACATGCGCACCACACTGATCCACCCCAGTAAGCTATACAGTGCCACCTAGTGGAGAACGGAGCCATTACACCAAGCCCTGTCCAACTGCGCCAATCAAACCCTAAAGGACGACCACAAGTCTCCTTCATAGTTTGTGAAGTGCTTCATAGTTTGTCTCCTAGGGGAATCTGGATGTAATTTCAATCATATTTCATTCTGTTCAATCGTCCATATATTCTTTCTTTTTTCTCTTTTCTCATTCTTGGATACAGAAAGAGAAAAAACATTTTCTGTTTCTATAAAAAAGATTTTTCCTCATTTTTCTAACATATTTTAAAATATTTTTGTAAATTTTTTAGTCTATTTTACTTTCTTCATTTAATTTTGTTCTATTTTATTGTATGCTTTTAAAAAAATTTTTAATATTTACTTACTTTACTTTTCTCCCACCCCCCCCCCTTTTTTTCTTTTCATTTCTTTCCCTTTCTTCTCTAGTCTATCAAGCGTCTTTCAACAAGCAGACCAAAACACACCTTGGATCTTGCTTCCTTCATTTGAATGTTTTTGTGTTGTTTTTAATTTTTAAAATTTTACTTTTTATTCTTTTTCTTCCTCCAAAATGATGAAATGAAGGAATTTACCCCAGAAGAAAGAACAGGAAGAAATGACAGTCAGTGACTTAATCAACACAGATACAAGCAAGATGCCTGAGCCAGAATTTAGAGTCACAGTAATAAGATTATTAGCTGGGGTCGAAAACAGGCATAGAATCCCTTTCTGAGGAGATAAAAGAAGTAAAATCTAGTCAGGATGAAATTAAAAATGCAATAACGGAGATGCAATCTCACATGGATGCCATGGCGGCAAGGATGGATGAAGCAGAGCAGCAAATCAGTGATATAGAGGACAAACTTATGCAGAATAATGAAGCAGAAAAAAAGAGAGAGACTAAGGCAAAAGAGCAGATCTAAGAATTAGAGAACTCAGTGACTCATTAAAAAGGAACAACATCCAAATCATAGGGATCCCAGAAAACGGAGAGAGAAAAAAGAGTAGAAGGTTTATGTGAATAAATCATAGTGGGAAACTTTCCTAACCTGGGGTAAGACACAGACATCAAAATCCAGGAAGCACAGAGAACCCCCATTAGATTTAACAAAAACCGACCATCAACAAGGCATATCGCAGTCAAATTCACAAAATACACAGACAAGGAAAGAATTATGAAAGCAGCAAGGGAAAAAAAAACTCCTTAACCTATAAGGGAAGACAGATCAGGCTCAGAGCAGACCTATCCACAGAAACTTGGCAGGCCAGAAAGGAGTGGCAAGATGTATTCAATGTACTCAATCAGAAAAATATGCAGCCAAGAATTCTTTATCCAGCAAGGCTGTCATTCAAAATAAAAGGAGAGATAAAGAGTTTCCCAGACAAATAAAAGTAAAGGAGTTCATATCCACTAAACCAGCCCTGCAAGAAATTTTAAAGGGGACACTCTTTAAGGGAGAAAAGATGAAACAAAACAAAAAAGACTAAAGCAACAAGGACTAGAAAGGACCAGAGAACACCACTAGAAACTCCAAATCTACAGGCAACACAATGGCAATAAGTTCATATATTTCGGTACTCTAAATGTCAGTGGACTAAACACTCCAATCAAAAGACAAAGGTAGGGGCGCCTGGGTGGCTCAGTCGGTTGGGCAACCGACTTCACCTCAGGTCATGATCTCATGGTCTGTGGGTTCGAGCCCCATGTAGGGCTCTGTGCTGAGAGCTCAGAGCCTGGAGCCTGCTTCAGATTCTGTGTCTCCCTTTCTCTTTCCTTCCCCACTCTTGTGTTCTACCTATCAAAAATAAATAAACATTTTAAAATTTTTGAAAAAAGACATAGGGTAATAGAATGGATAAGAAAACAAGATCCATCTATATGCTATTTACAGGAGACCCATTTTAGACCTAAAGACACCTTCAGATTGAAAGTAAGGGGGTGGAGAACCATCTATCATGCTAATGGTTGCCAAAACAAAGCTGGAGTAGCCATGCTTATATCAGACAATCTAGATTTTAAAATAAAGACTGTAACAAGAGGTGAAGAAGGGCATTGTATCATAATTAAGGGGTCTATCCACCAAGAAGATCTAATAATTGTAAACATTTATGCCCCCAACATGTAGCACCCAAATATAGAAATCAATTAAGTAAAAACATAAAGAAACTCATTGATAATAATACCATAATAGTAGGGGACTTCAACACCCCACTTACAGCATGGACAGATTATCTAAGCAGAAAATCAACCAGGAAACACTGGCTTTAAATGACACACTGGACCAGATGGACTTAACAGATATATTCACAACATTTCGTCCTAGGGCAGCAGAATACACATTCTTCTCAAGTTCACATGGAACATTCTCCAGAATAGATCACATACTGGGACACAAATCAGCCTTCAACAAGTACAAAAAGATTGAGATCATACTGTGCATATTTTCAGACAACAACACTATGAAACTTGAAATCAACCACAAGAAAAAATTTGGAAAGACAACAAATACTTGGAGACTAAAGAACATCCTACTAAAGAATGAATGGATTAACCAGGAAGTTAAAGAGAAAATTAAAAAGTACATGGAAGCCATTGAAAATGAAAACATGACAACTTAAAACCCCTGGGATGCAGCAAAGGTGGTCGTAGAGGGAAGTATATAGCAATTGAGGTCTTCCTAAAGAAGGAAGAAAGGTCTCAGGCACACAACCTAACCTTACACCTAAAAGAGCTGGGAAAAAAAACACAGCAAATAAAACCCCAAACCAGCAGAAGACCAGAAATAATAAAGATTAGAGTGGAACTCAATGCTATCAAAATAAAAAACAAACAAACAAACAAAACACAGTAGAACAGATCAATGAAACCAGGAGCTGGTTCTTTGAAATAATTAACAAAATTGATAACTCCCAGCCAGATTGTCCAAAAAGAAAAAGGAAAGGACCCAAATAAATAAAATCAAGAATGAAAGAGTAGAGATCACAACCAAAACTGCAAAATACAAACAGTAATAAGAGAATTTTATGAGCAATTATATGCCAATAAATTGGGCAATCTGGAAATGGACAAATTCCTAGAAACACATACCAAAACTGAACCAAGAAGAAATAGAAAATTTGAACAGACCCATAACCAGTAAAGAAATTGAATTAGTAATCAAAAATCTCCCAAAAAACAAGAGTCCAGGCCCGGATGGCTTTCCAGGGGAATTCTATCAAATATTTAAAGAAGAGTTAACACCTATTCTTTTGAAGCTGTTCCAAAATATAGAAATGGAAGGAAAACTTCAAAACTCATTCTATGAGGCCAGCATTACTTTGATTCCAAAACCAGACAATGACCCCACTAAACAGGAGATCTACAGAACCATTTCCCTGTTGAACATGGATGCAAAAATCCTCAACAAGATACTAGCCAACCGCATCCAAGAATACATTAAAATATTTATTCACCATGATTGAGTGGAATACCTGGGATGAAGGCTGGTTCAACATCCACAAATCAATGTGATACATCACATTAATAAAAGAAAAGACAAGAACCACACAATCCTCTCAATAGATGCAGAGAAAGCATTTGACAAAATACAGCATCCTTTCTTGATAAAATCCTCAAGAAAGTAGGGATAAAAGGATCATACCTCAAGATCATAAAAGCCATATACAAGAGACCCACTGCTAATATCATCCTCAATGGAGAAAAACTGAGAGCTTTCCCCCTAAGATCAGGAACACGACAGGGATGTCCACTCTCACCACTGTTATTCAACCTTATATTGGAAATCCTAGCCTCAGGAATCAGACAACACAAAGGAATAAAAGGCATCCAAATCTGCAAAGAGGAATTCAAACTTTCACTCTTTGCAGACAATATGATACTCCATATGAAAAACCCAAACATTCCACCAAAAAACTGCTAGAACTGATCCAGGAATTCAGCAAAGTGACAGGATAGAATATCAATGCACAGAAATCGGTTGCATTTCTATATACCAATAATTAAACAACAGAAAGAGAAATCAAGGACTTGATCCCATTTACAGTTGCACTAAAACCCATAAAATACCTAGGAATAAACCTAACCAAAGAGGTGAAAAATTTATACACTGAAAACTATAGAAAGCTTATGAAAGAAATCAAAGAAGACACAAAACAATGGAAAAATATTCCATGCTCATGGATTGGAAGAACAAATATTGTTAAAATGTTGATACTACCCAAAGCAATCTACATGGGTTTAAAAAAAATTTTTTTAACATTTATTTATTATTGAGAAACAGAGAGAGATAGAGCATGAGCATGGGAGGGACAGAGAGAAGGGGAGACAGAATCTGAAGCAGATTCCAGGTTCTGAACTGTCAGCACAGAGCCCAACGTGGGGCTCTAACTCACGAATCATGAGATCATGACCTGAGCTGAAGTCAGATGCTTAACTGACAAAGCCACCCAGGCGCCCTCAGCAATCTACATATTTAATGCAATCCCAATCAAAATAACACCAGCATTCTTCACAGAGCTAGAACAAACAATTTTTAAATGTGTATGGAATCATAAAAGACCCTGAATAGCCAAAGCAATGCTGAAAAAAAAAAAAACAAAGCTGGAGGCTTCACAATCCCAGATTTTAAGATGTATTATAAAGCTGTAATCATCAAGACAGTATGGTAATGGCGCAAAAACAGACACATAGATCAATGGAACAGAATAGAGAACCCAGAAATGGACCCATAAACGTATGGCCAACTAACCTTTGGCAAAGCAGGAAAGACTGTCCAATGGAATAAAGACAGTGTCTTCAGCAAATGGTGCTGGGAAAACTGGACAGTGACATGCAGAAGAATGAACCTGGACCACTTTCTTACACCATACACAAAAATAAACTCAAAATGGATAAAAGACCTAAATGTAAGAGAGGAAGCCATCAAAATCCTACAGGAAAAAGCAAGCAAAAACCTGTTTGACCTCAGTCACAACAACATCTTAATACATCTCCAGAGGGGAAAAAGCAAAAATGAACTATCGGGACCTCACCAAGATAAAAAAACTTCTGCACACCAAAGGAAACAATCAACAAAACTAAAAGGCAACCAAAGGAATGAGAGAAGATATTTGCACAGGACATATCAGATAAAGAGTTACTATTCAAAATCTATAAAGAACTTACCAAACTCAACACCCAAAAAACAAATAATCCAGGGAAAAAATGGACAAAAGACATGAATAGACACTTTTCCAAAGAAGACATCCAGATGGCTAACAGACACATGAAAAGAAGAGTTAATACCTATCTATTCTTCTCAAGCTATTCCAAAAAATAGAAGAGGAAGGAATGATTTTATTCTTCATGGCCAGCATTACCCTCATACCAAACCGGACAAAGGTAATACAAAAAATAAAATACAGGCCAATAGCCCTGATGAACATAGAAGTAAAAATTCTCAACAAAATATTAGCAAGCTGAATTCAACAATAAATCAAAAGGAACAGTCATCATGACCAAGTGCGTTTTTTAGTCCAAGGATTCAAGGGTGGTTCAACATCTAGAAATCAATCACCATTATACATCACATTAACAAAATAACATTATTTTAACATCACATTAACATCACATTAACAAAATAAAGGACAAATATCATATGATAACAGTGGGTGCAGAAAAATCATTTGACAAGATTCAACATATATTCATGATAAAAAAAAAAAAACTCTCAACAAAGTGTATATAGAGGGAACATACCTCAGCATAATAAGGGCCATATATGAAAAACTCACAGCTAACATCATATTCAACAGAAAAGCCAAAAGCTTTTCCTCTAAGATGAGGATCAAGGCAAGGATGCCCATTCTCACAACTTTATTACACATGGGACTGGAAGTCCTGGCCACAGCAATCAGACAAGAAAAAGAAATAAAACGCATCCGAATTGGTAAGCAAGAAGTAAAACTTTCACTTGACATGAAACTATATATAGAAAACCCTAATGACTCTAGCAAATAACTACTAATACTGATAAATGAATTCAGTAAGGTCGCAGGATACAAAATCAATATACAGTAATCTGTTGCATTTCTATACACTAATAATGAAGCAGCAGAAAGAGAAAGTAGTAAAATAATCCCATTTACAATTGTACCCAAAATAATAAAATACCTTGAATAAACTTAACCAGGGAGGTGAAAAACCTGTACTCTGGAAACTATAAGATTGTTGAAAGAAATTGAAGATGTCACAAGTAAATGGAAAGATATACCATGCTGTTGGATTGGAAGAATTAATATTGTTAAAATGCCCATACTACCCCAAGCAACCTATGGATTCACTGCAATCCCTATCAAATTATCAGTAGTATTTTTCACAGATCTAGAATAAAGAATCCTAAAATATGTATGGAATCACAATAGACTTTTAATAATCAAAATAATCTTGAGAAAGAAGGACAAATTTGGAGGTATCACACTCCCAGATTTCAAACTACTACAAAGCTAAAGTAAACAAAACAGTATGTTCCCGACACAAAAATAGACACATAGAATAGTAGAACAGAATAGAAAGCCCAGAAATAAACTCACACTTATGCAGTCAATCAATTTATGGCAAAGGAGGCACAAATGTGGAAAAGACAGTCTCTTCAATAAATGGTTCTGGGAAAACTGGACAGCCACATGCGAAGGAATAAAACGTGACCATTTTATCACACTATATACAAAAATAAACTCAAAATGGATTCAAGACCTAAATCTATGACCCCACACCATAAAACTTCTGAAAGAAAACATAGGCAATAACTGTTGGACATAGGTCTTAACAATATTGGGGCACCGGGGCGGGGTAGTCAGTTGAGCCCGTGACTTTGGCTCAGGTCATGATCTCATGGTTCGTGAGTTCGAGCCCTGTGTTGGGCTCTGTGTTGACAGGTTGGAGCCTGGAGCCTGCTTCAGCCCCTTCCCCACTCGTGCTCGCTCTCTCTCTCTCTCTCTCTCTCTCTCTCTCAAAAATAAATAAACATTAAAAAAATTTTTTAAACAATATTTTTTTGGATCTGTCTTCTCAGGCAAAGACAACTAAAGCAAAAATAAACAATCAGGACTACATTAAACTAAAAAACGTTAACACAGCAAAGGAAACCCTCAACAAAAAGGCAACCTACTGAATGGGAGAAGACATTTGCAAATGATATATCTAATAATGGGTTGATATCCAATATATATAAAGAACCCGTATGACTCAACGACAAAAACAAACAATCCAACTTTTTAAAAAATGGGCAGAGGGCCTGTATAGACACTTCTCCAAAGAAGACATACAGATGGCCAATAGATACATGAAAAGATTGAAAAGATGCTCAACATCACTAATCATCAGAGAAATGCAAATCAAAACCACAAGAAGATGGCACCTCACAGCTGTCAGAACGGCTTGTATCAAAGAGACGAGAAATAACAAGGTGGACAAGAATGTGGAGAAAAGGGAAGGCTCGTGCACTGTTGGAGGGAATGTGACTTGGTGTAGACACGGTAGAAAACAGTATGGAGTTTCTTCAGATAACTAAAAGTAGAAATGCTGTATGATCCAGCAATTTCACTTTTGGGTATTTACCCGAAGAAAACAAAAACACTCATTCAAAAAGATGTATGCACCCCTACGTTCATTGCGGCATTATTCACAGTAGCCAAAATACGGAGGCAGTCAGTAGGAGGATGAACAAACAAGATATACAGATCTGTGTATGGTATACAGATACAAAGGAATACTATTCAGGCCTTAAAAAGAACCCATTCTGACACACGCTATGAAAATAGATGGAATGGGGGGCGCCTGGGTGGCTCAGTCGGTTAAGCGGCCGACTTCGGCTCAGGTCACGATCTCGCGATCCGTGAGTTCGGGCCCCGCGTCGGGCTCTGTGCTGACCGCTCAGAGCCTGGAGCCTGTTTCAGATTCTGTGTCTCCCTCTCTCTCTGACCCTCCCCTGTTCATGCTCTGTCTCTCTCTGTCCCAAAAGTAAATAAACATTAAAAAAATTAAAAAAAAAAAAAAAGAAAATAGATGGAATGGGATCACATTATGCCAAAAGACAAACACTGTGTGATTCCACCGATGTAGGTTACCTATGGTAGCCAAAATCACGGAGACATAAAGTAGAGTGGTGGTGGCCAGGGACTAGAGGGAGGGGACATGGGGAGCTGTCCCTTCCTGGGTACAGAGTTTCAGTTTGGAAAGATAAAAAATTCTGAAGATGGATGGTGATGATGGTTGCATAACCATGTGGGTACACGTAAGAGGACTGAACCGTATGCTTACAAATGACTAAGGTGGTGAACTTTATATTATGTGTGTCTTAGGACAAGTAGAAATAAAATAAATAAATAACCCTCCAGGGGACACGGGTCTGGAGGAAGACTTGAGGCCACCTGCTTATGGGCCACGCTCGTCAGGAGCCTTCAGTGGGGTCCGGTCATCCCGGGTCAATGTGTCAGCGTTGCTGGTTTCTGGCGTCTGACACTGAAGGGCCACGTCTTTCTGAGCTGCTCAGTCCCACGCCCAGGCCCCTTCAGAAGCTCAGGCCACATTTGTGCAAGAGCCACGCAAGGGAAGTGTCTCACACCACTGCTCATGAATGGGGACCCATCTGCTGTGACTTCGTCAGGATTAGTGGGCAGCAAGGGGAAGAAAAGCGAGCAGAGAAGATGTGCACGGGCGAGAGTGTGCTTTACGCTCAGGCAAAGGCTATCTCAGTCTGTTTATCTTCTTGTTTTTCCCAATCAGGCAGTGCCTATTCTGACTGCAATACCGGAAAAGTCTCCCTACCTCCTCGCTTCGATCTTAGCATCCAACTGTCCAGCCATCCTTCCTCAGTCTCTCCTTGTGTCCTTTCCTCCTTCCCTGGGGTTGATCTCAAGAGAGCAGTCTGTGCTTAACTGTGTGTCCTGAGAGGCAATTATTAAGGCTGTGTCTGTGTACAATAAAGAAGGCAGCATTTCCCTTTTCTAAACAAAATTATTGTGAAAGACGTTGGAACCAGGATGTTTTGACTCAGATCTCAGATCTGCCACTTACTCTGATGCTAAGGGAATCACTCTATTATCAGAATTTTCTGTTAGCATTTTTGTTCATTTTATTGCTTCTTTAAAATATCATTTTAAGGATATTCGTGTTTTCAGTTCAGTTTAACAAGCGCTTAATGATCACCTACTATGTGACTGGCATCACCCAAGGGAAGATGTCCTCCCTTCCTTTCTTCATTCATACAATAAATATTTTCTTGTGTGCCTTCTATGTGCCAGAAAGAATGCTATATATTGAGGACACCCATGAAGAAGGCAGATGTGCTTCTTGTCCCCCAAGATGCACAGTGGAGTAAAACATTTAGAAAATTACAATGGGACAGTCTAAAAGGTGTGACGGGGCAGTACAGGCTGCTGTGGGAGCACCAACAAGAGGTACCTGGCACCTGAGCCAGACTGGAGAGGTGAGAGAAGGCAGCTCAGCAGAAGTGATGCCCGCGCTGAGACCTACTAACAACTAGATGATCAGGTAAGGGGGGCACGACAGGTGGGAGGCATTACGGCGGATTATAGCTGGAGCTCTATGGTGCCAATGGCGATTTAAGGCCAGAGACATAGGCAGGCCCGGACCCTGCAGGGTGGTATGAGTTTTGTTAAGGGAACTGGGCAGGGTTTGCCAACACTGGTTTGTGTTGCAACTCAAGAACTCTACCAGATTCAGACTGAGTCATGGATTCGTACATCTCAAAGCCAGAGAGGAATTCCAAACATCGTTGGTTTGGAACGCAGCCTTTGGGCAGGTAGAAACGGAGGGGATGGCTCCAGAAGAGGAAACGTATGTAACTCGTCCCACGTCACAGTGAGTGAAGACAAAAACTCGGGCCCCAGTGGCTCAGGATGGAGTGCCTCCCCCCACCGCCACCATTTATTTATCATGTGTTTTCCAGGACAATACCTTGCTCTGACAGAGAATCATTTTAGTAGGGATAGTAATACAGAATTTAAGCATTATTTTCAACTGAAAATAATAGGAGAAAAAAACCACATTCACTGGTAAGAGAGAGAAGGTGCCAAATAGTACTTATTTGGAACAACATTTAGAACAATATTTAGAACAACACTTTGGAATTTTTTTTACGCACTACCCACCCTCCGCACCATGTTAAAAAGGTAGTTCTAATCTTTCTTAACTTTCCTTTTTTTTTTTTTTTTTTTTGGAAATTAATGCCTCCTCATAACCAAAAGATTCTTTTCTTGCGTTGAACCACCCAAAGAAAGTTACCCTCAAAGGACTTCAGCAGCTCATGCACCGTGAAGGAACCAAAGGCCCGGGGTGGGTCCATCTAGAAAAGCCTGGGCTGGGAGCCACCTTGTGGTCAGAGTAGTGCAGAACATGGCTGTTTAACCAGGCAAACGTTTTTGGTTTAAAAAAGGAACAGGCTGTAAAGCTAAAGCATTTTTCAAAGTAATAAAAATGTTCAAAGGAGTTGTGTGGTTTATAGCAACTCCCAGGACACCCTTTTTCAGACAGAATTAATCTGCAGTCTCTGTTGAGTATAAGCAGTATGGATTTCTGCTAAGAGCATTGTATGATTGAACAACTCGTGACTTAGGCCAGAGCCGTAGTTCTCAGAGTGGGGTCTGTGGGACTCAGGAGGTCCACGAAGTCACCTTCTCCGACTACATTTCAACTATGTCATCCAAAAAAAAAAACCATATCACAACAGGTTGAAAGTGGAGGAAGAGGGGCGCCTGGATGGCTCAGTTGGTTAAACGTCCAACATCAGCTCAGGTCATGATCTCGCGATTCGCGAGTTCGAGCCCTGTGTCAGGCTCCCTGCTGACAGCTCAGAGCTCAGAACCTGGAGCCTGCTTTGGATTCTGTGTCTCCCTCTCTCTCTGCCCCTCCCCTGCTCACACTCTGTCTCTCTCTCTCTCAAAAATGAAGAAACTTAAAAAAAAAATTTTTTTTTAAGAAAGTGGAAGAAGAACTAAGAATCCCGCTGTCTTCTATTAAAGCAGATATTTCAAGAGATTTGCAAAATGTAAAATAATGATACCCCATCACCATAACTTTTGAGGGGTTTTTTTTCTTGGAAAAGATAGTTATTTTGCAAAAAGCGTGTTGTTTATGGTAACACGTAATTACTTTTCAATTAACAAATACTTTTTAAATTTCTAAGTTTTAATTTCTACATGATAAACATTGATAGACATAACCCTGCTGCGCTCCCTCACTCCACACCCACAAAGTTCCATGGGGTCTTCGCTAATGGTTAAGAGCGTCAAGGGGCCGTGAGCACAAAAAGTTGGAGACCAGCTGGAATAGAGCAACAGGTCGTCCTGAGCGTTCAAAACACCACAGAACGTGGACGGATGAGTGACTCAGAACCGCATACGGGCGGAGAATCAGGTTAACTTGCACTGGTCTTTCCATCAACCTCTGCTTTGAAGGCCCAACATCTCCTGCTTGTGAGGTTGTAGGAGACACCTTCTAGATGTCCCCCTAGATGTTTGCCCTTCACCGTCTCTGGTGCCTTCGGGCAGGCACTTCCCCTGCACCGCCGCCAGGAGACCGGCTGTGTGTGGACGCCACGGCCCCATGCGGCGCCACCAATGGCCCTCACCTCACACCAGCACCCTGGGACTCCTGGCCCCCGCACTGGGAACCCAGGAGGGCAAGGAAGTTGAAGCCTGTGGGGCCAGCCTTGGACCAATGGCATTTGGGGGCAAGCGGACGTGTCTCTCTCCCCCCTGCCTGCCACGGGCCGTGCTGAGGCCCAGCCTTCTCTGCAGCCCCCCCAGGAGCCGGAGCAGTGAGGTAGGTGCGCTGGGGGCCAGTGGCGACTAGCTCCTTGGCCCTTGCGGTCAAGGCCTCTCTCAAAACTGTAATTCTGTAAAGCGAGGCCCGGGCAGAGTTGGCCGTTTCCCCACATTCTCAGCATCCGCCAAATGATCTTCAAAAGAGAGTGGCACTTCTCGTGAGTTATTTTGCCATTTCATTGGACTCAGAGCCACAAGATGAAGTCAAAGCAGCCGCTGCCAGCACCGCAGTCTCCCGAGAACGAAAGCCTCAGGGTTTCCCAAAGTGACGTTCTTTTCTACTGTGCAAAATGTTATCATTTACCGCGCAGGGTGTTCAGGCTCTCTCCAAGCTCTCAAGATACAGGGGCGCCTGGGTGGCCCCGTCAGTCAAGCGTCCGACTCTTGGTTCCAGCTCAGGTCATGATCTTGTGGCTTTGTGGGTTTGAGCCCCTCATTGGGCTCTGCGCTGGCAGCATGGAGCCTGCTTGGGATTCTTCCTCTCTTCTCTCTCTGCCCCGCCCCCACTCGCGTTGTCCCTTTCTCCCTCAAAATAAATACATAAACTTAAAAAAAAAAAAACAACTCTCAAAATTTATAGTCTGTATGTCTGTATCCTTAAAGGAATTTGTGTAAAATTGTGTATTGACTCAAGTTCATCTACTACACATGTTACATAATAAAGGAGAAATCAGGAATTCCCTCTTTTTGAGTTTTTACTTATCCCGTTCAAATTTTTTGAAACCTTGAGATGTAACTTACATAATTGTCATGTCATAAAATTCACACTTAAAAAATATAGCACTGAGTGCTTTTAAGTAAGTGTTTCTACTGTGCAACCATTACCCCAATCCGGTGTTAGGATATTTCCGTTACCCTAATGAGATCCTTCACACCCATTCACCATTATCCAACCCCAACCCCAACCCCAGGAAACCACTGATCTACTTTCTGTCCCTATGGTTCACCCTTTCCAGACATTGAAAGAAAATCATACAACACGTGGCCCTTTGTGACTGGCTTCTTCCGCTCAGCCTAACGTTGTCAAGGTCCATCCGTGTCGTCTGTGTCACAGTATCGCCTTCCTTTTTACTGCCCAACAGTATTCCATTGTGTGAGGATATCACATTTTGTCCCCTCACCAGCTGACGGATATTTGCGGGGTTTTTTCCTGCTCTTTTTGGCTGTTGGGCATAATGCTGGCTGAATATTCGCATGTGAGTCTGTGTGCGGATGTACGATTTCATCTCTCCTGGGAGTGAAACCACTGGGTCGTTTGGCGGGTTTATGTTTAGCCAAGAAAGTGCCCAACCGTTCTCCAAAGTGGCTGCATCTGTCATTATTTTCAGCTAATCGCCTTCGTAGTCTTACTGCCATCCTCACAGCCTCCTCAACTTTACGAATCAGGATGCTGTGTTCAATAGCAAGCAACCTGGCCAATTTTCAGTGCAAATTGCAGTCTTGCCAGGAAACCAGAGGTGAGCTGAAGAAGCTGCGCCCGGCCGGCTTGCATGACAAAGGGGACGTGGTATTTACTGTCGCAGGAGGGGGTCGAGAAGGGAGAAGGGAAGTGTCATTCAGAAGGACGCCACCACCGGCCGGTGTTTCTTGCTTTCTCTTCCCCAGCCCTTTCACCTCCAGGCCGGCCGCAGTCCAGGGAAGGGTCGGTTCCCATGAGCACCGAGGACAGCTGCGGGGGCTGTGGCCGCCAGAAGAGCTGTCTCTTAAGACTCTTCAAGGTCACTTCCAGGACTGCGTCTTGGACGCTTGCCTCAGCACCAATGGGCCCACTCCCCCCTGGGGTTGAAGAGCCTGCGTCCCTTACCGATGCCCCAAGGAGTAGAGTGCCCTTCTGTCTGACTCGGGTCGGCCTCTCCCGGTCCAACTGCTCTGTGCCAACGCACCCCCTTCAGTAAACGGTGAGTCCCTGGTGGGCTCAGCCATCCAAGACCGCTTGCTGGACAGCCTTGCTCAGTCCTCAACAGGCCCACTTTTTCTTGGAAAATAATTCATTCCTCTCCCCCTTCTCCATCTTCCTGCTCCTCCTCCCTCCTCTGTTTCTCCTCTCTGCACTCCCCCCCCTTCCCTACTTCCTTCTCGCTTTCAACAAACCTGCACAGAGCA
This sequence comes from Acinonyx jubatus, assembly GCF_027475565.1. Classification (NCBI taxonomy): domain Eukaryota; kingdom Metazoa; phylum Chordata; class Mammalia; order Carnivora; family Felidae; genus Acinonyx; species Acinonyx jubatus. The sequence goes on along the minus strand of NC_069380.1, from coordinate 1,916,368 downwards.
CCCACCAGTGACAGGACTTGTGCAGGAGACGAGAAAACAAAACAACTAAGGCACGGTCCTGCCATCAGGGAGCTCACACTGTAGGGAAGACAAACACATAGACAGCTACTCTTTTTTAATGTAATAAATTCTGGGATTAAGATAATCAGGCCAGGGGCGCTTGGATGGCCCAGTTGGTTAAGCGTCAGACTCTTGGTTTTTTCTGAGCCAAAACCAATCATGATCTCACGGTTCATGAGGTCCAGCCCCACATCGGGCTCTGCACGGATAGTGTGGAGGCTGCTTGGGATTCTCTCTCTCTTTGTCTCTCTCAAAATAAATAAATAAACATTAAAAAATAAATAGATAAAATAAAAGAACCAGGCTTTTATGGAGAGAATGAAAAACATTTTTAACATTTTGTGATTTGCCTTTTAATTTTTATTGGAAGAATAAGTGAATAATTTTAGTGTACAAAAATTTTAGATTTTTTATAAAGTCAAATGTGACATTATTTCCTCTGAGATGTTTAAATGTGTGTTCTCATCTATCCAGAAATGGGCTATTAATCTTTTTTCATTCTAGTGTTGCTTTATTTTCATGTTTACTTTTCACTCATTAATCATCTGAAACATATTCTCATGTATGATGTGAGAAGACACTCCGACTTAAATTTTTTCTAAGAGCTTATGTGTTTAGTATGCAATGAACACCTACAAAGTGACAAGAATAATTGGGACACCTGGGTGGCTCAGTCGGTTGAGTGTCCGACTTCAGCTCAGGTCATGATCTCACAGTTCGTGGGTTCGAGCCCCGCATCAGGTTCTGTGCTGACGGCTCAGAGTCTGGAGCCTGCTTTGGATTCTGTGTCTCCTTCTCTCTCTGCCCCTCCCCCACTCACGCTTTGTCTCACTCTGTTTCTCAAAAATAAATAAATGAAGAAAAAAATTTAAAAAAAAAAGAATAATAACAGCATCCTGATATGAAAAATGGGTGAGGATTATGAACGGGAAGTTCACAGAAGGGAAACAAGGCACCAATAATGTATGGCAGATGCTTCACCTAATCTTCACCATTAGGTGAACAAATGCAAATTAAAATACTGAGGTACCATTTTCACCTAACACTATGGCAAAGACTAAAAACGATGACGTTCTGATATGGTTACATTGAAATGGACACTCCTGTGCTGTTGATGAAAATAAACATGGTTACAACTTTTCTAGAGAATGATTTGGCGATCATTTCTAAGGAATCAATGAAAACTGAGGACAAACATTTATGCACACAAGTATTTATTTTAACAATTTTATAACAGTATTTTTAAAAAGCAATTTTATGTCCAGTAATATGATGACAATGAACAATATTATGATCTAATTCTACTGCCATATTGACATTTTATGAATCTTTAGATATCTTGTTTCCAAAGAGGTTTTTTTTTTAATTTTTGCTTAAAGTCTCTTTTTTTAAATGTTTGTTTACTTTGAGAGAGAGAGAGAGAGGGAGAGAGAGACAGCACAAGCAGGGAAGCGGCAGAGAGAGAGGGAGACAGGCTCCAGGCTCTGAGCTGTCAGCACAGAGCCCGATGTGGGACTCGAACTCACGAACTGTGAGATCATGACCTGAGCCAAAGTCGGGTGTCTAACCGATGGAGCCATCCAGGCACCCCTATTTTCCAAAGAGTTTTTAATGGCAAGCTAAATAATCAATATATAATGTTAAGTTTAAAAATGCTATATGTATTTATTTATATGTAAAATAAAGCTATATGTATACTGTGATCTCAGTTATGGAAAGTAGAGAGAAAAAGAAAGTGAAATATATCAAAATTTTAAATGTCTGAAAAGAAATACGACAAAGTTAAAAAATGGTTGCCTTTTTGGGGTGGTGTAATCGTGGGTGCTTTTTTGTTCCTTCTTCTTTATATCTTCTATATATTTCTAAATTTTCTGCAATGAAAGTATGATGCTTTATATAATTATAAGAAGGTAAAAATGTGGGACGCCTGGGTGGCTTGGTCGTTGAAGTGGCCGACTCTTGATTTCAGCTCAGAGCATGACCTCTCCGTGAGATCTAGCCCCGAGTCTGTGCTGTGCTGCCAGTATGGAGCCTGCTTGGGATTCTCTCTTTCCATCTCTCTCTCTGCCCAGCTCACACTTGCTCACCCTCTCGCAAAATAAATAAAAGGCCTGGGCTCTAAGGTCACTAGGTGCCAGAAGACGAATCCTTAAGAAAGTAATACGAGTAGAAGATGATAAAGTTTTACTTATAAATGTGACATTCCCGGTAATATAACAGTTAATGCAGCCATGAATCATCTAAGAGACGTTTTGATTTTACTACATTATAATGACACGTGTAATAATTTAAGACAAGGAGATCAACCCAGTCTGCTCAGAATGATAAACAACTAGATATAAACTAGTGCATTTGGATGTGTGGCCATGTGCCTGTCACGCCCAAAGTCTCGTCCTCTGTTCCCTCCCGGGGAGAAGGTGTCCAGAAGCAGGGAATGGGGTGTCTTACCTCTGGGCCTGCCGTCTGCTCCAGGGAAGGGTAGGAGGTCCCCCAGCTGGTGAGGGAACTGTCTGGGGCACAGTCTCTGGCACTTAGCTGCGGGGCAGACATTCCCTTCTCTGGGCCACTGTGGGAAGAAGTGGTGGAGGCCCTGGGCTGACTCCCCAGAGTGGCTCTTGTGCAAGCAAAGCAGGGATTCGGTCAGGTCCTGGTGGGTTTCAGGTGCAAAGCCCCTGAAGTTCTGGCCTATTGTCCCTCACAGCGGTGCCGCTCTTCGCCACCACATTCAAGAGCGTGGGGGCCCCTTCTGGAACAAGTGTCCAGGTTTATGTCCCAGGCCTTTGGTGACCCAGCCCAGCAATTCCTGATTTGTTCCTTCTCTCTCTCCAGCTGTCCCATCCTTTTGTATCTTCCTACACAAAAGGCCCTTTCTTTGTCTTCTTTCACAGCAGTCTTGTAGATGATCCCTTAAAACCAGAACCCAAATCTCCTACAATCCCCTGCCATGTCCCCGCCATGGGTTCCTCTCCCCTCCTGAGCAAAGATGGCTCAGTCTAGTGGGCACATCCTTTGTGGTAGGTTGGTACTCGCTGCTACTCAACCCAAGGTTGTAGCCTAGCGTGAAGGCACAAGCGCCCTCTGTGCCTGTCCGGCGGTTCCCTACTGGAGCCCGGAGGGCCCAGCCCACCGCTGAACACTGGTCTGTGGCTCCCACTGCTCAGGCCACTGGAAGGGTTGGCTGTTCTCCCACAGGCTCTTAAGTAGAACACAGAAGTAAGAGTAACAGAAAACAAATACTTTCTAAAAAACAGAAAAAGGCGTATCTTTGTACATAGATCCTTTTCTGTATCTCCAATTATATCCTTAAGACCATTTTTAAGGCTCTTGGCACATATTTTCAACTTGACTTTCCAGAAGGATTGTGCCGATTTATACTCCCATGAGAGTGTTGACTTGATAATATCTCTTGTGAATGTTGTCTTTATCTTACTCTTTAAATATTTCATTTCTGGATTTTGAATATACACAACATGTATATGCATGAATATATACAACATGATGTTTCATGTAGGCTTTTGCTTTTCATTCTGGAACTGCGGCTGACGCCCAAAGCCACGCACAAAGGATGCTAAGAACTCCACATTCTATGTTCAGGGAGACGTCGAGACCCCTCTGGACTTCCTGAGAAATGCCAGGGGACAGCCCACCCCATCACCAGTCAGCTCTCCAAACCCTCTCACTTCCCCAGTCAGGATAAAGCTTTTTACTCACTCGTTGGACTTTGGCTCAGCCGGAGTTGTTGCTCATCAGGAAACTGTGTCATCTAAGCAGGGAAGGATACCAGGGAGGGGATGAAGGGTGAAAGAGGGAAGGCAAGAAGCAGTTCACAGTAATCACGTGGCTAGATTTCTGCCCTTCCGTGAAGTAAGATTGTGTGAGTTGAGTGGATGCCGTGGGTGAGAGCCGTACCTGACAAGCCGAGCCAAGAAGGCCGCCCATCGAGCTAGGTGTAGCAGGTGTGGAGGGCCAAGGGGAGCAGAAGCCTGTACAACAGGCCAGATAGGAGCTGGACCTCCCAAGTCAGGGTCTTGTCCAGATTCACTGCTCCTGGCGTGTGAATCTCCCTCCACAGGTCCCCTCCCATGCTCCCACGGAAGCGCCAGCCTTGGGGGACAACCTCACAGAGCTCATGTCAATCAGGACTGGCTAGAGAGACAGGGATGACCAACCGAAGGAGGAACTTAGCATGAGATAATGAAGTGAAACCCCAGGGCCCCTCACCTGCATAAGCCCATTTCAGCTTTAGTACTCAAGTGTCTCCAACGTTTCATACATTTTTATAAGCTTTAGCCCTAAGTCCTGGGTCTGCACCTGACAGGCAGTCACATAAGGAGACCTCTGTCTCTTACACTCTTCTTTCTTTCTCCAGCATCAAAGATGCCAGGAAAGAGGAAAAGGTGGGGAGGTTGATTTACCCACCGCCCATTTCAGGTTCCAAGGCATTTGTGCAGCCTGCATTTGAAAGTAAAGAATCCGCCCAAAATGTCTTCAAGGGACTAGCTACCTGGTGGGAAAGGTAACTTGATTTTGGAAAAAACTGCTGGGGGAGAGGGATATATACTATATTTTATGTTACATTCTAATGGATTTAAATGAACTAGATTCAAAAGTTACGAAAAGTTATAGGGGCGCCCGGGTGGCTCAGTCGGTGAAGCATCCAACTCTTGGTTTTGGCTCAAGTCACAATCTCTTGGTTCATGAGATCAAGCCCTGCGTTGGGCTCTGCACTGACTGCACAGAGTCTATTTAGGATTCTCTCCCTGGTTCTTTCTGCCCCTCCCTAGCACGAGTGCATGCATACTCTCTCAAACTAAACAAACGAACAAACATGAAAACATTTTTAAGTCATGGGGGCGCCTGGGTGGCTCAGTCGGTTGAGCGCCCAACTTCGACTCAGGTCACGATCTCGCGGTTCGTGGGTTCGAGCCCCGCGTCGGGCTCTGTGCCGACAGCTCAGAGCCTGGAGCCTGCTTCGGATTCTGTGTCTCCCTCTCTCTCTGCCCTCCACCTCCCACTCACACTCCATCTCTCTCTCCTTCAAAAATAAACAAACATTTAAAAAATTAAAAAAATGTTAAGTTATGAAAAGGTGTTTAACTGTGGTTCTCAAACCATATGTTGAGGTACCCTGTGCACAGTCAATTCACAAGGGCAGTAAGAGATGTTCTAATTTTTTTCCCTTTAATTCACAAATTGGTAGGAAAACAGAAGTAATGTCTGTTGGACGCCATTCTACTAACTCCGGGGAGCTCATACTTTCAACATCAGATCACACTACTTTCCTTGCAATGACATATTTCTTTGCAAAGCTGGGATTTTGTGGGTGCCATGATAAAAAGCAAGTACCTTGTGAAGATCACTGCGGAATGGGAAAGGAGTGGCAACGGCATCTAGTCTCGTTCCGGGATTTGAGGAGTTGTGCAGTGCCCAAGAAGCGCACACATCCGATTAGCAATTGCGGTTACTTAAGGATAGAATAAAAATTGCATTTTTTCTTTCAGTTTAAATGAAATTTTTTTTTCAAACGACTACTAGGTTTTTGGGACACAAATACTAAGTTGCTTAGAACTAACTATATAATAAATGGAAGTATCAGCTGGTTGTTTTGGCATCGGAGCACTGAGAAAATATTACTGAGACACTAGAATACACAGACTAGAATGTTCAATAGTGAGTAGGTCTCCCTCTCTGCCAGTAAGTTCCCACCCAGGGAGGCAACTACAGATACTTATTTCTTGTATGTCCTAGAGATATTTAATGCACATAATAGTAGCTAACATTTGTTTAAATTTCACTTTGTGTCAAGCACTCTTCCTAAGCTTTGCATGTTTTAATGAATTGAATCCTCTAGGATACAGATGCTGTGATTACTCCTTTTATAGACGAGGACACTGACACTCGGAGGCTAATTAACTGCCCAAATCCACACCCTCAATCATGCCTTCAGGGTCAGAGCTCTTAGATTTACTCTATATTACCTTTGTGCCAGCTTTAGATATTTAGGATTTTATTTTTAAGTAATCTCTACACCCAACATGGGTGAGACCCAACCCTGAGATCAAGGGACACATGCTCTACTGACTAAGCTAGTCAGGCACCCCATGTATGTTATCTTTATATATATATATATATATATATATATATATATATATACACACACACATACATACATATATATACATACATACATACATACATATACATATATATGTGTATATATATATATATATAATTGTTAAAAATGTCAATTTGATAGAAAAAATACCAGTTGTTTGAATATTAGTGAAAGCAAGCATTTTTTGTACCTATGTTTACTGGTCATTTATATTTATTCTTTCCATGACATTCCTTTTATATGAACCTCTTTAAGGTTTCAAAATGTCACTTCTTCCTAGGATGTCTCTAAAAAAAATTAATGGGTTAATTATTTTTGAAGTAACCATTCAGACAGAAAGGCCAATTATTGTGCTAACTGGAATCTTCTAAATTTCAGTAGGTTAAATTCATTTTTTTTAAATTACAAGCTTACTTTCAGTGCCTGGGTAGCTCAGTGGGTTGAGCATCCAACCCTTTGGCTCAGGTCATGATTTCATGGTTTGTGAGTTTGGGTCCCGCTATCAGGCTCCATGCTGACAGTGTGGAACCTGCTTGGGATTCTCTCTCTTCCCTGTCTCCTCTCTCTCTCTCTCTCTCAAAAGAAATAAACTTTAAAAAAATAAAAAAATAAAATTAGAAGTTTACTTTGTAGGGATGCCTCGTTGGCTCAGTAGGTTGAGCTTGTGGCTCTTGATCTTGGGGTCATGAGTTCGAGCCCCACGTTGGATATAGAGATTACTGTAAAAAATAAAATCCCCAAAAAAATGGTTTTAAAAAAAGTTTACTTTCTAGAGACCTAATCTTGCGTCTTCCTTCATCACTTCTAGGTTAAAATGGTTATTTGAGAAAAATAAAGAGAACAATCTCTCTAACTCATAAAAGAAACCTCAAACGTTTGTGTCTGACAATGGATGATTGCGAATGCTACAGAAATCATTTAATGCTACCTGTTTCTCTCTTTTTTTTTTAAGTATGTATGTGTGTACGTATTTAGAGAGAGTTTATACCAAATAAATACAAATAGATAACTGCTGCAAGTCTTTTTTCTTCACGATAATAGTTTACATTATGTGATCACAGCTGAAACAAAAACAGATATTAAGATAATAAGAATACATGTGGAAATACTCTTAGGCAAATATATTTAGTGGTTTGATTTCCTTTACTCTAGAATAGAGTACAGAATATACTGATAATGATATACTTGTCTGTGCCTAATCCAGTAGACAATTTATCCTGAATTCTATTCATTATTTTAGCCGATACTTAGGGGTACTCAGTCCATACTAACTAAGTACCATAGCTTCTCGGAGTTCCAAATCAAACCAACAAACAGCAGAGGGAGCTGGTGAAGTACTTTTGCAAGTGAGATCTGTGTTCACTCCAAGGGTCCATAAAATTTCTTGGCAAGCTATTTTCATGGAGAGGAAAATAAGAATTCTTTGCCAAATCACCTGTGAATTGCAATGTTTTCTTTTAGGTTTTTCCTTCTATATTTATACATTCTAGGAAGGTGCTGTTGAAGCTACATAGTCAGAAACAGGTTTCTATAACGTTAAGGCAAATCTGCAGTATATGCAACCCCCCCCCCAAAAAAACCTGGAGAATTGTTGAGGGACCCTTGAATGGCATGACTTACTCTGTTCATGAGCCATTAGGGACACCTAATATTTGTTCATTCCATACTGAGTCAACAAAAATATACTGAGCAGCAGTATGTCCAATGTAGGTATTGAGCATCACTTTGTACAGATTGATTGAATGCTTAAAATCAAAGCTTGAATGTAAAATCCCTGGGCATTTCTACATAAACTTATCACAAGTCTTTGCAGAACAACACAATAAGGCAGGTAGGATTATCTGATTCCATTCATAAGCTCTAAGGTCTTTACTTTCATCAAACTTGAAATTAGTAGGGGCACCTGGCTGGCTCAGTTGGTACAGTGTGTAACTCTTGATATCAGGGTTGTAAGTTCAAGCCCCGTGCTGGGTGTAGAGATTATTTAAAATAATTTTTTTGGGGGGGGCGCCTGGGTGGCTCAGTCGGTTGAGAGACCGACTTCGGCTCAGGTCATGATCTCACAGTTGATGAGTTTGAGCCCCACGTCAGGCTCTGTGCTGACAGCTCGGAGCCTGGAGCCTGCTTCTGATTCTGGGTCTCCCTCTCTCTCTGCCCGTCCCCCTCTCATGCTCTGTCTCTCTCTGTCTCAGAAATAAATAAACATTAAAAAAATTTAAAAAAAATAATTTTTTTTAAACGTTGACATTTGTAGTAAGTAATACCTTCCAGATTTAGATGAATTTAGAACTCTGGAGAGAGAATCACTTTAAGATTACAGAAAGAACACAGTTTTACTTCAGATATGACTCTTTCTTTCTTTTAAGGAAATGTGTAAGGAGGACTGGTCGGGGCAGTCTTTGACAAGAAGTGGGCTTGAGCTTTGCTGGAAGATAAATAGGAGGAAAATCATTGCAGGAGACAGGGATCCTATTCCAGGTGAGGCGACAGTCAGAGGGCAGAGGCCCAAATGCAGCTGCTGTGGCTGGTCTCTACGACAGGGGAACCAGCCTGGCTGAGGTAGATTATGACTTCTGTAGTTCAAAAACAAGCAAACCAGCTCTTGCCCTATACTATGTTCCTTTGCCCTAGCGTCAGAGGATGCTATTCCAAAGAGATGCATTCTCTAAAGCAGTGGTTCTCAAAGTTTTTGTTTTGGAACGCCTCCACATTCTTTATTATTATTATTATTATTATTATTTACATTTATTTATTTTTGAAAAACAGAGTGAGGCAGAGCACGAGCAGGAGAGGGGCAGAGAGAGAGGGAGACCCAGAATCCGAAGCGGGCTCCAGGCTCTGAGGCATCAGCACAGAGCCCGATGCGGGGCTCGAGCTCACGGACAGTGAGATCATGACCTGAGCCGAAGTCGGACACTCAACTGACTGAGCCACCCAAGCGCCCCTAACACCTCCACAGTCTTAAAAAAAGTATTCACAAGGGACCCACTGAAAGCTAAGAGGCCCTCTCTCCACTGAAGAGATTGCTTACAGAAGCTGAGGGGTTTTCCCCACTCTCCTTCAGGGTGTCTATCAGAAAACTGATAACAACTGCTCTGTGTTCCTGTTGTTCAAAGAACCCTGTCTTTGTTCCAGGTCCTTCTCAGTGCCTAGGTGACCCGGAGGCTTTATGGACCAGGATATTTTAGGATGCTTGGCAAAAAAGGTGCCATCAATAACAATACGTTCTACTCAGGCCCACGGGGTCCAGGTGCCAGTGTTCATATTACACACTTGGGGCAGAAGGTGCTTTCTGGGCCACGCCGCGTGACGACAGCATGCTGGAGGCCGCAGAACCACCTGAGGCGTCTCTAGGGACAGCCACCTACTGCGGCGGCTGCTTGAAGAAGACGCACTGCTCGTGTGTACACAAATCTGAGGACAAGGCCAGAGCACCAAGAGTATGAACAGAAGCTGCGGGAAGAACTTCAGAAATTAATCCCACTTTTCTGTGACCATCCACGGGTTTAAATGTTTAAGAATTAGGGCAAAGCAACATCACTGCAGATTCTCCCTTACAGGGAAGTGACAGTCCCCACAGACATCTGACAGCGATATAGGCCTTCACTCGCCCACTGGTTTATCAAAATCCAGCCCGGTCATTCCTCTCAGCTCTTGCGGCCACGGAGCATGGTCCCCTTTGTGGGGAGGGCAGAGACAGAGTCACAAGAGACTTGTCGCTCTCAGACAACCCAACCTTATCCCAGGCGAGCTTCCTCCTTTCTCCAGCCCTCCACAACATCCAGGGACTGGCCTGTGTCACCTCCTCACAGAAGAAATTGTGTCCCTATCAGGGGCGCCTGGGTGGCTCCGTTGGTTAAGCGTCTGACTCTTGGTTTCGGCTCAGGTCATGAAATTCCGGCTTCGTGGGTTTGAGCCCCGCATCAGGCTCTGTGCTGGCCGTGCGGAGCCCGCTTGGGATTCTCTCTCTCCCTCTCTCCCACTTGTGCCGTCTGTCTCTCTCCAAATAAATAGATAAGCTTTAAAAAAGAAAAAAAGAAAGCATGTCACTATCATCCTCTGCCCACTGGCGAGCAGCTCTGGCTTGGATTCTTCTCGACAACCAGAGGAAATTGCAGGATTTCGTCCCCTTGATATGACTCGAAAAGGCTGAGCAGGCTTGCTTGAGAGGAACTTCCAGGCCAAGAACAAGCTGTCCTTTTGCCCACCCCTCTTCCAAACCTCTCACGCTCCACAACCGCCAATGGCCCAGGATCTGGATTCTGACACGCTGCAGCATCCGCTAACACCCCCTCTCTCAACGGCACCTTTCCAGTCTTGCCGCGGCCGCTCCGTTTCAGCGGCTCCAGGCTGTTTAGAAGTCATTCCGTTTTCCAGGTCGGGACGCTCCTGTTGGGGAACGTCGTCAAAGAGACACGACTGCCAATTGACCTATGAGCTGGGCCCAGGCACCCCTCCTCCCTCCTCCCCTGTCCTTGGAATGTGGGTTCCACTTGCTTTTCCCACCCCCAGAGGCTGCTCCAGGGACATAGTCTTGAAATGATTTGGTGCCAAGAACAACTGCACCATATACCTGACAGAGCACTTAGAAATTTTTTTTAAATGTCTATTTATTTTGAGAAAGAGAGAGAGTGCATGTGTGAGAGAGAGCAGAGGAGGGCAGAGAGAGTGGGAGACAGAGAATCCCAAGCAGGCTCCAAGCAGTCAGCATAGAGCCCGACGTGGGGCTCGATCTCACAAAGTGAGAGATCCTGACCTGCGCTGATACCAAAAGTCCTTCTAGGGGCACCTGGGTGGCTCAGGCTCAGTCGGTTGAGAGACCGACTTCGGCTCAGGTCATGATCTCATGGTTTGTGAGTTCGAGCCCCACGTCGGGCTCTGTGCTGACAGCTCAGAGCCTGGAGTCTGCTTCTGATTCTGTGTCTCCCTCTCTCTCTGCCCCTCCCTCACTCATGCTCTGTCTCTGTCTGTCTCAGAAATAAATAAACATTAAAAAAAATTAAAAAAAAAATAAACAGCTCAGTGAGTTGGCTTCTCAAAAAGCAAAAAAAAAAAAAAAAAAAAAAAAAAAAAAGTCCTTCTAATTACTTTTAAGATTTGGCAGGTGGGTATGGAGATCCATTTGTCTTGCTGCTGCCCAAGACAATCCTTGAATGTAAGTTCCCTTTGCTATTATTAAAAGTGCTACCAGCTCAGGTCATGATCTCACGGTTCGTGAGTTCAAGCCCCACGTCAGGATCTGTACTGACAGCTCGGAGCCTGGAGCTTGCTTCTGATTCTGTCTCCCGTTCTCTCTGCCCCTCACCTGGTCTCTCTCTCTTTCTCTCTCAAAAATAAATAAACATTAATAAAAAAAAAAAACCCTGCTATCTACCAACCCCGAAGTGGCCTCCTTTTTCTTCAGTCTCTCCCTGCCCTCTGCTTATGGGGACCAGTTTCCATCTATATCAGGAAAGCTCCCGAGGGTGCTGCGAACCCAACAGCCCCCTGCCCTTGCATGGCCTGGCTGTAGCATCATGCACTTGAACTGCGCAGCAAACCCCACGTCAGCTAGTAACCTCTAGACTTGAGTCCGCCATCAGGTCACAAAGCAGTTCTGGGAGGGGTCTCCTGCAGCAGATGGGTTCATTTGGAGCCCGTGAGAATCTGTGAATAACTCATGTCTTCGGGTTGTTGGTGATAGGGTTAGTCCCAGACAGTTCTCTGGAAAAATATAAAAGGTCTTTATCACAATCTCAGAAAGTTTTGATTTGATGGATGCTTTCTTCTTCCCCTTCCCCTCCCCTCCCTATTCTTCCTCTTCTCCTTCTTCTTCTTTTTTAAACTAAGTAAACTCTACCCCCAGCCTGGGGCTCGAAGTCACACACCCAAGATCAAGAGTTCCATGCCCTAGGGACTGCCCTAGCCAGACACCCCTAATCGACGGCTTCTAATATTGAGCTCTACATACAAGCAATGTGGAGTGTTCTATGCGGTTATTGGTTAGAAGCATTTTTCTTAATAGGGGAGTCACTGAGTTTTTATATAAGCGAAGAAAAAAAAGGAAGAGAAAAATAGACTACGAAATTGTTGTACCACAGAGGTCAATGGCAGGAGAAAAGTCCTGATTTTGCACTCTAAAAGTTAAGTTGGTTCAAAATAAATTTCGGGATGGTAGGTAATGACAGGAGGAGGGATACAGCCGCTCCCCAGCTACTTCTCGCTGATAACTCACATGCACACACCCCAAAGATGCGCTGTATCTTAGTAAAGTACCGAATATTTGAGAACTCCAAATATTAACACAGACACTTCACAGACACGTGATATACGCAGAAACACGCTTTGTGTGGAAAAGAAATAGTTTAAAGAGATGTTTCCCTTTGGTCTATCATGCTTTTGTTTCTGGGGAAATATATTAGGTTCCTATAAATTTGGTACTGTAACTCTTCTGGTTCTGTACTGCTGCCTCCAAAGTTTTCAGAAATTTGAGTTATAAGATTCCTTACCATTTTCGGGATCAAATATCTTCTATATCAAAGGGAATCATTTTTATTAAGTGTTCTCATTTAATTTGGGCTTTACAGATAGATAGCTGCTAAAAGAGATTTTGTTCTTCTCTTGATTCTCAAGTAAAATAGTATAATCCCTCTGTTGCATAATTCATGTGATTCATCTATATTTCTTTTTTTAAAGTAATCTCTATGCCCAATGTGGGGCTCGAACTCACGACCCCAAAATCAAGAGTCACATGTTTTACTGACTGTGCCAGCCAGGTGCCCTAATTCATGTATATTTCTCGTCAGGGCTTTTTTTTTTTTTTTTTCTTTTAAATTCACATCCAAATTAGCATATAGTGCAACAATGATTTCAGGAATAGATTCCTTAATGCCCCTCACCCATTTAGCCCATCCCCCTCCCACAAACCCTCCAGGAACCCTCTGTTCTCCATATTTAAGTCTCTTCTGTTTTGTCCCCTCCCTGTTTTTATATTATTTTTGCTTCCCTTCCCTGTGTTGATCTGTTCTGGGTCTTAAAGTCCTCATATGAGTGAAGTCATATGATATCTGTCTTTCTCTAATTTGACTTAGCATAATACCCTCTCGTTCCATCCACATAGTTGCAAATGGCAAGACTTTCTGATTGCTGAGTAATACTCCATTGTATATACATACCACATCTTCTTTATCCATTCATCCATCGATGGACATTTGGGCTCTTTCCATCGTTAGGACTTTCATATATAGTAGGGCACAGTGCTATCCTAATGATATGCCTCTTAACTGTGAATGGATTACTTACTAGTACTTGTTAGTGACTTACACCAACAAGGCATTCTCTGGTTTTTAGTAAGGTCAGTAATGGCTTTACGGACATCCGTCAGAATTCCTGGCTCTATGCCCCTATGACCTACAGCGCTGCATTTGCAAAACAAATAGCTGGATCTACAGCTATATCTACACGGTGGCTCTTCGTAGAGTGAGGCCAACTTACGTAAGCCGTTTGGCACCTGATGTGGCAATGTGCACAGCAATGGGACAGGAACGGGTGACAGTTATGTGATGATGAGAGTTGGCAGCTGGTCCAGAGTGGTCTTCCCAAGCTTCTCTTTCATTTGGAAACACTTTAGGTGTTCAATTCCTGGCAATTCCTTTATTTTTCATGACAGCATATTAGACTATAATTTTCGTCTTATTTTAATCATTGGAAAATGCAGCATTTTAATTTTAAAAAGTTAAAGGGCACCTGGGTGGCTCAGTCGGTTAAGCATCCGACTCTTGATTTTAGCTAAAGTCATGATCTCACGATTCAGTTAGTGAAATCGAGCCCTACAAGAGCCTGCTTGGGGCTATCTCTCTCCCTCTCTCTTTGCCCCTCTCCCACTCTGTCTCTCTTTTTCTCTCTCTCTCTCTCTCAAAAATAAACATAAAAAAATTTTTAAGTTAAAATTATGCTCCCCTCAATAATCTGAACATTAAAAAAATCAAGCATTAAACCAATTAAAATGAAAGGGAAAAAAACTTAATGATGATTCCAAAGAGTTTTGTACATGTGAATTATATTTATTGGTATCTACTATGTAAAGAAATTAAAATTGGCAAATTAAAGAAATAATAATTTATTTAAATGAACAATAGTAAATCCATTACAAGGTCACATGACACATTTTTTGTGAAAAATAAATATTTTAAAACAAAAATTCAGTGAGATAAGTGGCATTGTTTTTACATTTTTGCAGTTTTCTTTAATGTTTGTCTTAATGGAAGACACCTACATTCTCATATGTGTCTTCATACTCAATACATGGGGACATCACGCATCATGCAGCCTTTGGAAAACCCCAGTGTTCACACTGAAAGAAAGAGAGTAAAAAGGCAAATAATATCTTAGTTTTATTATGAAAATAATTTTCCAATTATTTTATTTAAGCCAAGTCATCAAATTTCACATGAAAAATGGGATGTTCATATTGATTTTTTATTTTTTAATTGATTTTTTGAGTGACAGAGAGAGAGAGACAGAGCATGAGCAGGGGAAGGTCAGAGAGGGAGACACAGAATTGGAAACAGGCTCCAGGCTCTGAGCTGTCAGCAGAGTCCGACATGAGGCTTGAACTCACAGACTGTGAGATCATGACCTGAGCTGAGGTAGGACACTTAACTGACTGAGTCACCCAGGCGCCCTATATTGGTCTTTTAAAAAAGAAATTGGGGTGCCTGGGTGGTTCAGTCGGTTAAGCGTCTCACGTCAGCTCAGGTCGTGATCTCGCGGTTCCTGGGTTCAAGTCCCACATTGAGCTCTGTGCTGACAGCTCAGAGCCTGGAGCCTCCTTCAGATTCTGTGTCTCCCTCTTTCTCTGCCCCTCCCCTCTCATGCTCTATCTCTCTCAAAAATAAATAGTAAACATTAAAAAAAAAACCTTTAAAAAGAAAAAGAAAAAAATTTAATTGTGGAAAAAAAACACTACAGTAACATAAAATTTATCCTTTTAGCCATTCTTAAGTATTCAGTTCAGTAGTGTTAAGTATATTAACAGTGTTGTGCAACAGGTCTCTAGAACTTTTCAATCTTAAAAAACAGAAATTCTATGCCCTAACCATCAGGCAATCATCATTCTACTTTCTATTTCTATGAGTTTTTCTGTTTTAAGTACCTCTTATAAGTGGAATCAAACAGAATTTGTCTTTTTTTTTTAACTGGCATATCTCACTTGGCATAGTCTTCAAAGTTCATCCATGTTATACCAGGTATCAGAATTTGCTTCCTTTTAAAGGCTGATTGATATTCTATTTTATGTCTGTGCTACATTTTGTTTAGCCATGCATCCACTTTCTTCTAAGAGTTTTATACATTTGGTCTTCAATCCATTTTAATTTTTGTTTATAGTGTAAGAAAGGGTCCCCCAGCTTTATTGAGATATAATTTACATATAACGCTGTGCAAGTGTACAACATGGTGATTTACATATATATTGCAAAAGGATTACCACAATAAAGTTACATAACACATCTATCCCTCACATACTTATAATCTGTGTGTGCATGCGTGTGCGTGTCCAACTTCCTTTTTTTTTTTTTTTTTGCATGTTTCTCCAGTTTATCCAACTCCATTTGCTGAAAACACTATCCTTTCCGCATTGAATGGTCTTGGTACTCTTGTCAAAAATCATTTGACTGTGCATATGAAAGCTCATTTCTAGCCTTTCTATTCTATTGTGTTGGTCTATGTGTCTTTATGCCAGTACCACACTGTTTTGATTACTGTAGCTTTGTGATAAGTTTTTAAATCAGGAGTGTGAGTCCTTCAACTTTGCTCTTCTTTTTCCAGATTGTTTTGGCCATTTGGGGGTCCCTTGAGATTCCATATGAATTTTAGGACGGATTTTTCTATTTCTGCAAAAAAAAAAAAAAATCCCATTGAGATTTTCATAGGGATTGCATTAAATCTGTACATCACTTTGGGTAGTACTGACATTTTAACAATAATAGATCTTCCAATCCATGCACATGGGCAGTCTTTCCATTTATCTGTGTCTGCTTTCTTTCAGCAATGTTTTGTAGTTTTCAGAGTATAATCTTTAATTTCCTTGTTTAAGTTTATTCCTAATTATTTTATTCTTTTTGATGTTACTGTAAATGAAGTTGTTTTCTTAATTTCCTTTTCAGGTAGTTCTTTATTAGTACATAGAAATGCAACTGATTTAACTTCTAGTACTATGTTGGGCAGCAATAGTGAGAGTTGGCGTATAGTTGGATCCTGGTTTTTTGTTGTTGTTGCTCGTTTGTTTTTAATTCATTCAGCCAATCTGTGTCTTTTGATTGGGGAGTTTTATTCACTTATATTTAAAGCAATTACTGGAGCGCCTGGGTGGCTCAGTCGGTTAAGCGTCCGACTTTGACTCAGGTCATGATCTCAGTTTGTGAGTTCAAGCCCTGTGTCGGGCTTTGTGCTGACAGCTCGGAGCCTGGATTCTGTGTCTCCTTCTCTCTCTGCCCTCCCCCACTTGTGCTCTGTCTCTCTCTATCAAAAATAAATAAATAAAAATAAAGTAATTACTGATGGGGAAGAACTTACTATTGCCATCTGAAAATAGTTTTGACCTATAGAGCCTCTGAAAGTATCTTAGGGACCAACTGATATTCTGGAACCTACTAGGTGTCCCCAGGCCACACTTTTGAGAACAGCTGGTATTTCATCTGTGTGCTTATGTAGACAAGATGGTTATGACTTGACAAATGGTTTTGCAAAAACACACGATGGGCCCTTGGCAAACACAAAAACAAAACAATATGCATGTTTCATTTATTGTGAAAAGGTTAAAAAATGCAAACACTATATTACGGATTGTATAGACATAAGGAATCTGATAGTGGTCCTACATTACTTTGCCATATTTCGTGATTTTATCTGAAAGACTCAGATAATGTACTAAGCTGCAACAAGTCAACTTTTTCACAGAGGGTATAAATTTGAAGTTACTGAATATCTGAGCACTCAGTGCTGCACTATCAATGGATACAGCAAATTTCAAGACATTTCTAAAATAAGCTTTTAAAAAGGAAAATCTTCAGACTTTCTATAGGCAGTTTTACTCTACTTCTTATATATTTCAAGTATGACACGGATTTTTAATACAGTCTTTACAGTATACATAACTGGAAAAGTTGGCATGATAGCTTGAAATTTATCTCCTTAAGCTATAATAATTCCAAGTGACTTAGTCTTTACCTGGAAGTAATAGCCTAGAGTTAAAAGCATGGAGTATGGGGCTAGGAAGGCTGGGCCCAAATCCCAGTTCTACCATTTCTGAGACAAGTACTTAAGTTGCTATATGCCTCAATTTCCTCAACTTGGGATAATAGCATAATTATATTGGGAGGATGGAATTAGTTAATAGATAAAAACAACTTAGTGTCCTTCATGTGGTAATTGTGTGTAAACATTAACTATCATTTGGTAGTATTCTCAAATTGATTGGAATGTTCACTATTTTGCAATATCCAAATTCTTATATTTAAATAATCCGTATGCTGATCTGATTCTCAGACACCAACTGTGTCCTATCATTCAATTCTGACACTAACTACTGTACAAATGAAGGGCTCGGTCCCACAAGACTGCCTCCACTTTAGATGCCTGTTTTGGAATGCCTGGATGGCTCAGTCAGTTAAGCATCTGACTCTTGATTTTGGCTCAGGTTTGATCTCACAGTTTATGGGTTCAAGCCCCATGTTAGGCTCTGCGCTGACCGTGCAGAGCCTGCTTGGGATTGTCTCCCTCTCTCTCTGCTCCTTCCCTGCTCTCTCTTCAAAATAAATACACTTTTAAAAAATCGTAGATGGCTGTTTCAAGTGTTAGGAACAACCCATACTTCTGACCCACTGGCTATAAATCAGGGATTGCCACGACCCCCTGCTCACATTTGATAATTTGCTAGAATGGCTCATAGACCTCGGGAAAACACTTTCCTTACATTTTCCAGCTTATTGTAAAGGATACAAAAAAACAGCCAGATGAAGGGGTACATGGGACAAGGTCCAGAAGGGTACCAAGCACAGGAACCTCAGTCTCAGTCTCTCTGCAGGTGGACACATTCACCAACTTGGAAGCTTAGCAAATCTCATTATTGAAGTTGTTAACATCTCCAGCACTCCTTCTCCTCCCTGGAGGTTGGAGAGTGGGTCCCAAAACAAAGGAACCAAAGGTTTCTACCCTTTGCCCTTTCAGGAGACCAGCCCCGTCACGGGCCATCTGGGGGCCCCACCCTGCTACCTCATTAGCATAAACTTAGGTGTGATTGGAACAATCATCATTATGATTAACGAAAAACACTCCTATTACTCAGGAAATCCAAGGGTTTTAGGAGCTTTCAGATTGCCGGGAAGGAGGAAAAAAGACCAAGTGTATTTTTTATTGTAGCAGAGTTGGAAAGGAGAGAAAATTGTTATTTTAAATACATAGTCATATCTTTTCAAGTAGCCCTCAAATTCTTCAGAAGCAAATACCAGGACTTCAATTTCAATTGTCCTACAATATCAAGCATGGTGCGAGATAAGTACTCAATGGTCACTGTGCTACCTTGCATTCATAGAATGCTTCGTAGCTCTACAAAGTTGTCTCATATGAATTATCTTCTTTGAATCTTACACACTTGTGATGGTCAACATTTTACAGATGATCAAACTGAGGTCCTGAGATGTTACATTACTTACCCCATAACATCTTTTAGAAGAAGCAGAGATACAATACAAACTCAGTTCTTCTGATTTAAATTCTAGCCTTGTCCACTTCACCACAAAAGATATTAACCTGGAAGATAGGTGACTGTTCTATCTAACTTGGTCCTAAAATCATCTAATTTCTCTGGGTCTTATTTTCTCCATCTGAGAAATGGGATTAAAGGATTTTCATTTCCAAAATCTTAAGATTCTATAATCTCTAAATTCTCTTCTACTTTTAAAATATCATTACCTGTGATCCACAACAGTTGCTTTTTCTTTTGCACTGGAATGTCAACAGTGGAGATAGTCAGCAAATGTATTTTCACTTAACAATGTTCTTAGAGGGGCACCTGGGTGGCTCAGTCGGTTAAGCGTCCGACTTCAGCTTAGGTCATGATCTCACGGTTCACGAGTTCAAGCCCCGCATCGGGCTCTGTGCTGACAGCTCAGAGCCTGGAGCCTGCTTCGGATTCTGTGTCTCCCTCTCTCTCTGCCCCTCCCCCGTTCATGCTCTGTCTCTCTCTGTCCCAAAAATAAATAAACGTTAAAGAAGTACTCTAAAAGTAGACGGTATGTATTTGTAAAATGTTCTTGATTTCAGGAATATTTCAGCCAGGTATCTACCTTTTCTTAGACAATTAACATTTCTCTCTTAGAAATTATTGGAATTTGCACAACTTCCTTCTATTCTACTCCAGGATAGGAAGAACATGTGGGTAGGCTGGAATACCACTTCTTAACCCTCCCCAGGAGAGTGTTATTGTTAGATAAATCAAGAAATAATAGTCAGGTATTGGAGGGGAGGCTAAATTAGTAGGTAAATTCTGTTTGCCAACGTTGAGATTTCACACCTTCATTGTTCACCCTACCCTAAAATTCAAGGCTCCCAGTTAATGTGAGATGTCTATAACTCACTTTATAAAGCCTCTAAATTAAAAAAACTTAATTTGAAAAGAAGCATACTCAACACATTTGATAAAATACTTTTTCTTCTTTCCCTTTTAAAAAAGTATTTAGATGAAACGTTCTTATGTAATTGCACAAATCTTTTGAACACAAGGCCCAATCTGAAGCATTATAGGCCTCAAACATTTAATGTCATAAGCTATTCATTCGACTACACTTTTGTAGATACCACTGATCAGCAGTAATTACTCTTTGTAGCAGCTACATCATTTTTCAGGTTGCTATCCTCAGTCTAATATTTATTCAGTGCCTACTATATGTCAGGCACTATGCTAATTGTTTAGTTTCACACAATTCTTAAAAAAAGGTCACTTACTGCACTTTGGTTCACTTTACCCTTTTGTAATGAAATAAAAGGTACTTTGTTACTCAAGCGGTGTAAACCTTGTTCGTTCACTTTTTCAACTTCAAGTTGTAGAGACGTCAAATACAAGACACAACCTGATCTTCAATGGAGAAAATAATGCCTTTCTGTTGCAGTGACATTAAAACACACACACACACACACACACACACACACACACACACACACTTCAAAAGTATGGCTTACTTATAACTAGGAAGAATAAATACAGATTTCAGCAGAGTAAATTTAACAAACTGAAATGCATCGGACTTTCTGCGTAGCCCCAGGAAGCCGACCAGCACCAAAAGGCATGTTATAGGAAAGCAGACGTCAGCTCAAAACAACCCCCCTCGTCCAAACAACTTTTCTAACAGTTGAAGCTGGTTTGAATACTGAAATAGCTGCTTCAGGAAGGACTGCCTGCCTGGAATGCTGTAAACGAGATGGAGGCACTGGAGGGAAAGTCGGATCCCTGTACACTCTAAAGAACCTGTCAACATGGATTCCAAAATTAGCATTACTGTGATGAATTCCTTAAACCCGACAAAACAGGCGGCAACGAGTTCTTTCTGAATTCAAGAAGTCTGGCAGTCAAGGTTAGGGTTCCTGCCTTTTCTCTCTCCGGTCTGATACAGCCCTTGGGAAGAGCTCGCAATGATCTGCCGGCTGAAGACATTCGGACGAGCCTCCTGCGGGACCTCCATTAAGAGAGTGAACCGTTCTATCCTGGAATGCTCCTGTTTATCGCAAGGAGGGACAGAGACTTGGGGCGCCGAGGACAGTGATGTTCTGAAAGGAGGCGCACTCTCGGGAGAGGAAATGGGGAGAGCGGTTCCGAGTGAGGTCCTACCCAGCGTGGAGCGTGGAAAGGGAAGGAGGGGCCGGGGTGCACACGGTGAGGGTCGGAGAACAGAGAGCGGCGGCCTGGAGCGGCGTCCAGGGCAGTGCCCGGTGACGGGGCGGGGTGCGTTCACCGCGGAGGGAACCGAGCGGGTCACGGGCACGAGGGCTGAAGTGGCCGAGAGGCCGGGGCGCCGGAGAGCACGCATGCGCGGGTCCGGAGCCCCGTCGCCGCCCGGGCCGACCGCCCAGGCCTCTCGCCCGGTACGGGACGGCGGGCGCCCCCCCAGCCCTAACGAGGTGGCCCGCCTCACGCTCTTCGCCTTCCCACGGCCCCAAACCCGGCGGCCAGGTCAGGCCCGCGGGGGCCGCGACGCCGGCGTCAACCGCGGCTGCGACGGCCTCTGGGAGCGCGTGAGGCTCCGGGGTCGCTGCGGCGATTGGCCGGCCGCGGCGCCCGCTCCCATAATGCAGCGCATGGCGCGTCATTGAAGAGAGACCATGATGGCGGCGGCGCTGGGGCCCCCAGAAGTGATCGCTCAGCTGGAGAACGCGGCCAAAGTTCTGATGGTGAGTACACCGCGACCCCCGTACCCCAGCATCTGCGGGCCTCTGGCTGGCCTTGCCGTGCCAGGCCTTCCCGCCCGCTGGGCCGGCGACCGGCCAGGGCCTCCAGGGAGCCCTGGAAGTGGAGGTGGCGGTGGCGTGGCGCAGGATTCTCCATCCTACTTTCCTCTTGCCTTCGTTCCCCCCGCTTCCCGGGGCTGTCCTCATCGCCCAGGTGTCTGGCACCCCAGCCGGGCGACGGAACATGGTGCCGTAGGAAAGAGGGTTTCCTGTGCCACGGTCTTCACCGTACGCCCTGCCCCGCAGACTGGGTAGAGAGCGAGGCGCGGGGAGCGAGGTCCCGGTCATCCCCGCAGGGCTTTGGTCGGGGGCAGTGCGTACGCCGCTGGGGAGTTGGTGCCACAAAGGAAGGGATAGCCCAGCCCAGGTGCTCTTAGCAACGCTGGTTTCCTCCGAGCCTTCGGGTCCTCAAGCTCTTTCTCTGACCTGCCACCTCTGGGGTAACCGCAGCCGCCAGCACGTGGGAGGACGGCGAGGGAGGGAGGGGAATCTTTGGGACCAAGGTCATTGGGGCAAAACTTTATTAAGTACCAAGCTCCCTGTGGGTCGCACATTGAGGAGCGCTGAATCTAAGGTGCTCGTTGACGTCGTTCTTACAGTGTACAGTGAACAGCTTGATGAGTAGGTTATTTACCCAGGGCGTTTGAGGAGGCTGAGTAAAGGGATTTAAAGAAAATAATCCACGCAGGGAGTAGAAGTCAGGATAAACCATATTCAGTTACTCGTCAACTGCGTATGCATTTTTTGGCTCGGTTTTGTTTTTGTAAGTTTTCATCTCCGCGTTTGTAGATGTTTGTTGGAAGTTAGAGGCTCAGTAAATTGCTTGAATTGATCCAGCCTTTCCAAGAATCTAATACAGCCAGATTCGTTGTTTTTTTGAGAATTTTTCCTTTGGGTTCAGTGCTTGGATTATGTGTTCGAACATCACATTTAAAAGTGTTTGAACTAATTCTAGCATAGTTTCTAGTTGGATTTATAAAGTTTTGTTTTCACACGCCAACACCAGATAGCTCATGAAATTTAGCTAACGAAATTGAGAAGTCTAATGAAAGTAGGATATATTTGCTTCATTATGAGCAAAGCTAAGTGAATCTTTTTAGTCACAGAACTGAGTAGATAAAGTTTTCAGACTCTTGCAAGTTAAGTCCAGAAAAAAACTAGCTAGTATTCCCCCTTAATACAAGGTTCTTAAAATCCCTGACATGGTGTTTCCTGAAACATCTGAAAAAGTTTCTAAGAGCCAGGGACTCTATTTTTATTAGGCTCTGGAAGGAGTATGTGACCCCAAAAAGCATTGCTTTAGTTCTTACATTGATAAGATAAAATTAGTGTCTTTCATCACTGGCCTGAATATTAATTAGCATTTGTGTTTGCTAGTACCTTCCCTCTTCCTTGGCAAAGCTAGTTTTATCATCTGTAACGGAGTAGCTGAGAAGAATAGTAATAAGTACTGTTTATTGAGTGCATACTACATGCCAGATACTGTGTTTGATGCTTTACATACTCTATTAATCCTGGCAACAGCTTTACAGGGTTGAGAGAGAAAGTTTAAGTGGCACAGGTTACATAATTACTAAGTTGATGATTTAGGTTCAGAACTCAGATCTGTCTGGCTCTAAAGTTGGGGCTGTTTCCACTCTATCTCACCACTTCTTATATATGTTGTGTAGATATCCGTTTACATACTTTTTAATCTTTCCAGAGTAAAGTACTGAAAAAAAAGTTATTAAAATTAGGAAATTTGTTTTGGGAAGCTTCCACTTACTATTCACAAATGTGTAAGTAACAATTATGGTGTTATTTCTCAACACGAAAGCTGTATTCCAGTTTATTACTAGTAATAACAGTTCACTTTATTAAGTGCTTACTGTGTGCGAGGCACTATGCCAAGCGCTCTACGTACGTTAACTTTAATCATTACTAACTATGAGGTGGTTATTATTACTTTCATTTTCCTTTTATAGATTAAGAGACTCAAACATGGAGATGCTAAGTAATTTACCCAAATTTTCGAGGAAAGTGGTAGAGTGGGAACTTCAACTCAAGTCTGTCTGTCACCAGTTTGTGGTTCTTAACCTAAAGGGAAGTGGGACTAGAAAGCTAATATATTAATTCATTTGGGAATAGTTAAGATTGTTAAATCCTCAACTGTTAAGCATGATGATACCTTTTAAAAGGGTGAATGGTTTTAGCATTTATCCATCTGAAGAAATATCGCTTATAGGAAATTGCTATATATTTTAGTTGTTACTATGTTTTGGGATTCAAAGTAATTGGTGATGTCTTTCACAATCACTTTGCTTAGTTTTTTCATTTGGTAGTCCGTAGACTTCTTTTATGAAAATTGGCATCGAATTTTAGTTTGCAGAAGAATCTCAAGACATCTTTATTTAGTACACGGGTCTTAGAGAGTCCACAATGGCTATCAGAAGGAAATTAAAACAAGTTTTTTGATGCAAACATACGTTTTTGGTAATAGGGTTTATAGATTTTTATCAGCTTTTCTAAGGAAGTAGAGACCCTGAGCAATAAGCACCTAGTCTAAGCATTCTCCCTTCCATTCTACAGATGGGGAAACTGAGGTTCAAAGAGGTAGAAGTGACTTGCCAAAGGTAGGTCACAGAACAAACTAGTGATAAGAGTGATTCAGAACCTAGATCACTCCTGTTTCAGAACTTAAATTTTTTTTTTTACTCAATCATGTTGCTTCTTAAAGTCAACGTATTTATAATACCATAAATGTTACATTTTATTGCTTGGTGGGAAATTTTGAAATGTGTTTTTGGATATTGCAGTTGCTTCTTTGTAAACATCTATATTCAGTCCCAATTAGGTTATTGGATAAGCTGCCAAATCGTGTATTAGACCTTTAGAGGGAAAAATATACTCATTGATCTTATAGATCTCACCATAAAGAGTGATTTTCCTCTGCCTCAAATAGTGATAGGGAGCATTTTCTATAGATTCTTGTAAATACTGCTTAATCTTCTGATTCAAGCGAGGTTACTTGCTAGAAAATAAATTTGAAGGTGAACAAACTAGAATGAGGATGGACTTTTGTAGGTTAGTAACTGTGCAGGTGAAGATATTCTGAAAACATTGTGCGAATGGAAAGTTATGTAAGTAGGTGCTGAACGTTTCTTCCCCAAAAAAGATTTCAGTTACCAGCTTTTTGTTTAAGATACCCACCCCTGAATTTTTGAGAGGATATTAAATGCATACTAGAGTAAGTAATGTGGGTCATACTTCTGTGCTAATAACATTCTTATCAGTAAGAGTCTTTTCTCTGACTGCATGAATTTAGCAGGTTACATTACAGACCTGAAAATGTGATGTTGTAGACACATTTTCTGTTATTTAAAATTATAACAGCAGTACTGGAACATATTACTTTAAAATATAGCAACAGCACACAAATACATAGAATAACGAGTCTCTCTCTTCTTCCTTTCCCCACTCTCAGTCTGCCTCCTTAAGCAATCCATATTAAATTTGAATATACCTTTTTTCCTGTGCTTTTATAATACCCATTATATAGTTTTTCCTTTTTTATGTTAATGAGAATGCTATAAATATTCTTAATTTTAGAAATCTTGGAGATGCCTTCTCAAGAGTAAAAAATTCAAGCTGCGCAGAAGAGTGTATAGGGGAACGTAAAAGTTCCCTAAGCTCCTGTTCCATCTCTTCAGACACTTCTGTTTCTTGGGTGCATATATTAGAAATCTCTGAGCATAGGGACACCTGGGTGGCTCAGTCGGTTGGGCGCCCGACTTCAGCTCAGGTCATGATCTCGCAGTTGGTGGTTCGAGTCCCGCGTTGGGTTCTCTGCTGACAGCTCAGAGCCTGGAGCCTGCTTCGGATTCTGTGTCTCCCTCTCTCTCTGCTCCTACCCCGATCACGCTCTGTATCTCTCTCTCCAAAATAAATAAACATTAAAAAAAATTAACAAATAATCTCTAGGCATATAAGAGCGTACGTCATGTTTATTTTTTATTTTATTTTTTTGTTTCTTTTTCAACATGTAAATATTTATTTGTGGGTAATCATAAATCAATGGGACCAGCACAAGACTGACACAGCCTCTGTAATGCTGATAGCAATTTTACATTTGTAGATGCATCCAGCACACAGGATGTGTAGAACTGGTAGGCCCCAGGGCTAACAGAATCACATCTAAACCTTGTAGCTAGCACCAAGGGGTGACAGGGACCATGTTCTGAGGCTCCATAACTCTTCCCTCCCACCTCTCCCCAAAGAAGGACACATATCATTTTTTAAATGTATTTTTAAAAAACGGATTGGGGTGCCTGGGGAGTGCAGTTGGTTGAGCGTCCAGCTCTTGTTTTCGGCTCAGGTCATGATCTCACGGTTCATGAGATTGAGCCCTGTGATGGGTTCTGTGCTGACAGTGAATCCTGCTTGGGGTTCTTTCTCTCTCTCTCTCTCTCTCTCTCTCTCTCTCTGTGCCCCTCTATGCTCATGCGTGCATTAGTGCGCTCTCTCTCAAAATAAAAAAAGTATTTTTTTTTTACATCAGTGAAAATTGTACAGTCCGTATGTTCCTGTGCTTTTCTCTGTTCACTTCATTGTAAATGAATTTAAAAATTCTTTTTAATTGTAAATGAATTTTAAAGGAAGTTTGTTTCCATTTTGTGTGTGCGCATGAACAGATATAAAACGTAGGGTGTGTTTTGATTTTAGAGACATCTTAATGGAAATGTATTCTTTTAATATTAATATCACACTCATTTGAATAACAAACCCGAAGAGTGCTTTATTTGTTTATATTCTTGAGTTTCCTTGGTTTTGTTTTCCTGGCTCACTTGAGCTCTTAGGGATTGCCCTTGGTGAGTCTGCATAGCGCTGACATAAGAAGGTATGGAGTACATATGTTAACTGATACTTCATAGAAAAATAATTTACTATATCTTTTTTAAACCAAAATGGATTTAATAAATATAAATGCAGCTTTCATTAGAGATTCATGACTGGTTTTCATGGTTTTTATTGTGGTGGAATCTAGTTACTATTTTGAAAGCATCTACAAAATTGTAGCGCGATACCAAAAATTCTTATCTGATTCTCACATCAATCCTGTGAAGGAAATAGAAGAGATAGGAAGCTAAATAAAGAAAATCTGAGATTCAGAGATGGTAAGTGATTTGCCTGTGGTCACAGAGCTACTTTGGATCTGGAATTAAGTCTCTGGCCACTCATCCATTCTGGAGCATTTCTTCAGTATGTGTTTGCTAGGCATAATGCTCTGTGTGCTAAGGAGATAGGAGAAAGACCTGTCTAGAAAGGAGAGTATAGTCTAATGAGGGAGAAAGGCAAAACGATCAGCAGCTGATAAGTAACACAATGAAAGGCTAAAGTCGTGCTCTGTGAGAGTACTGAGGAGGGACAGCTGTCTCAGACTGAGGTGGGGACCTTGGGAAGAGCTCTTGGAACAGGTAATCCTTAAGCTGAGTTGTCAGTGGCCGACAATTTGGAAGTTTCCAGTTGGATAGTGGTATCTCAGGTAGAGGGATACATTTGCATGAAGGTCTGAGAGAACCAAATGCCGTACTTCGGGAATATTTGAACATTTGTTTAACAGTTGGTATTTCCTGAGCCCATCCTATGTATAAGTGCTTAGTGCTTTTATTTTTTTCTGATCAGTGATGCACATGTCATAAATTTAAGAATTTTGATTGTAGCATTTACTTTTTTTTATTGGAAAGATGCTTTATATTGAGTAAGCATTTTTATTTACTTCAGTTTTGTCTGCTGTGGCACTGGATATTAGAATACTGGCACTAGTATAATTCTTTTTTTAATATTAACTATAATTTATTGTCAAATTGGTTTCCATACAAAACCCAGTGCTCATCCCATCACCCACTAATATAATTCTTTTTTTTAAAAAAAAACTAGTGGGGAATTTTTATTTAAAATTCAATTAAGTGTGTATTTTGCAGTTGGATTTGTGTTAAACTCCACTAATTGGAACATAGCCAGTGATCTGGAGAAATGTGGGAAGACCTTTGAAATCATAGATACCCCAAAGGCAGTTGATAAAGTTTAACAGCATTTTATGTAAAACTTAATAAACTAGGAATTGGGGAAAAAAAGTACAATAAAAATCGTGGTGATATTCTTCTTTTTCAGAGGTTTTTTTTTTTTTTTTTTAATGTTTATTTTTTGAGAGAGAGACAGAGTGCGAGCTGGGGAGGGGCAGAGAGAGAGGGACACACAGAATTCGAAGCAGTCTAACTGCCCATGAACCGTGAGATCATGACCTGAGCAGAAGTTGGACACTTAACTGACCGAGCCACCCAGGCACCCCATGTATGCTAAACTTTGAAGAATGGCTGTCTAGAGAATGGGATTGGAAGTGGCAAGAGTCCTTTCTATGTTTCCATATAGGTTGAATTTTTTACAATATAAAACATTGAATCACATATAATTCATGTCATTCTGATAAGGTTGAATGTTGCATGTGTTTTTAAAATCTGTGACTGCCTTCTTGACTGTTCATTTTTTATCTCAAAGAAAACTAAAAGCTGTATCATGGCTCAAGGTGAATAAAAATTAATTTATAAGTCAGGCCATCCCATTTCTGCAGATGTGTTTAATGGGTGCTAGTTAAGCATAATCTTGCTAGCAGATAAAATTGGGCTTTGAAACACAAGTTCGGAAATAAAATCATTAAGAATTTCAGGATGGTGACAGCTGAGTGTCACGTTGAGCCAGGGGCCTGTTGAGGGTTGGACCCTGTGAGACTGCACAGGTCACACATCCAGGAAGCTGGCCTTTGGCTATAGCATGCTGGGCTTCAGGCCATCACATTTGATACGCTCCTTCCAGGCCCTTACGTGTACGTCTTCTCTTGGCTTGCAACACCCTTCTCCTTTTTCTGCCTAGTCAACGTTGAATTCTTCAGATCTCGATGTGGTTGTTTATTTTATTACAGGAGCCTGACCACTCTTAGGGTACATTATTTTTCCGTAGCTTCATCCACTTTAGTGGTATTTATTACACCTGCCATTTTATGCTGCTTATTTGATTATACAGTTGACTACTGGATTGTAAGCTTCACGAGGACAGGGCTTCTGTTTGTTTTTGCTTACCATTGACTCATGGTGGTGTCTGAAGCACATTGCCTGGCATACAGTGAGCATTTGGTAATAATTTATGGGCTGAAATAATATGAACAGACTGCTGTAGGGGAAGGCAGATAACATAGCAGTAGGTTTCAGAGGCAGATTACCCAGGTTTGAATTGAGGTTTTATTAGTGCTTGCTCTTTGCAAGGCTCTGAGTAAGTCTTGTCTTTTCGGCTTCTAAGAAACCTTCTTCTGCTTTTTCTCTGCATCAGCCATACTAGTTCTCTTTCAGTCTTTCTCCTGTTCTTGATTCTGCCTCAGGACCTTTCATGTATCTTTCCCTCTGCCTAGAATATCCTTCACTTTCATCTAAGCCTCCAGGTCTCTCCATGGTCACTTTCTCAGGAGGGCCTTCTTCAGCTTCCCTGAAAGGTGAGACTTATGTGTCCTACTCTTAGATAACTGTGTAGTTCTTTCATAACACCTAGCACATTTGAGATTTTACACTTATTTGTGTGATTAACAAATAAATGTCGGTCTCCTTTGCTAGACTCTAATATGTGTAAGCTTGTTTGCACATAGTATTTGCTCAGTAATATTTGTTGAATGAAAAAAGTGTGTACAAATAAATGAGGAAGGGAGTACTTTGTGATGAGCCTAGGGAAGCAGGCAAGGGGCTGAGTTATCTTAAGGCCTTATTTGCCACAATAATGCAGCTTGAGTGTCCCCAGTAGTGTGACTTGTCAGATCTGTGGTTCCATATGTGAAAATCTGACTGAGGGAAGCAATGTGAGGTAGGAAGACCAGTTAGGAGGCTGTTAAAATTGTGCAGCAAAGAGATGATGAGATTATAAGCAAAAAGCTGGGAGGAAGGGTGGGGGACATTAATATTCTAAAAAAGTGTTTAATGCCGCAGTGACTCTTATGGTAAAGGAGAGTGAATATATATTTCGGGGAAGCTGGGAGTATCCTGCAATAGCTTATAGAAGCCCCAGATTTCTCAACTTTTTCCTGAGAAGTTAACAGAAATTTCATTTTGATTCTTAATGTCTCTGTTTTAATATAAAATTGTTTGACCTCACTCTGGATAAAATTAATAATGTTAGAAAGCTGGTCTGTCTTTATTCTGTGGTTTGTGGCTGGGCTAGAGGACTAATTAGATAACGGTAGTAGTGTGATAGTAAGCTACTTGGATGAGATGTTAGAAAAGTCACCCTGTTGCTTTATTAGACACATGAGAAATTGTTGAAATTTAGAAATTGAGTATAACACAGCAGCTCTGGAGCCAGACTGGATTCTTCTTGGCTCTAACCTCCAAGTAGCTGTACGACATCTGGCAAGTCAGTTAACCTCTGTGCATCTGTTTCTTCGTCTCTACAATAGAAAAATCGTAATATCTATCTCGTGCAGTTAATGTGAGAATTAAACGATTTCATTTACATTAAAAGGAAAGTGTTTAGGGTAATGCCTGGCACATGTACTTTAATGTATCGGATAGCATTGCATCAAAGCACATGAGTCAAGGTAAGCTTGTAAGTTAGCACTCGGGAAATAGTTGTTCAGTTGATTAAATTTCTTCTAGAGTAGTGCTGGCAGAACTTTCTGGGTTGATGGAAATGTTTTGTATCTACACCCTCCAGTACAGTAGCGGCTAGTGACGTGTGGCCATTGAGCACTCGAAATGGGACTAGTGGCATGGAGGAGCTAAAATTTTAATTCATGTCATAGCCACATGTGGTGGATAGTGACCTCCATATTGGGCAGCACACGTCTGGAGTGTGGCCCTGTGTCTCTTTGCGTTCTTCTGATTGGTAAATACCGATTCCAGATTTCATGTAATTCTCATAGGTTCTGTCATTACTTCTGGTTATGGCATTGCCACTGTTAAAATGCAGTAGGTGCTGATGCTAGATGTCAGATGCTGTATCTTTAATAGGTTTTACCTTGTAATTCTGATCCTTGCTCTAGAATCATCAAAACAGATACTTTTGCAAATGGTGGTGGCACATAACATTGATGAAGAGAAGGTGACCGTGTTCCTTTGCATCATAATTATAACTTTTTTAGGTTTGTAAACGCTAATTAGAATGATCAAGACAGTGAATTTTTCATCGCCTTTGTATACACACCTGCCTTGTTACACTTGCCCACTTAACAAACTCCATCAAGCAATTTTTTATGCAGACCTCGTTAAAGAGTAAGAATAAAAAAAAGTGTCACATATCCTCTGAGCAGAACAACTTGATCCATGTTCTCATTACAGAGTATTGGGTAATGAGGTGATTCTTGTGTAATGACTGACGGGATGAGGATACTATCATTTCCTTCTTGTTCTTGGAAGTATATAGTTCATTCATTGATTCTTGTGTTCTCTAGAAAAGTAGGACAAGGTTTCTCATCTTTGCCACTGTTGACGTTTTGGGCTGGATAATTCTTGCTGTGGTCTGCTGTGTGCATCAGGTATTTTTAGCAGCATCCTTAACCCTGGTTCACTAGTTGCCAGGAGCACTTCCCAGTTGTGACAACAAAGGTGTCTCTAGACATTGCCAGACATCCCCTGGGGGATCAAAATTGCCTCAGTTGAGAACCAGTGATCTGGAACATTGTCATCTATAGACACAGGGTCTGAGATTTTTTTTTTTAAGTTTATATGTTTATTTTGAGAGTGCATACAAAGGGGCAGGGAGGGCAGAGGGAGAGAGAGAGAGAGAGAATCCCAAGCGGGCTCTGCACTGTCAGCACAGAGCATGATGTGGGGCTTGGTCCTGTGAACCCTGAGATCATGACCTGAGCCGAGATCAAGTCCAGACGTTTAACCGACTGAGCCACCCAGGTGCTTCTGAGATTACATTTATATGATCAATTTTATCATCATTAATAGAGTCTGTCCATTAGAATTTTCTGCAGTGATAGGATTTTCTATATCTGTGTTGTCTAATGTGATAACCGTTAGTAACACTTGGCTATTAAACACTAGAAATGCGGCCAGTGCACCTGAGGAATTACAATTTTAATTTAATTTAATTTAAACTAATTTAAACAACTGAATGTGGCCAGTGTACATCTAGAGTGCTGTTCTTTTGTCTTTGTGCATCATCTTCTGATTCACCTCATAATTGTGTCTTGTCAGTTTTCTTCTCTTTCTCATTATGGGAGGAAAAGAAAGAATTCTGAAATCTCAGCACTATTCAACGAAACCTAAAATAAAATAAAGACTATTAAAATGCCGTTTCCAGGTTTCTTTTATACCTTTCTTGAAAGGTCATGCTTTACAATGAGCAAGGTAGTAAAAAAAAAAAAGAAAGAAAAAGAGGCTAATATAATAGTGTTGATTTATTTTGCTATTGCATTACTTTTCTAGGCGATTTAATCATTTCTTACTTTTAAATTTTGTTCTTATTTTAGCCTTAACATAGTTGGGAATAATTGATGAGTTCTGATGACACAGTCCTTAGAATGGTGAAATGACAAAATATTTCAAGATATTTAAAAATATGATTGCTGGGGGGCGCCTGGGTGGCTCAGTCGGTTAGGTGTCCGACTTCGGCTCAGGTCATGATCTCGCATCTTGTGATTCAAGCCCCACGTTGGGCTCTGTGCTGACAGCTCAGAGCGTAAAGCCTGCTTCGGATTCTGTGTCCCCCTCCCTCTCTTCCCCTCCCTTGCTCTCTTTCTCTCTCTCAAAAATAAACAAACATTAAAAAAAAGTAATAAAAATAAGATGGCTAAGATCCCATTATGAATCTTAGAAAAGGGTCTAGTAGGTTCATAAGTGACTTCAAATTAGAATGAGTTTGATTCTAATTTTTAAAAAGTAAATTTTCTTTTTATTCTTTGCAATACCTCTAAGAGGGGCGCCTGGGTGGCTCCATCAGTTAAGCTTCTGACTCTGATTTCAGCTAGGTCGTGATCTCACAGTTTGTAAATTTGAGCCCTGCATGGAGCTCTGTGCTGACAGTGTGGAGCCTGCTTGGGATTCTGTCACTCCCTCTCTCTCTGCCTCTCTCCCACTCACACAGACTCTCTCTGTCTCTTTCAAAATAAATAAACTAAAAAAAAAATTTTTTTTTAATACCGCTAAGAGGAAACAAAAATTACAAAATAGCCAGCATTACAAATAGTTCTTAAAAAAAAAAAACAAACCAAAAACTTGCTTATTAGGGGCTCCTGAGTGGCTCCATAGGTTAAGCCTCCAGCTTTTTTTTTTTTTTTTTTTTTTTGTAAGTGGTTATTTTTGAGAGAGAGAGAGACAGAGTGTAAGCGGGGGAGGGGAAGCGAGAGAGGGAGACACAGGAAGCAGGTTCTAGGCTCTGAGCTGTCAGCACAGGGCCTGACGTGGGGCTCGAACCCACAAACCGTTGGTCCCGACCTGAGCTGAAGTCAGATGCTTAACACTTAACTGGCTGAGCCACCCAGGTACCCAACTCTTGAGGTCAGCTCAGATCAGGATGTCACTGTTGGTGAGATCCAGTCCTGCATCGGGCCCTGCACTGGCAGCACGGGGCCTGCTTGGGACTCTTTCTCTCCCTCTCTTTCCGCCCCTCTCCCGCCCTCTTGCGGTCTTTCTCAAAAAAAAAAAAAAAAAATTTTTTTTTAATAAAAAATAATTTAAAAAAACGTTCTTTAAACAAAAAAATGAGTCCACAGGACCCTGATGGTATACTAACACTTGTGGATAGTTTAAGGGAATGCCTTTATTGTCTCCACATTAGTGTGATGTTTGTTACGGTTTTTTTGTGAATTCTTTTTATCTGGTTAAGGAAGTTTCCACTTATTCCTACTTTGTGAAAAGCTTACCCATGGATCTTATTAAACATGTTTCTGCATTTTTTGTGATGACATATCTTTCTCTTTTAATATGTTAATGTGGTAAAAGACATCAGTTTTCTAATGTTAACCCAGATTTGTAGTCCTGGGATAAACTAATTTGGTCACAGTGTACATTATTAATTTTATTTTTTAAAAATTCCATTGTTGTATTTAGTAGGTGAACTCTCAAGATTTTTCCATCTCTGTTCATGGGTAAGGTTTGCCTGTAAGTTTCACGTTGTTCTCATCTGATTTTGGTTATCTGCATATTTATGATGATATGCTAACTAAAATGGGTCAAAGAGTGTTCTGTCTTTTGTATTCTCTGGACATTTGTGTTGTAGGATTGGAATGATTTATTCCCTGCTGTTTGGTAAAATCATCTGGATCAGGAACTTAAAGGAAAAACTATTTTAAACTGATTTGATTTATTTAATAGTTGCAGGACTGTTCAAGTTTTCTATTTTTTTTTTTTTTTTTTTAATGTTTACTTATTCTCAAGAGAGAGAGACAGAAAGAGACAGAGTGTGAGTGGGGGAGGGCTACAGAATCGGAAGCAGGCTCCAGGCTCTGAGCTGTCAGCACAGAGCCCAATGCGGGGCTCAAACTCACAAACTGTGAGGTCATGACCTGAGCCGAAGTCAGACGCTTAACTGACTGAGCCACCAGGTGCCCCTCAAGTTTTCTATTCTCAAGTTCGTTTTGTTATATTTTTCTAGGAATTTGTCCATATCACATATGTTTTTATGTTTATCACTATACAGTTGTTTGTTATTTTTTCACTATCTCTTTATCGTTCAAGACCCAGGTAGTTACAAGCTTTTTTAATATTGCCTGTTTATAAATTGTGTTCTCCCTCCCTTGATTAATCTTGTTTTATTAATTTTATTAGTCATTCCACAGAAGCAACTTTTGTTTGCTTTATTTTTTATTTTATTTTTTTGCTTTTTTATCTTTATTGTACATATTGTATATA
Organism: Acinonyx jubatus; assembly: GCF_027475565.1. Classification (NCBI taxonomy): domain Eukaryota; kingdom Metazoa; phylum Chordata; class Mammalia; order Carnivora; family Felidae; genus Acinonyx; species Acinonyx jubatus. Next base: position 1,881,841 of record NC_069380.1, on the reverse strand, counting down.
TAATTTCTGTTTCATCATTTTCTACTCTCTAATATTTCCTTCATTCTGTTTTCTTTGCGTGGGTTCTGCTATGGTTTCTAAGTTCTTACATTGGAGGTTTAGCTTGTTGGTTTTAACCTTCTTAATTTCCAGTGCAAGCATTTAAAGCTATGCATTTTCCTCTTGCACTCAACTTGCATATCACAGATTTTTGCTACACCATATTTTGGGTCAAGGGTGGCTCAGTGGGTTAAGCATTTATTTACTCTTGATTTTGGCTCAGGCCATGATCTCACGGTTTCATGAGTTTGAGCCCTGCATCAGGCTCCGTGCTGACAGGACAGAGCCTGTTTGGGATTCTTTCTGTCCCTCTGTCTCTGCTCCTCCCCTGCTCACACTGTCTCTGTCTTTCTCAAAAATAAATAAATAAACTTAAAAACAACGAAGTATTTTTGGGTTCATTTTTAATGTTTTCCATTATTGTTTCTTTCATCTTTGAATTTTTCTAGTTTTTGTTTTTAGTCAGGTTCTAACTTAATTGCTTTGTGAGAATGTGTTACGTATGTATCAGTTACTTAAAATTTGTTAGAATATGCCTTATGGCCTAGAATATTCTCAGTTTTTGTTCAGCATATATTTGAAAAGAATGTGTGATATCCAGTTAAACATGCAAGTTATGTATGTCCCTTAAATTAAGCTTGTTAAATCTTTTTGTCTCCATAAGCTGGCAGTTACCAAGAGAGACATTAGTGGATTTGTTGGTAGTCCTCTCATTTTGGCTTAATTGATATTTGAGACTGTGTATTATTTACATACTACTTCAGTGAACCCTTTAATGATTATTAGATGACCCACTTCTCTTTAGTAACATTTTATCTTAAATTCTTTTTTTTTTTTTTTTTTTTTAACATTCATTTATTTTTGAGAGACAGAGAGAGACAGAGCAGGAGCAGGGGAGGGGCAGAGAGAGGGGGAGGCACAGAACCTGAAGCAGGCTCCAGGCTCTGAGCTGTCAGCACAGAGCCTGACGTGGGGCTCCAACCCACGAACCATGGAGATCATGACCTGAGCTGAAGTCGGACCCTTAACCGACTGAGCTACCCAGGCACCCCTCTTAAATTCTGGGGTTTTTTTTTCCTGCTGTTATCATAGTTATATCAGTTTCATTAACTTCTTTTGATTAGAGAATTTGCTTGGTACGTCTTTTTCCAGCCCTGATTTTCAGCCTTTCTGTGCCTTTGGTTTTTTTGTATGCGTGAAGTTGGATTTCTCTTATCCAGCCTGACAATCTGTTTTTTTATCTACAGTTTAGTTGATCTTATTTATTTGTGATTACCGATAAATTACATATTTTTGTTGTCTTTGTGTGTGTGTGGTTCTTCCTTTGCCTTCTTTGAGAATTTGATAATCTTTTGTTCCTGCTTCCATAGTTTGGGTGTCTAATGTGCATGTTCTTTATTTTCTATTTTTATTCTTTTATTGACCATGGCAGACGTTTTGGCATGTGTACTCCATTTAGTTTAAAGGTAATCTGTATATACTGTCTCAGAACAGTGCAAGAACTTAAAACCACCTCACCTGACTTACATGCTATATATTTTCCAGAATCTTAATCATCTTTTTTTTAATTAAGTTTATTTATTTTGAGAGAGAGAGAGAGAGAGAGAGAGACAGCGACAGCATGAGTGGGGGAGGGGCAGAGAGAGAGACAGGGAGAAAGAGAATCCCAAGCAGCATCCACACTGCTAGCACAGAGCCCGGTGTGGGTCTGGAACTCAGGAACTGCAAGGTCATGACCCAAGCTGAAATCAAGAGTCGGACGCTTAACCGACTGAACCACCTGGGTGCCCCTTAATCACCTGTTTTAATTTCACAAATTAATCACTTAAACACTATCAGTATTTGCTTAGATTTATTCACATAGTTAATTTGTCTATAATCCTTTGCATTTAAGGCTTTCCATCCGGTATCATTTTCCTTCTTCAGAATTTCCTAAAGGAAGTGTGTGTTTCGGTAGTAAAAGTTTTTATTTGGAGGAACATATCTTCAATTATATTTTAATCCTTGGAAGATGTTTCCTGGATCTACATTTCTAAGGTAATAGTTACTTTCCATCAGTACTCTGAAAATGTTATTTTGTTTTCTCTCTAGTCTGGTTTCCCCTTGCTTTAGGAAGTTGTACTTTTAGTCAGTTACTTCTTTGAAGGTAATCTTTTTTTCCTTTGGCTGCTTTTAAGATCTTTTGATTTTTGAATTCTTCAGTTTCACTGTGGTATCAGTAATACGATTTCTTTTTTATTCTGTTTGAATTCATTGGGTTTTTAGTGTTTCTCATCAATTTTGGAATTTTACAAACTTACAAATTTGGAATATTTCCTGGCATTTTTCTTTTTAACCTTTATTTTTCAAAGTTGTTGCCGGATGCTGTATCAGTCAAGATCTTGGCAGAGGAACACTCAAAGGGATAATTTAGGAGAGTTAGTGAAGGGACTGTTGACAAAGGTTGGGGAGGATACGGTGTAAGGGAACCACAGAGGATGGAGAAGTCATTGTTGGAGCCTGAATGGGCAGGGAGGGAGAGTGGAGAATCTGAGAGAGCTATAGCTGTAGGAGAGAGCAGCCTGACAGGCTTTTGGTGGAGAAAAGGAGCAGCTGGGGCTGGGGCAAGGAAGCCTGGAAGATACAGTTTCTGTAGGTTAGTTTCCTGGGGCTTTCACCTTCACTTTGTTGTCCAAGACTCTTAGTATTTGTGCCTTTCTGCATTCTTCATAATTTTTTGTCTTTTCAGTTTTCTCCTCAGTGTGTTTAATCTGCCTTTTAATCTATCCATTGAGGTTTTGCCATTTTGGGGGGCATATTAATGTACAATAAAATTCACAGATCTTGGGTGTCCAGTTTGACAAGTTTGGACAGTTGTATGTATATCCCTGTAACTACCCTCTAAAGAAGATTTATGTCTATAAATACTTAAGTTTCTTTTGTTATGTTGATCCTAAGAGATCTGTTGTGTTATCTTGCTGCTTTTACTATTTTTAAGTATAGTAAAACCTTGGTTGGTGAGCATAATTCATTCTGGAAACATGCTTGTAATCCAGAGCACTTGTATATCAAAGCAAATTTCCCCATAAGAAATAATGGAAACTCAGGTGATTCGTTCCACAACCCCGAAATATTCATATAAAAGTGATTGCAATACTATAATATAATACAAAATAATAAAGACAGTACAAAATATAGGGGCGCCTGAGTGGCTCAGTCAGTTGAGCGTCCGACTTTGGCTCAGGTCGTGATCTCACAGTCCATAAATTCAGGCCCCGCGTCAGGCTCTGTGCTGACAGCTCGGAGCCTGGAGCCTGCTTTGAATTCTGGGTCTCCCTCTCTCGCTGCTCCTCCCCCACTCATTCTCTGTCTCTGTCTCTCTCTGTCAAAAATAAATGAACATTAAAAAACATTAAAAAGAAAGTACAAAATATAAAGAAAAACAAATTAGCCCGCACTTACCTTTGAAAACCTTCGTGGCTGGTGTGAGGGAGGTTATTGTGTAGGGTTATTGTGTAGGACGACTTTGACTATCACTACCAGAATCACTGCTATCTGTTGGCTCAATGGAATCTTTTTCTGCACGGGGCCATTGTATACACTCGCATGGACGTTGACTACAGCACAGTATTAATGCACTCTTGTCATGTACTGTATTTAACGTAACTGGCAATAAGGCAGCAGAGGAAAGGGTCTATATCTGCAGGCGCTTGACCTAGAATGAAGCAAAGCATTCCTAAGCTTTCTCTTGTCTGGAAAAGCAAAGGACTGTTTATAGGTGCTTTGAAGTGACAAAAAATAGACTAGTGCCAGTTGTGGGCGCCTTCCAAGCGTTCTGAAACATCACTGATTTCTGCCAAACACCGCGGCCTGAGAGCAAGCATCTGAGCATGGGCGATGATCACCCACAATCCCACAGTGAGACAGACAGACAGACAGACAGAGAGAAGAACCATTGACTCAGTATTGATATGTGACATTCGGCATCACGTACTATTAGCACTGCAAGACATCGCTTGTTTATCAAGTTAAGGTTTTTAAGAAATGTTTGCTCACCTTGGGGAACACTCAGAGAGCAAGTTACTCACAATCCAAGGTTTTACTGTACTTTCACATTGTTGTACAACCATCACTGCTGTCTCCAAAATTTTCCCGTTATTCCATACTAAAACTGTATAACTCATTAAATAATAACTCCTTATTTCTGCCCCCGCCCCACCCTAGGTAACCGCTTTTTACATTCTTTTTCTAGTTTATTTTAGGTACCTCATATAAGTGGAATCCTGTGGCATTTATCTTATGTCTGGCTTATTTGCCTTACAAAATGTGTCCAAGATTCATACCTGTTGTAGCATGTATCAAAAATTCATTCTTTCTTAAGGCTGGATATATGCCATTGTTTGTGTATATTTATTACCTTTTCATTCATCAGTGGGTGTGGTTGTTCCATCTTTTTGGCTATTGGGAATAATATTGCTATGGATATTGGTGTGTGGTCTCTTTGAGCCCTGTTTTCAGTTCTTTTGAGTATCTTCCTAGATGTGGAGGGCTGTCTTGTGTGATAATTCTGTGTTTAATTTTGTGAGGAACTGTCATACTATCTCTCATAGTGGCTGCATTAAAAAAAAAATCTGCATGTTTTACATTACCACTAATAATGGACAAGGGTTCCAATTTCTCCACATCTTTGCTAACAACTGTTATTTCCTTTTCTTTCCTTTTTTTCCTTTCTTTTCTATGTCAGTCATTCTCCTAGTAGATGTAAAGTAGAATGTCACTAGTTTTGATTTGCATTTCCCTAATGATTAGTGTGATGCTGGGAAGGAATCTTTATATTTGCTTACTGACCATTTGTATGTCTTCTTTGAAGGAATGTATATTCAAGTCCTTGCCCATTTTAAATTGGGTTTTTTGTTTTTCTGCTGAGTTTTAGGAATCTTTATAGATTCTGGCTATTAATCTCTTATCAGATACATGATTGGTAAAAAATTTTTCCCAATCTGTGAATTGACTTTTAAAAAAAATTGCTTTTTTTAACATTTATTTCTTTTTGAGAGACAGAGAGAGATAGAGAACGAGCAGGGGAGGAACAGAGAGAGAGGGAGACACAGAATCCGAAGCAGGCTCCAGGCTTTGAGCTGTCAGCACAGAGCCCAATATGGGGCTCGAACCCACGAACTGTGAGATCATGACCTGAGCTGAAGTCAGTCGCCCAACCAACTGAGCCATCCAGTCACCCCTCTGTGAATTGACTTTTTATTCTGCTGATAGTATCATTTGATATGTAAAAGATTTTATTTGATTAAGTCTGCTTCATACATATTTAGGTTTTTTAAACATTTTGTATCATGTTTCTGAATATTTGTGAGTTTTGTTGATTTGATTCTTTAATGTGTGGTTCTGCAGACCCATGGTAGCTTGTTTCTTCATGTGTTTAAACATTTTTGAATATTAGCTCTTGGAAGTGTTTCTGGAAAAGTCTGAAGCCTGGATTATGGTGCATTACTCCAGGTGCCTTAGGTGCATGACCAACATAGGACTACTTTAAGTTTATTGGCTTGAAGTTTTGGGACCACATGGGTGCTGTTGAGATGAGGCAGGAAACCTATTTGAAGGCCTGTTCTTGGTTATCAGTTGTCTGAAGTAATGTTCCTTCTCATCTGTCATTAAGATCCAAACTAGCAAGTTGCTCTCTCCCTCTCTTCCTCCCTTTCTCCCTGTTTTTGTTTTTTAATGCTTTATGCTTACACTGAGGACCCCAGCTTTATGTGGAGGGGTGTCCTATTAGATCCCCACCTTAGGAGGGCCCTGACCATGTATCTTATGTCTTCTGTACTGCTTGGGTAGCCATGAGAATGGAAACTCAAGGTCCCCTGAAGTTGACAAATGTCTCTAGGGTACATGCATGAGTGCCATTTTTTATCTTTGGATTCCTGCTTTGGTTTTTCTTTGTTTTTTGTTTTTTTAGCTTCTGAGGATTCCTTAATTTCTTGTAAGCTCAGCAATACGTTTAAAAATGTAGAAATATTTTATCCACATTATTTGGTTTGATTTTAGCAGAAGAGTTGTTCTGGGCATCCAGTCAGGAGAGCTGTGAGGAATGGCTCATTTTAAAAAATGCACAAGTATGAGAACAGTACAGGTCATAACCATGATCTCATCTCCTGGGCTAGCAAATGTGAATGTAGCCATTTTGCGTACAAACTTAAAAATAATCTATTGAAGCTGCCTGTGGGTCCCTTTTATAAGATTTTTTTTTTTAATATTTATTTTTGAGAGAAAGACCTGGGGAAGGGTAGAGACCAAGGAAGATCTCAGGTGGGCTCTGTGCTGACGGCAGAGAGCGAGCGCCACGCGAGGCTCAGAGTCACGAACTGTGAGATCAGGACCTGAGCCAAAGTCAGACACTTAACTGAACCACTCAGATGCCCTGGGTCCCTTTTAGGTACCATTCTCCAGACTCTGCTTCTTCATCTCTAAAGAGAAGCATGCTTTTAAGATTGTTGATCCTTGGGGCGCCCAGCTGGCTCAGTTGGTGGCGCACTCAACTCTTGATCTCAGGGTTGTGAGTTCGAGCCCCACTTTGGTTGTAGAGATTGCTAAAAAATAAATCTTTAAGACATTTTTTCAAAGGGGCACCTGAATGCCTCAGTCGGCTAAGCATCTGACTTCGGCTCAGATCATGATCTCACAGTTCGTGAATTCGAGCCCCGTGTCGGGCTGTGTGTTGATAGCTTGGAGCCTGGAGCCTACTTCGGGTTCTGTGTCTCCCTCTCTCTCTCTGCCCCTCCCCTGCTTGTGTGCTCGTGTACCTCCCCCCTCCTTCCCTCCCTCCCTCTCTCTCTCTCAAAAATAAATAAACATTTTAAAAAATAATAAAAAAAAACCAGTAAAGTAAAATTGTTTTTCCTTACCTTCCATGTTTTTACACTTTGTCCACAAAGGAAAATAAAAATACTACCATACTTTTGAGTTTTTGAAGTTTTACCTAGATGATATGTTGTATAGGTTCAGTCATTTGCTTCACTCAGAATAATTTTCAGTTTAGCCACTTTGGTAAATGTCGCTGTAGTTTGGTCTTTAACTGTATGACTGTACTATGATATATTCCCTATTGATGGAATTCAAATTGCTACTCTTTTTTATTTGTCTGTTATGGTAGTGCTGAGGAACATCTTTATGTGAGCTTTCTTTGTGTGGGGGAGAGGTTCTCTAGAGAATAAATGCCTAGAAGAGGACTTGTGCATACCTTGCTGTTCAGGGCCATCAACCTTTTCTAGGTAATTCCAAAATTCCAAATTAATGTTCCATTTTTACATTGGAAAAATGCAGGCTGACAGCTATCTACAGTACTCCCAAACTTCTTAAACTCTTGTTTTTGTACTAATTTTTTTTAATCTGCGTCATTTTTCATTCCCCCTCAGAAACAGTAGCTTACTGTTTTAATTGCATTTCAGTGGTTTCTAGTGGGGTTGAGTATGTTCTTAGGCTTATTAGCCATTTTTACTTTCTTCTCTGTGACTTGTCTAGTCGTAGTTCATTGGCCATTTTTCTATTACATTGTGTAATTGGTTGGATTGGATTAGGCAGCATGTAACCCCAAAGTCCAGTAACATTGTCTTTTTGAAAAGGATTATTTTTTCTCACCTAAAGCGTGGCGATAAAGTGATCCGACGATGGTCTGATGGCTTCCAGGATAGCACCGGGGGCTCATGCTGCTGCTGCTGCTTTCTTCTTTCCGTTTCTGTGTTTACAGTTCGTAGCTGGTGTCTTCTGTGGTCCGAGACGGTCAGTAGAGCTACAGTCACCATATCCATTTCCAGGGGGTAGGAAAGAAGATCCATGGGCAAGAGAAAAATGTGTTTCAGCTGAATCAGCTGCCTTGAGGAAGTCCTACCCCAAGCTTTGTTGATGTCTTATTGGCCAGAACTTAGTCCCTAGTCCCGCAGGGCACTAAGAAGTGTTACTCAGCGAGGCACGGTGCCTCATGCTCAAGTTCTTGACTGAGGAAGAAGACGGGGAGCTGTCAGTTTCTCCTGTAAGTTGTCTTCTGTGGGAGTTTTTATGTTCCGAGTATTAGTCTTTTGTTAATTATATTCAGTGCAGTTATTATTGCCTCCTAATCTGTGTCTAGTTTTTCACTTCCAGTTAATGTTGAAAAGGTTATACTTTTAATATAGTCAAATAAAAAGGATTTGTGCCTTTTATTGTTTAAAAAGTTCTTCCCCACTCTGACATACTCTCCTACGTTTTCTTCTTAATATTCTGTTAAAAACTTTAAAAAATTTTTGCTTTTCATCTTTCAGTCTTCCATTCCCCTAGAATTTATTATATGTATGATATGAATTAAATATCTGACCTTTTGTTTTTGCTTATAAATAGCCAACTTTCTGGTGCCATTTGTTGTACAGTCTAACCTTTCCTCACTATTTTGTCATATGTCCTGGGTCTGTTTCTGGGAAGTCTCTCTGCTCCCTTGTTTGTTTCTCCTGTTCTAATACTACTTTTAAAAAAATTATTACTGTGCCTTTGTAAGTGTTTATATCTGGCTCTGTAAGACTCGTATTCTTTCTTTCTTTAAAGTTTTTGTTTAAATTCCAGTCAGTTAACATACAGTGGAATATTAAGTTCAGGTGTACAGTCAGTGATTCAGCGCTTCCTTATCACAAGTATTCGTTACAAGCGTGCTCCTTAACTTCCATCACCTATTTAACCCGTCCCTCCACCCTCCTCTCTTATTCTTTCCTCAGGTTTTTAATAGTTTTTTTCGAACCTAAAATTACTCATTTTATTCATATATGACCTATAATATTTTAGTAGTTTCGGATGTACAATATAGTGACTCAGTATTTGTGTATATTGTGAAATGATCACAATTAATGCCTGTTACCGTACGTAGCTACTGAATCTGTTTCTTATGATGACAACTATTAAGGTCTGCTCTCTTCGTAACTTTCAAATACACGATAGGTTATTATGAATTGTAGTTACCATGCTATACATAACATCCTCTTGACTTATTTATTTTATACCTGGAAGTTTGTACCTTTTGACCCTCTCCACTCTATCATCCCCCTCTTCCTTAGAACCCCCAGTCTGTTCTCTGTATCTAGGAGGAGCTTGGGGTGGGTCATGTTTTTTTTTTGTTTTTGTTAGATTCCACATGGAAGTGAGATCTTTATAAGTGAGTATCTTTCTCTGCTTCACTTATTTCCCTTAGTATAATGCTCTCAACATCCTTTTTTCTTACTTAATTTAACTCTTTTTGGCCTTTCTCTTACATGTCTTAGGACCACCTTGTCACCTTCTGAAATGAACCTTATTGGGATTTGAAGTGGAATTGTATCAGTTATTGTAGGTTAATTTGGGGAGACCCATATGTGTATTTTTAACTGCAGTTCTCATACCATTATGAGATGCATTCATTAGCATCATCAGATGCTAGGGACCCTGACTTGCCTGGAGGTGTCTTTGCCTGGAAGTTTCCTAACTATTGTGCTGCAGAGATGGGATTAGAAACCAGGTCGTTTTGATTTCGGTATCTTGTTCTTTTAATTAAAGGGGACCGTAAGATTGTTTGGAAGGATTTTTAAGGTAGGGTAAACCTGTTTGTAAGCAGAAAGCAGGGCGCCATTACTAAGTATAACTTTAAGAGAAGCTAAAGAGAGTGAGGGGGCGCCTGGATGGAGCGACTCTTGATTTCATCTTAGGTCAAGGACTTGTTCTTCATGGGTTTGAGCCCCGTGTCGGGCCCCGCCCGCACTGACCGCGTGGAGTCTGCTTGGGATTCTCTCTCCCCTTTCTCCCTCTCTTGCTCTCTGCCCTTCCCCTCATGCTCTCTCTCAAAAGTAAATAAACTTAAAAAAAGAAAGAGTGAGAAGAGATGAGGGAAGAAATGGGGTTGTATGTGAGGGGGAGCCAGCAGGGCAGGGATGGGAGGAGGATTTCGGGTTCAGAGAAGGTTGAGGGGAAGGGAGTATTTTGTTAAGAAATTGGAGAAGGGGATAGAAGAACCTTCCTTTTGGAGAGGAAGTCACATAAAGGAGCTAATCATGCAAGAAGGCTTTCACTTTGGGAAAGTAAAAATAAGGTCATTTTGTGAGAGACTGGAGTAATGGGTGTCGTGAGATGAGAGGTTTGAGAGGAAAATAGATTTGGAAAGACAGCTTTTGGGGATATGCTGTGAAATTGCAAGAGATTAATTAATTAGGGCACATCTTTCAAATTTGTTTAGCTGAAAAGGTCCAGTAACTGGGATTTACTCTTTTTGGAATACCATGAAATACTGCTATGATACATTAAAAAAATTTTTTTTTTAAATCTTTATTATATTGAGAGAGAGGGGAACAGAACGTGAGCAGGGGCAGAACAGAGAGAGAGGGGAAGACACAGAATCTGAAGCAGGCTCCAGGCTCTGAACTGTCAGCACAGAGCCTGATGTGGGGGTCAAACTCAAGAACTGCGTGATCAAACTCATTAACTGTGGGATCACGACCTGAGCTGAGGTCCGACGCTTGACCGACTGAGCCCCCCAGGTGCCCCTGGTATGAAACATTTAAAGTAATAAAATGTATCATTTTGTGTTACGGATTTAAATTTAGGTAGGAGCAGTGTTAAGTTCCAAAGGTTTAAAAGGAAAGGTTATAGAGAGGAAACTAAAAATTGAACAATTCTTAATTTTTTTTTCATGTTTATTCATTTTTGAAAGAGAGAGACAGAGCACAAGCAGGGGTGGGTCAGAGAGAGAGGGGGACACAGAATCCAAAGCAGGTTCCAGACCCTGAGCTGTCAGCACAGAGCCCGATGCGGGGCTCAAACTCATGAACCGTGAGATCATGACCTGAGCCGAAGTCGGACGCTCAGCCGACTGAGCCATCCAGGCGCCCCAAAACTGAACAATTCTTAACTTAAAATTTTCCATGAATGAGTCAAAAACTACTGGTAAACATGTTTTTGGGTAGTACGTCTGTGATTTTCTAATTTGAACATTAAACCATGCTCTCTCTCTAAAAGATGAGGGAGCCTGCTGGAAGCTGGAGGGTGCTGGGTCCCTGGGTAGTGCGTGGAATTCTAGTTTTTCTTCCTCCTTTCTCTGTATATTGGGCTCAGAGATTTCACTGTGTCTCTATGTGAATATGGACAGTTAGCATTTACCAACATGTATCTGTCTACTTTCTCTTGTTTAAAAAAAAGAAAAAAATCTTTAAAAAATGGGGTTATAGGAGGTCAGCAAAGTTTGAGACGTTTGGGTGGGCATTTTGACAACATGGCTTCTCCTTCGGCATGTTTAACTGTGATGTTTAATGGACATCCTTGCAGTTGAAGATGACACTTTTAAAATAAAAATTCTCTCCTGATGATGACTTAAGCCCTGCCACTCGCAGGGAGAATCAGCAGAACCTGTAGGCTCTTATTTGGAATTGACATTCTCTTGTAATTGTGTTCCTGTTTATTTTTCAATTTGCTTTTTGTTTCACCGGAAAGGAAAGATGCTCAGTTTTAAACGTTGAAAGTGTACAAGTGGCTTTGTTACAATACTAAATGTGTACACGCACACAAAAAGGAAAGATGGGCGAGCGATTAGAGCGAAGAAAATTTTTATTATGAGTTGTGTGGCATGACTTCCAAGTTTGTTTTCTACTTTTGTAGCTTGTTTCCTATCTACAAGTCGTGCCTGATTTTTCAGTCTGACTTTCATATCCTTTTTTCATGGTCCTGTAAACGATGATATTTATAGTAAGCCTAGAATATTGTTTGAATTTCTTTGCGAGTTATCCGACAGAAATTAGCCTACTCAACTATGTCTCCTCGTTAGTAATACTTAAGACAGTCAGATCAGGGGCTTTGGTGTTACACAGACTTAAGACCAAATTCTTCCTTTGATACTGTGATCTTGGGTATGTGACAGTCTGTGAATCTGAGTTTCTCCATATGTAAAAGAGAGGCAATAATTCGTACAGGGATGTCGCGGTGATTAAATGAGGCAGCGTATGTAATTTAGCACTCTGCACGAGGACTCAGTGGTGCTGTTGTTGTTAGTCTTAATAAAAGTTCTTGTAGCTCTCCAGAGAAAGAAAGAGTCTAAAGGTCTCCTAGGATTTGGCACGTGGAATTTCTGACTTTTTGAGGACGGGTTTGCATGATGGGAGAAGCTAGAATGCAGTTAGGGGAGGCAAAAATGATAGACTCATAATTGTTTGTGTGATTTGATTAATGTATGTCTTTGGTAAGACCCAGAATTCCATCAGGGCGGAGATGGTTCTCTCTACTCTTGTATCCTTAGCTTCTGCATGCTGCTTAGATTATAGTCAGCCCTCAGTAAACAGAAATTGTTTGGTACTTCTGGTTCTCCTGATGCCCCCCCCCCCGAAAAAAAACCCCTCATATTAAATATGTCATTTAATCTATTTTTCAGTAAATCTTGAGCTCCAGCTTCAGATGCCCCTAGCTGTGCACCACCAATGGTGTTTCTTGAGGATTTTTTGTAGATTGAGGGGGGTCCGGCCAGGCTGGTGGAACAGCATGGGCTGTGCCAGAAACACCAGCATGTTGGGCTAGGGCTTTGTGAGCTTCAGATCTCCTGCTGGTGCGACTCCTTAGAAACACTTCTCGGGGCGCCTGGGTGGCTCAGTGGGTGAGGCATCCTACTCTTGATCTCGCCTCACGGTTCTTGAGATGGAGCCCTGCATCTGGCTCTGCACTGACAGCATGGAGCCTGCTCGAGTTTCTCTCTCCCTTTCTCTCTGCCGCACCCCCCCCCCCCGCCCCAATAAATAAACAAACTTAAAAATAAAAAACACCTTTCAGTTTCTTCCTGTTACTGCCTTTATTTTCCTGAAGACTCCTGGAATTGCTCATCTGTTGTTTCCTGTCTTCCATCAGGCACTCTGCTTCCGCCTGATTCCAGCTCTTCTGATTCATTTGACTGTACCTTTGAAGTGTGAGCTCTTCTCAATCTTTTGCTATTAGGGACAACGAAAGGACATAAACAGGCAATACAAAAAGGCTTTTTTACTATTATTATATCTTTACTGAAACTTCTCAAGCTATGTAAAACACTAATGTCTGTATCGGGTCTTAGAGGAGGACTTTTACGAGGGATTTTCTTCCTTTCTATCCCCTTGCTTTAAGCATAATAAGTCTTACCTGATCCTGAACCACCTAAGTGTAGTTTCTGTTGAAGAGTTAGGGCCCTGAGGTCAGTTTCCACCTCTGCTTCCTCCCTGACCTTTAGCAGATTGATCACTCCATTCCTCATCTGTAAAATGGGAATAATAATAGTTTCTACCTCATAAGGTTATTAGGACTAATGAGGTTATATATCTGTGTGCCTATCCATCTGTTGAAAATAATGCCTCGCAACACTGAGTACTCAGTGAATGTTAGTTATGGTGGTGCTGCCTCTCTTTTGGTATGTGCAAGGCTCTAGGAATTTAGAGATGAGTAAAGTAAGGTTTCTGGTATCAGAAAAATCATAGCGAAAAAGAAAAAGGGGCAAGCAAATACGTACAGTACATTATGGTAAGTTGGGTTGGTAGAGATACATATCTAGTGCATTGCCCGAGGTGAGATGGAGACGTTTGTGTTCAGGCCACGGGGAGAAGGTCAGGAAAGGCTGACGAAGGAGAAGCCGAAGCAATTTGAAGGATGAGTTCTGATTTCTGAGCAGGAAGGAGTTCCACAGGTAGAGGTATAGGTATATAAGTCAGTACTAAGCAGGGAATTTTGTGGGAAAGATGCATGTTTTTGACTTAGAAGCTGAGCCTGTTAAATCTTTGGGGGCTGGGAATCTTTTCTTTTTCTTTTTAAACACAAAATCTTCTCAGAACTCGCTGATGCACATAATTTACTATTTGCAAACCATTGCCAAGTCATTCATTTTCAAAAAGAATTAAAAGTTTTGGTTTTGGGAAACTAAAGTGAATACCGTGTTGCCATCTAATGAATCAATGGATGATTTTATTGTTTGTATGATCATGTTCAACCAGGTGGTTAATATAAACCAACTTTTACATTATACTTCATTACTTATGAAATCTGATATTTTATAAATGAAATATTCTGTTATATTAAAGTTGTCTTGAGACCTGTATTTTATGAACTATGTGAATATCAGGATGTCCGAAGATCATTAGCTTTAAGAACTATTTTTGTTTGCAGAATAACTGGCATAATTAATGACTTGCAAAATTATGTATGTGTACTGCCTTTCAAGGGTGATGAGAAGAAAGAATATATAAATCAGAATCACCTGGGCCATCCATACTTGTTGCCTTATATTCGTAGCAGTATAACATGTTGTAATAGTGTTTACTGATATGCTGGTTTTGGGGGTATAGTCAGATATTAATGATGAAATATCTTGTAAAAACACAAACTTGTTGAGTTAAGGAAAATGGTGAGAATGAAGAATTTGCAAATGGAAGGACAAAAATATTTGTATTTAGCATAGTTAGTTGTTCATAGTAACACTTTTTCAAAAAATGTATTAAAGAACTTAACACAATTTGGGGCACCTGGGTGGCTCAGTTGGTCAAGCGTCCGACTTTGGCTCAGGTCTTGATCTCATGGCTCGTGAGTTCGAGCCCCACGTCAGGCTCTGTGCTGACAGCTCAGAGCCTGGAGCCTGCTTCGGATTCTGTGTCTCCCTCTCTCTCTGCTCTTCTCTTGCTCATTCTCTCTCTCTCAAAAATAAATAAACATTAAAAATAAAAAGAATTTAACACAGTTCTTTATAATGAAAATATTTTCGTTTTTATCTAGAGAGCTGTAGAGGGTGCTGTATCATTAGGAATAGTAGTCTGAACTGGTTTTGGCTAATTATAAGAATACCTTTAGGCCAGGCTATCAAATTTGGTTTTCTTATTATTTTATTTTAACTAAAATTATAGTGACTAATGTTGCATAATTGATACAGCTTGAAATGATGATGCATAATTGATACAGTTTATAGTTTATATTAATATATGGTTTATAATGTACTTGGTTTCAGTAATATAGTTTATAATGTACTTTGTTGCAAAATGTTTTTTCTCTTTCAGATTGTTTAAATATAGTTGAAATTTTGATTTCCCCATTTCATATTGGTCACAGTAGCGAAGGTTTATTTTCCTACCTCTCCTCTCCCAAATTGAGAATTCTGCTATTTAATTGGTAGGCAGCATAAGCAAACTCTTCTCTTCAGATGGGTCTCAGTGAGTCAAAGATAATGAAGCCATGCAATGAGACTATGTATTTTAGGTGGCTATATTTTAGGTTCAGAAGAATATTATCTTTAGAGGAAAGATTGTTAGAACAAAATGGAATTTAAAAACCTGGCAGACTTTAGAAGTTGTTTTTGTTAAGCCAGAAGTCTGACTTTTCTACGGATTCATTTATTCAGATAGGAGTTTTGTAACTTCCAACTCCACTGTTCCCGTACTTTTTCTGGTTTAATGGTGATTTTAGGAAACTTGAAGTAGAATTAATTATCTGATAATATTTTTATCGTAAAGCATTGCTGTGAGAAATCAATTTTTAGTGACTTTGGATTTGGTTGCACCAGTGCTGAAAAAGTTAGAGATAATTTTCATTTAGTCAAGTTAGATGAAGTGGTATATTTTGGAATAAAACGCATTAAGTTAGCTGTGTTTAAAAGATACAGAAAATGTTATATAAGCATCTGTCTTCTAAAATGTAGGCAACTTTGAAACCTTGCCAGGAATTTCTTCCTTTTTCCTGAAACCGTATTTTAAATATTACGAAGTTTTATACTTCAGTTTCTGTAAAATAACAAGCAGGAATTTGACGTACCAGTGCCCCCCGCCCCCCGAAAGTGAAAGTGTTTTCTCTTATTGCGGGTAGAAGGTTTGCTGTTGTTCAAGCTGTCTTATTAAACAAGTGTACTCTGTTTTTTGTTTTGTTTTGCTCCTCTTGTTTTAACCCTCAAGGCGCCACCTTCCATGGTTAATAACGAACAACGCCAGCATGCAGAGCACATATTCTTATCGTTTAGGAAATCAAAGTCACCATTTGCAGTTTGCAAGCATATTTTGGGTAAGTATTCACTTTTAAAATATTTTTGCAGAATCGAATATAGTCTTTCTATCCTGGATGTTAGATATTTTAAATGCCTTTTAAAACAAGCAGGTGTGTGTAATTACAATTTTCCATTAATAGTCATTCTGTTGAAGTGGCTTTAAAGATAGTCCATAAAGCCAGATAGAAGACTGTTTCTACTTTGACTTTTTTTCCCCCAACTATAGTAATTTATAAATACAGTAAGTTACTAAATATGGTAGATATGTATAATTTGTTTTATTACTGACCAAAACATGAAGTCTGTTAATGGTGGGGGGAAAATCTAATATTTTTTCAGTTCTCAAGAGTGCTATCACTTGTTATAGGAAATGCACTATAATATATCTTACTCTAGTGTTTTGAAATTATGATTGTCTTTGGAGGTTTCAACAATTTTTCTTTCGTGCAAAAAAGTTTTTTAACCATATAGTTTGTATTCAGCTTGCTTAGCAAATATTAGTTCTATGTAGATGATCGCTGTGAATTGTAAAATGCAACATTAATTTTTACTCTTGTAAAAATATTTTACAAGTACCTTTTATCTGACATACATACAGAAACAATCTCTTTCCTTTAAAAATAATCACAAAAGTTGTAACTCTTGTTCAGAGATGGCATTTTCTAAGTCCGCACAGACATAGACACACAGTCTTCTGTCTCTTACATATTTTTCAGTGATAGTAAGAGAGATTTCATTGGTTATTGTTATTTTAAAACGTAATTGTTTATTAACTCTTTCTTAATTGGAGCCATTTTTTGTAACCCACACTTGAGCCTCTGAAAGGCTATTTGAGTTATTCTTGACCATAAAATTGGTTAGTTGCATATTAGGAACTAAAATATCTGACCTTTTATTCTTATGCTTTTAGTAAGACTTATCTGTTAGCCACCAGCACTCTCTGGTTTCCAGATTGAAATAGCCTGCAATTAAATTTAAATGTTAAAAATGCTTTCCGTATAAGGGCTTATGAGTGCGTTGTTAGGTTGGAATAGAGAGCACTGCTGTAGGACCTGTGAGGTCTATTCTCCATGGTATCAACTTGAGGAAGCCACTTAGCCTCTCGGAGCCTGTTTGCATCTATGAAATGGGAACAGTGGTACCATTTTCCTTAATGGGCTTCGTTGCCTTAAGTTGTTGTGAGGCACAAATGTAGTAGCCACATATAAAACCACTCTGTGAACGGTAACGCGAGTAGCACCGTTACCTGATTTCAGATGGCGTTTTAAAAATAAGATAACCTTCACAAAGTGCTCTGTTCTGTTTGCAAGGAGCTCGCAGAGGTGGTTGAAGGTGGCTGTGTCTCATTCAGGAGTCAGATTTTTCACTAGAGGAGCAGTCAGTTTTAATAACCACCTTTTAAATTCTACATGAGGCAGTTTTTATTTGTTTTATTTTTTTAGTGGTCAGGTGTCATACTTGGGTGAGCTTGTTTCTGGCACTAAGAAAACTTGCTATCATGCCTGTGGAGAATATTTAATTCAGAGTTAAATCACAAGAAGTAAAGCTAAACATCAGCGTTAAGAATTCAAGGGAGCTTTCGTCTTCACTGCCTTGAAATTGTTCAGCGTTAATAGTTTAGGAAACCATTGTGTTAAACTAGTCGCCTAACATAATTCGAGTCTGGTTTTTATGGCATACGCCTTAAGTACGTTAATTAGGATTCCATCAGTTTCATCGGACTTTCTATTGTAATGCAGTTGTCATTCAGTACTAGTTGGGAAATAGTTGATCTAAGTTGTAAGTATGTTATTAGAGTGTATTTGTTTATACGACTCTTTCCTTTTTAGAGTATGTATATTTTATGAAGTACTGTTGCTTTGTTACGATTTGAGCTTGTCTGGAATACGTTTGTTTTCCTGATAAAAATGTCTAAAGAATAGTATTGCTAGTTCTGGCTGTGCTTTTAAAACCAGTTTGGGTTTTGAGATATTAACTATTTAAAAGGTTGAGTGCATGTATTGTAATCTAATCATTAATGTACTGCAAAGCCCTGTGTTACATTAATGTTTACATCTAAACTTCACAGAAAATCTTTCAACTCCTTACTCAGTTGCCACCAGCACAGAAGGGTTAATTCCTCTAAGAAGACTTCTCATACAAGTGGCAGTCAATCGCAATTCAGAATTTTCACATTCTTAGCTAGGGATAATATGTCATTTTTATACAGTGTCTGGGTGATATATTCTAATAAAGGGGAGACTTTCTCTTTGATGCTTCCCTGTTCTGGCCTCTTAAAATTCTTCCTTCCCACTTCTGACCTAAGTTTTTATTACGTTTCTAGTTTTCCTCATTTCCTTCTCTTCTCATCCTTTTGTTGTCATTCTGGGTGTGCTTTTTCCACTCTGTGTGTGCGCACGCGCGCATTTGCGTGTGCATGTTGCACGCCCCGGCGCGTTTTGTCAGAAGGGTACTTTTGGATTTCTGCACCTCAGACAGAAGTCTTTGGCATTCAGGAAGGTGTTACTGTGGTTTGGTCAAATGTGCGTTCGCAAATCCTGTGAGTTCTGTTCCGGTTAAAGATACACCCCGACCAGCGCTTCCGCAACCAACTTTGTAGCGTTCTTCTGTCCTTCTCCCAGGGAGACACGGCTTTCTTCAATTTCTGTCTCAGAAGTGGTTGGAGCAGAACGAAGCGAAACAGCTGGGGTGCCTGTGTACACGTGGTATCCACGTGCTCTGGAGCCTGTGCTTTGGACAGAAGTCTTCCATGCCACAGAGGTGGTCGTGGTAGCTGAACATCTGGGCCTTGACTACTGTGGTTTTAGTTTTCTTTTAAAGATATTTTTTGACCAGAATGTGGTGCTCTGCCTCTCATTGTTTCCTTCACTTCACTTTTTGTCCTCATGGCCCTGTGTGGTTTCAGATGGCTGACGTGATAGAAATGAATTTTATTTACATAATTATTGAAGTTACCGTGGTAAAAAGGGACAACTTGCTGCCGAAGTGGCCTAAAATAATTTATTCTCTAGACAATGCCCTGGTCAGTGGAGAACAACTGAAAAGTATCAGAAATTCTAGATGACTTGTGAGTTCCTCGTGAAGACCTTGCCATTTCAAGCATCTTTGGAGCAGAGAGCAAGGATAAGGCTCATCTATCCACGTGAAGGCCCAATCTTCTGCTGGTAGCTTCGAGAGTTCCACAGAGCACCTTTTGCACACTTATATCGTGTTGAAGTGCGGTTTATGAAGGCTAGTGACAGTTTCGTGAGAAGGTGTAGTGCGATCCATTAGGCTAGGAGAATTCCTTCCTTGAAATTTGGAATTTGGCTTTCTTTTTTTCAGGTTCCTCCATTCTTAGAGAAGCTTCTTACGGGAGTAGGAATGTAGAGATGCCCAAACAGAGGCACTAAGAAAGAGTCACCTCGGAAACTGTTGAATGTCTGTCATTCACCTTCTGCAGTTAACTCCCTCCCTCCCTCGTCCCTTGCAAAAAGGAGGGGGAGGCAGGAAAAACAGCTTGGCTGTAAGCACAGGTAGTTAGAAATAAGCATGTTTTGTTGCTTCTGGAAACAGGAAGGAGCTCGTTTGGTCTTCTCTTCCTTGGCACGTGCGTTTAGGGGTGGCTTAGTGTCGCTCCAGGAACATTCACCGGCCACGTGATCCTGAATTCTTTTCTCTTAGTCCCCTGGTGCGTCAACACTTTCTTCAGCCTTAAAAGGCAGGAATTGAATTAGGTGACCTTTGGAGTTCTAGGTCCAAAATTCTGTGAGTCCCTAAGATTTTGCTTCTTTGTTAAAATCCATAACTAAGGATCTGGGGTTTCTTGTCCTTAAGATTTTTACTATGGCAATAGAAAGTGAAGTTAGGCAATCAACCATCGTTTACTTTATAGAAGAGGTTTATAATAAGACATTACTTGAATCACCTTTATGAAGCAGTACCGTATTTCTCCTTACGTGATCTAAATAGATGTAGCTAGTTTCTGTTTCAGTTCCTCTTACACTCACTTTTTTTTTTCCTCCTGGAACTTTAAACACATCTTTTTATGATAGGTTTACGTTTTTGGAAGCTATTGCTTTCTTTACTGATAATATTTTAAGGTTTCTAAATTTTTGTGAGTTCTGATGATCATCTCACTTAGAATTCATGTTAAGAAAGCATGGAATAATCAAACTTTTTTAAAAAGGTCCAAATTGGGTCCTCTTTTTGGTTTTGTTATGTTCAAAACTCCTATTTGGTAGTCTAAATTGATGGAATGTGTGTAGGGTGTACCTTTTTTTCCACCCATTTTTATAGCGTATTGTGTCAAGATCACTCAAGATTTTTAAATGACCTGAGCTTGAGTAGGAGAGAAAATGATGTGCCTCCCTATGTCTTCATGCTCTTCTGATAAATTCTTGAAGGTGCCATTCTATGCCTAGAGTTAATTTGTCAGGGCTCTCGGATACTCATGTCTGGTGATCTTGGCAAATAACCTGCAATCTAATCATAAACTTTCATGGATTTCACATGATGGTTATTTTTCAGAACTTCAGAAAATTTCTACTTTTTCTTGACTTCATTTTGACTGTTTCTCCCTTTTGATAATGCTGTTTGGAAACTGATTGTAGTGGTATTGGTGAATAAAAGAAAAAATAGAAAATTAAAATATTTCTTAGGTATGTTAATTTTCTGTTTTTTCTTTCCCTCCTGATTCAGTTTTTAGTTCAGATACTATAACTTGCTAGTTAAGGCTGGGGTTTTCTAAGTGTAGCTTTGGAATTTTACTCAGTTTGATCAGTATTGCAATCAGAAAATTCACAAGAACTTCTCACCTTGGGTAAATGTGACTCCCATTTTTTTTTTTTTTTAAACATTTTGAGAAAAATAACCTGAATGTGATTGTGTTTATTTCTGAACTTGCTATTGGGGATGGGCCATCCTGCTGAAAGCTTAATTTCTTAACAGATATTTTAACAGCATGGCTCACCACAAATAGTAATGTTCAAAGACGAGTTTATTAAGATATTTTGCAAACGCAAAGCTCTATTTTGCACAGGGTGAGAATCTCTTAGGAAATTTTCTGATTGCTTTATATTTTTATTTTTATTTTTTTTAAAGCTGTGTTATTTTTTAGTTCTTCATGCTTTGGAAGTAACAGTTGAAGAGAGGTGAGGAAAGTTTGTGAAAATTGTGATCGGTGATTAGCTGCCACCTGCCTGGGGTGTCTTCTGAGAGGAACTAACCTCTTTGTGGTGCTAGAGCAAGGTCACTGGATTAAAAAAAGAACAGGTAACCATCTTATTCCTTGTCTGAAAAGTTCTGTTTTTAAATTAATAAATGCAAACTGTTCAAAGAAGGAGGAACTGCTGTTTAAAGAAAGTTGCCGATTTTCTCCTCAGAAACAAGTAAAGTGGACTATGTCCTCTTTCAAGCTGCCACAGCCATAATGGAAGCAGTTGTCCGAGAGTGGATTCTCTTGGAAAAAGGTAGCATCGAGTCACTGCGAACATTCCTTTTAACCTATGTCTTACAAAGGCCCAAGTAAGTACATGGCGGAGGCGCTGCTCAAATACCTGCGCTGCCCTTGTCTTGTCTTGTCTTTTTTCTTTTCTTTTCTTTTCTTTTCTTTTCTTTTCTTTTCTTTTCTTTTCTTTTCTTTTCTTTTCTTTTCTTTTCTTTTCCTTTCTTTTCTTTTCTCTTTTCTTTTCTTTTCTCTTTTCCTCTTTCTTTCTTTCTTTCTTTCTTTCTTTCTTTCTTTCTTTCCCTTTTTTCCTTTATGTTTTTAATGATAGATGTTTATGGTTAAGCTCTGCTTGGGCTCATATTTTAAAAACTCACACACACGTGGTTGTGGGTTGTTATACTGCTTAATGAAATACGACTTTATATTTAAGCTTATGATACAGGGTTTTGTTTCTTGGAAAAGATGGTGCTGGATATTAAGGGTTTTTTGTGGACGTTAGGTCCAAAGATTTTGCTTATGAATAAAAGTTGATCTTGGACTCCATGGAAAATCCTTTGTACATAGTCGTTCTTTCGGTGTTTGGTAGCATCGTAAGACATAGGTAAGTATTCCAGGACACGGGTGCGAAGGGTGGTCAGGTGCCATTAAAACACCAGGTGTTACACGTACATGTGCACGGAAATGCACGTTAGGAAGGTTGTAGAAGAGAAAGCACCAAATTTGTTCAATACTTTCTTTTGGAAAATGGATCAGTTTTAAGAAGTAGGGTAAAAGTGAGTTTTCTTTTTGTGTTATGTACGTTGTATTGTTTGAACATTTTACAAGATTTGTACATTCATTGCTTGTGTGATTTTTTTTTTTTTGGTAAATCCTTCAAATACCAAGTCGTCTTTTAGGAAGAGGCACTGCACACCGCACGTTTGCCATTTGTGCAGTTGAACAATTGAATCCTTTTTCCATACACATACACTTTCAAATTCAGTGAAGAAATGCTCTCTAATTGGAACTCCTGGTAACTAGGCATGTCGATTAATGGTGATCAGTATGCATGAAGCTTTAAACATAATTTAGAGCACACCTTTCTTTCTACGGATTGTTCACTCGCGGTCTTCTGAGCTCATAATATTTAATAATAATTACTGGCGTGAATTTAGCATGCAGGTAAGTACCAGTTGCTTTGCCTAAAGAAAAATGCATAAAAGAAAAAAGGCAAGATTTACTTAGCCTGTAAACAAACGTTACAGGTGTAATGGGTAATACTTTCTGTAGATGACTGGATAGAGATGTATGTAAAGGGAGGGTTTGGCTTGTTTTTTCTGGTTTTAATAGAATAAGGGGAAATTGTCCCAATTTCAAACCTTTCTCTTCTCCTTCATGCTGATTTTCTTTATTTAAATTTTAATTTGTTGTTTGATGAGGCCATTTGGGTGTGCTCCTGGAGCTGCTCATTGATCCCAGTTTTTCTCCACCCTCCCCAAGTTGGAACTGCTGAACTCTGGAGAGTTTGATAGACTTAAATGTGTGGTAAATTTTGATTGCGTGTGTGTGTGTGTGTGTGTGTGTGTGTGCGCGCGCGTGTGTGCGTGCATGCACACATGCACATGATCTCTTCTATTATCCAAAACAATCTAATTCTTCAGTAATTTTCATTAGTTCAGGAGCTATTTTAGAGTTGATTGTAAGGTTCCACATTGAAATAGTTCACTTACGTATTTCCCCCCAAACACTAAAAAAAAAAAAAAAACTTTAAGCAAAGTTGAAAGAATAATACAATGAACACACTTCCTAGTGGAGGCTCAGTTAACATTTTGTCACATTTGATTTCTCTCACATATATGCATTTTCCCCTGAATTACCTGAAAGTATGCTGCAGAAATTAGGATACTTCATCCTTTTTTTTTTTTAAATGTTTATTTATTTTTGAGAGAGCAAGTGTGAGCAGGGGAGGGGCAGAGAGAGAGGGAGACACAGAATCTGAAACAGGCTCTAGTCTCTGAGCTGTCAGCACAGAGCCCGAGGTGGAGCTTGAACTCACCAGCCGTGGTATCATGACCTGAGCCGAAGTCACAGGCTTAACCGACTGAGCCACCCAGGTGCCCTCAATACTCTTGATATAATTGGCATATTAAATTAATATAATTTTGATCCTATATTCTCATTTTCCCAGTTGTCTGAATAATGCTATTGATATCCTTTCCTCCTTTATAAGTTATTTGTTTGATCCAGGATTTAACCACAGATTATACATTGTGTTTGGTCTCTTTACTCTGTTTTAATCTAGAATAGTTCTGCCTTTTTTTGTCTTTCATGACACAGACATTTTTGTCTTGTAGAATTTCCTACAGTATGGACCAGAGTCAAGTCAAAACTGTTGGTATACTGCATAGGTAGAATACTGGGAATGCTGCATACATAGTGTTGTATACTTCTCGTTTGGTGCACAGAACTTTCTCTTTTCTAGTTTTTTCCTCCTAATTGAGATAGCATTTTCACAGAGTGAAATGCCAGGCGCACCTGACAGTATAGCAGGGCGGTTGAGAATCTACTGCTGCCACTGTGTGCACGGGCAGATTGCTTGCCCTCTCTGTGCATTAGTTTTTAAAATTATTAGTATTTAATTAGCTATTAGAGTTAATAATAGTATTGTACTCAAAAGGTAGTTGTGAGGGTTGAATGTATTAACTTTTGTGAAGTTCGTTTATAGCCTTGCATAACATAAACACCAAAAACACCAACCAAATGTGAGCTGTTATTTATTTTCCTAGTAATTTATAATTCTTGCCAATGGAGGTCGTTACAACTAGCTTTATGTTCACTTCCTAGTAGGAGTCGGTGTATTTGAAATTCTCATGTCCCCCGAAATGTACAAAAACTCCTTTTGGTTAACTTGCGTTCCTCCTGTTCTTCCCGTACAATCTCTGCATTTATTTGCTTATGAGTGCTTCAAGTGTGTATTTTGAAGGGATATTTTTCACTTCAGTCTTGACATGGGGGGCATGTTTGTTTGTATGTCTAATAGATGCCTGTCATGTGTCGGGGGAGCCCTCCTTAGTAACGGCCCACCATGTTCAGGGAGCTTCAGGGAGTCCCCTCTGGAGAAAGGGACATCACAGTCTTAGCAGAGGACACAGACGTTCAGAGGTCTGTGCATTGTGCCAGGGACTGAAAGAAGCTCAGCATGTCTGCAGTTTTGAGCGAATGTGGAAGCGGGAATCAGAGAGGCAGGAGGAGGTCCCTGACCGTGACAGACTGTTGAAGCGGGTGACCGTATCAGTTATGTCCCAATGGGGACACTTTGCAGGGGATAAGACAACAGGTAGATTGGTAGTGTCCAAAGAGAGCTGGGTTGGGTCCCACTGCTTGTAAGCCCCGTTAAGGAATTGGGGGTTTATTCCAAAGGGCACATGGTTGGTGTATCCTTGTGGCATTCTAGAAGCCAGATTATAAAGTTATGTTATCTGAGCCTTACCTTTAAGAAAAGGTTGTGACAGGACAACTAAATCTCCGTGCCCTAGTGGTCTAGTCTACTTTGTGTACTTTGTAGAATTCCTTCACTTGGGATCATGGCTTCTGCCATCACACTGAAGAGCACAGTTTAGATAAGGAATTTTAGAACTTAATATAAAATTTTTTTCTAATATTTATTTGTGAGAGAGTGCGAGTGGGGGAGGGGCAGAGAGAAAGGGAGACACAGGATTTGAAGCAGGCTCCAGGCTCTGAGCTGTCAGCACGGAGACCGATGTGGGGCTGGAACCCACGAACCGTGAGATCATGACCTGAGCTGAAGTCAGACGCTTAACCACCTGAGCCACCCAGGCACTCCAAAACGTTTTTTAAAATGTGTGTGTGTCCATAATATATTTTGGGTAGCTAGCCTGTTGCCTTTTCACATTAAAGGGAGTGGGTTTAAGATTATAACTACTGGTTGGAGATGGATATTAGATCAGAATTTCTTTTTATTGGTAGAATCATAATCTGGCTCTCAGTGAACTGACTTAGATCTCTTGAACACTGCCTGAAGCAGCTAACATTTACGTAGCACTTAGTATGCACTGGGCGGTTTGAAGAACATTTGAGCCTAGTCACAACCCTGTTAATGTTACCCCCATTTCACAGATGAGAAAACTTAAGGCTCTGAAACGGTCTTGCGTACCAGGGTCACCAAGCCCGTAAGTAATGAAGCACGGATTCAAGTCGAGATCTCCTGGCTCTGGAGACAGTGCATAACCAGTAGGCTGTGCCACCCTCCGATGTGAGCCGTGTGATTAGTAGCGTCAGGCGTAGGGAGAAACTTGGGACTGTTTTTATATTGGGATCACGTAAAGGTTTTCACAATGATCTTTCTGTTTTACAGCCTCCAAAAGTATGTTCGGGAACAGATTCTGTTAGCAGTAGCAGTAATTGTAAAACGAGGATCCTTAGATAAATCAATTGACTGCAAAAGCATTTTTCATGAAGTCAGCCAGTTGATAAGTAGTGGCAATCCCACTGTGGTAAGTGTGCTATCTGTATTTATAAATAGTTAAAATTTTTATTCTGTATTTTGCAAATAATACAGCAATACTAACGTCTACATTAAAGAAAAAGTGCACAGTCTGAGAATCGAGTTTTCATTCGTTCGTGTTTTCTTTTAGTCCCTTTTTATATGTTTACATACTCTGGATGTAATGGACTTTGTTTTTTCATTTGATTCTGTTTTTCCATGTTGCCAGTGTTCACAGTCATCGTTATAATGGTGTAAAATACTATAAGCTAACACACCGTAATATACGCAGCCATTTCTTTTCCTCCATTTTAATAAGCCTTCGACAACTGCTGGTGATAATAGAGATGTTTGAATAAAGTGACACGTAACGTAACAGATTATTTCACGTTGCTACAGTAATGGGCCAAGGTATACTTGGACTACCTACCAGGTGTTAAGTGAACAAATTTGAGAACCATTGTCCGTGATGGAATTACTCCGGAGAGCCCGTTTCCCCCCCTTTCAATCTCCTGTCTGCCTTTTGAGAACTAGTCGTGCCTGGGAGAGTGACTGGTGGTAGTCCCTCTTCAGAGTTGGAGCTGGTGTTGAGTGATCAGCTGTGGTCCTGGGGAGAACTATGGACTGTTAATCAGCTGAAGGGTATTGTGGGATTGGAAATGGTAATACCTGGCTGTCCTGATTTTCAGGTATTAAGTCTTTAAATGTTTTGGGTAGTTTTTTTCATTCTCCCAGTTTCTTTTCTTTAATCGTTTGGAAGATACCTGTGTGTGACTGTGCACCTTACAACTCTTTATGAATTACTTTACATCTTTCAGTGGCCCCTCAGTGAGCGGTGTGAGTTTAATAATTAACTTGACAGTTTGAGGATAGGTTGCAGGTACATTTTTGGAGGAGCCCGCGCAGCGTCCCTTCATTTCCATAGTGTGTTGGTCCTCCTGCCTCGCACACCTGTACCACGGGCAGACCCGCACCGTCCTCTTTCTCTAGCCATCTGCCCTCCAGTCTGGCTGATGTAGGAGGGTCTCACCTACCCGAGGGACCACAGAAGCGAGTTGTCAGGATTTTGGACCTTCCTCTACATACCCAAAGTATGTTTTGTTTTTCCTTTGGAATATGCCAGGGGTCATATATCTATTGTTTTTTTCCTTATCTTTTTTGAGGAATAATTTACATGTATTACCGTATCCATTGAAGATGTCCATTTCTAGGAGTCAAGATACAGAACATTTCTTTCTTTAAAAAAAAAAATTATGTAAGTACTCTCTCCTATCTAACGTGGGGCTCGAGCCGACAACCCTGAGACCAGAGACCCAGTCACATGCCCCCCCAGCTGAGCCAGCTGGGCGCCCCAGAGCATTTCTATTCCTGTTTTGATTTTTAATTGTACGGATACTGTGTTGTTTGCCATTTTGGTGGCAGATTTCTTCCAGAGTACTGCTGTCCGATAGAATTTTCTGTTTTGATGTAAATGTTCTAGATCTATACTCCAATATGTCACCACTGTGCCAGGCACGTGTGGCTTTTGAGCATTTGAAATGTGGCTGGTGTGACTGAGGAACTGAATGTTTAATTTTAATTTCTTTTTTAACTGAAATTCAAACAGCCATACATAGCTAGTGGCAATCATATTGGACAGTGCAGTTCTAGGCGCTTTGATACTCTGAAGGTCTAATTTTTATGTCTGTTTGGTTTCTGTTTTTGTCTTTTTCACTTAATCTTAGTATTTAGTTGTTTGCATAAACTAACAACTTTAAAAACGTGCGTGTTTTGGGGCTCCTGGCTGGCTCAGTGGGGCAAGTGAGTCCTGATCTTGGGGTTGTGAGTTTGAGACCACGTTGGGTGTGGAGATTACTTAAACACTTAAAAAAGAAAGTAAAAACGTGCATGTTTGAATCATTGCATTTTAGGAGTCATTTTGGCTTTGTTTTGTGTAGTGAGAAGCTCCCTTGAAAATAGTCCTCAAGGTTCCATTTAAAACCTTTAGATAAAAGTGATTGGGAAGCTACTTTTTACTTCTGTTAATCTTGTGTTAGTAGGCATGGTATCCATGTCTGATGAAGAGCTTTGCTCTTGACATGCTGATGCCTCAGGGTTACCTACATCAGTTGCATAATGGCAATCTTGTCATTTGCATGGATTTTTGTTAGCATTTGTTGCCTGATTAATGGCCATGGCCAACGGTGGCTGTCGTTGATGCTTGAAGGAAAAGCAAGTGGAGATAAGTAGCCAGAAGTAGTAGGGAAAAGGTTTGGAACTGAGGCTGCTACTGAGAGATGTTATCCTAGCCCCTTACTGTTCTGAATCAAGTTACTCTTCCTATTTTAGATT
This sequence comes from Acinonyx jubatus, assembly GCF_027475565.1. Taxonomy (NCBI): domain Eukaryota; kingdom Metazoa; phylum Chordata; class Mammalia; order Carnivora; family Felidae; genus Acinonyx; species Acinonyx jubatus. Next base: position 1,853,563 of record NC_069380.1, on the reverse strand, counting down.
CTACTTAAGGACATACTGTTTCATTTGCCAATCTGCAGTAAAGGAGTTTGCTTCATTGTGGCTGACCAGGATTTAAACTTTAGGAACTTAACTAGTAATTCTGAGATCTATATGTTTATGACTAACGCTCTTTCCCTGGTTAGTTTGGCGATTACATCAGCTGGGATTTCAGCGTTAAGGAAGAATTTCTGTGGCTTGTCCTCACCCCCCACAAGTAGCTTTATGGCTCCGGACGCAGAAGGCAAAGGATCAAGAGTCCTTGCCTCTCAGGAATGAGCACATTCTCAGGAATTGTGTTCTTCCCTTTCTTTCCCCTTGGGTAGTTTGACCCACCACAGAAAGTAGTCCCAGTGCAACCTGGCATTTGGATCTTTTTGAGTCACTGAAATAACCGATGTTTTGACAATGATAGAACAGATGTAACTCTTGAGTTAGAAAAGATTTTGTTCTGTTCACAGCGCATACACTCTGAGAATAGTGGATAAATTTAATATCCTCATGAAATATTCCAAAACAGAAAGTTTTTTTTGTTTTAAGTTGAATTTCTACTAGCAGGGTTAAGAACTTTTATAGTTGTAGAGAATGTGTAGTGGGAGATAGAATTTAATTTCAAGGTTGCTGGATGAATTTACATCGGGGAGCACGCTGAAACATTTAACTAGAAAAGTACTTTCACGTTTACACAGCAGGTGAAATGCCCGTGTGGCAAAAGGCCACCGCGTGGCCGTCCCTACTTGTCCTTGCCCAGCAGCTTGAAACTAGCTCATTCGGCAGATCTAAAACAATGAGGTTACGGACCAGGAAAACATTTTGCTATGTATACTTCTCTGTTTTCTTCTGAGACCATTAAGTTTGTGGGAATGCTTTAAGAATGTACTTAAGATTTTCTTAGTCTCAGAGACATGAATACCAGTGGGAGAACGTTTGATTTAAAAGAGTTTGAGAGAGAGTTGGAGGGGCAGAGAGAGAGAGGGAGAGGGAAAATGAGAGAGAGAGAGAGAATGAATGAATGAATGAATGAATGAATGAATGAGAATGAATTCCAAGCAGGCTCTGCACTGTCAGCACAGAGCTGGATGTGGGGCTCAAAGTCACAAACCATGAAATCTTAACTGACTGAACCATCCAGGTGCCCCTGAAATTTTCTTTATACGGGTGATTTTAAGAGAAGAGATTTTAAGAAGAGATAAATGACTGATGGTTTTCGACAGATGAAAGGGTTGACCTTATGAATTACTAAGTTAAGTAAGTAACTTTCCCATCATACTCTTCTAGAATAATGCTCCCATCAACCTTCATTGGTCAGAAACTGTTTGTAGTCTGGCTCTCCCTCTTCCCTTTCTAAGAGTATATTTTTTTGGTGGTCCATCCCCTTGTACTAGTGTAAAGTACATGTTCAAATAGGTTTAGGGGCAGTAGAGTATAATAGAACACCGATTCTGATTTTGGATTCACATTTAGGCGTAAATCCCATCCATCTCTGCCATTTACTGCCTTACTAACTTGTACAAATTATTTACCATCTCTAGGCTCTGCTTTACTAATACTGTTTGTAAAATAAATTTAATAATGTCCATGTCTGGGGCTCACCAGATGAGGCAAGGCAATGTTAAGTGCATTTAGTGAGCATTCAGTGAGCGTGCATTTCCCCTCTGTGGCAGCCTAACACCCTTTGGCTTATAGAACTTTGGGACACATGCTACATTACGTCACTTCTTTTTCTGTCAGGTAATATTTTAAGTATCAAAATCAGAAGAAAGTGTTCATGCTTTTATTCATGAGTGGAAAGTGCATTTTTTAAAAATACATGTAACCCACATAATAACTTTTCGTTCAAATGCTTTAAGTTTCTTACAGTGTTTGTTCTTCACAGATAGTTTTATGGGAAAATACGGATTCATAAAGCATTTCCTAAGAAGGTTATATTTTTAAATACGGTACATTTTCCAGGTATCGTGATATATTTTCAGAGTAATTGTGTTTGTGCAGTTATTAAATAACAGTCGTTTCGTGCGTGTCTTTGTGGACAGGCTGTTTTCCTTCTGTGGTTATAAAAGTTGCCATGGTTACCTCGTCATACTTTGTACTAATGTCAGACCTGCTCTACTAATTTGAGAGGGATAGAAATGGAGACTTTACTTCCTAAGAAAATTAGCTAAATTTTTTATTTTAAATTAACATTTAAGCTGAGTTTTTCACCTATTTCACGTTTATTTCCTTTGAAAGTACTAGGCGTATATTAAATCACTTTTAAAGCTCTTTAATTTAGTATTTAAGCCTCTTGTCTTCCTCTTTCCTGTGCTAGAGAGAAGTGGGTGAGAAATTCACTTGTCTACAGCAGTGCTGCCCCTGGATGTGATAGCCAACCTAATCTCTCTTATCACAAGTCTCATTGATGTTTGCTTAGAAGAGCAGCTGGAAGTCTGCTTTATGTATGGCAACCTTTCATAAAGTTTATTCTTGGTAATAAATCTCCTGGGGTAAGAGCCAGGCTATTATAAGAGACAGTCCTCTCTCTGAACAAGAGTATTTTATTTTGTCAGCTGGAGTTAGTGTTTGAATATCTTGTGCTTGTGACAGTAAGCTGATGAGTAAGGCAAGCCATTTCAGAAGGGTATTTTTTCACTGTCATGAAATTAATGGCTTTCACTAGAAATGAGAATGCTGCTATAGGACTTGTAATGCGAAGACAACAGTTACGTTAGTGAATTGTGAATTTCCAGTACTTAAGTGAAAGAAAACATACTAAAACTCATTTATAACTTTGAGACCTCATTGAATGTCTTCTATTTGTTTTACAGATTTAAATTTTCATTTTGAAATTCGCAAGTGCTAAAAGAATAGCGAACACATCATGGATTCGTTTTCCACTTTCCTTTTGTTAATAGAGTGTTAGGCATAGAGGTACATGTTGATTCATTAATCCAACTAAGATTTA